>NC_141756.1:129387187-129987187 GCF_982258835.1 Parasteatoda tepidariorum
AAACACTTACATTTAGTGAAGTAAAAAATATATGTATGAATATTAATCTGAAGAAGATTTTTTAAACCATTATTTATAACTACTTAAACTATTAACACTCAACATACTGCAGTACTGGGCATTGCACTATCTGTTGAAGAATGTGAAAAGTATTTTTGACACTAGCAGATATTTTATCGCCAATTTCTTTAACAAATACGGAGAAGTTAGAGAATATATTGGTAAACAGGAAACAGACATGAAATACAGGAGTCTTCAGACAGGATTCTTCGAACAGGAGACTATTCAGGTATACAAAATAATTTTTTTTTCTCCAAAATTTCTTAAACAAATGATGAAAATTTTAAATTGCTCTTTTGAGTTATTACTTTTTGACGTATACAAATGACGTTTCGATCCTTCTTTCGGCAGTTACAACTACTTATGTCCGTACAATTTTTAAAATCCCGAAACGCTTCATACGATATTTTGACCAATGAGTTATCGATCGCATATTTGATTAATCATTTTTTGACGTGATTTACTTCTGCCGATTTCATCGAATATATCTGGATTATTCGGCAGTTATGGCAACGTATTTTCGCAAAGTTTTAAAAATCTTGAAATTTTAAGTGTGATTATATTTTTAATCCTGAAGTTGAATCACACATTTAAATAATCTTTTTTCTCTACACTTTCTTTGCAAGCTTTATCGTAAATATGAAGGATTTTTTTCAAATAGTTATTCCTACGCTTTTCCACGAGTTTTTTCTGACGTAAATCTAAAT
The DNA here is from genome assembly GCF_982258835.1 of Parasteatoda tepidariorum. Classification (NCBI taxonomy): domain Eukaryota; kingdom Metazoa; phylum Arthropoda; class Arachnida; order Araneae; family Theridiidae; genus Parasteatoda; species Parasteatoda tepidariorum. The sequence continues at coordinate 129,387,955 of NC_141756.1, forward strand.
TAATTTTAAGTAGTTATTACCACTTTTCAACGAGATTTTAAAAAATGTCATTTTTTATTACGGTATTATTAGGCACTCAAGTCTTAAATTGTCCATAACATGTTGCCAGGTATATATATTAATATAAATTAAAAAAAATCACAATAGACCCATTGGTTATCTGAAATGTTCTGTGAAAAAGTACAATAAAAACAAAAAAAATAAAAGTTAAACCCTTATATCGTTACATGGCATATGTCAATTCATGTTGGCCGCTTAATCAGAGCTCCGATGCATCAAGATGATGGCTGCTATACCGGTGCACCGACTTACGCTTCAAATTGAGCTTAGAAACTATGCATACTCCAGACGTTCTAGAAAAACACCATTTTTATCTGGAAAACAAGCGAGACAGCTATTTTCCTCTAAAACAGTAGGCTGCCAAAATAAATATCGGGCTGTATGTAGAATTATTAATTGTTATTGAAAAATGAACTAACTGACTTTTTCAGCATCGCTTGTAGTGGAAATAATTCAATAAAAGAAAAGGGCACAAATGTTGCACTAACCGGAAAATGTTTCATATGCAGTTTAAAATTTAAGGCACTTATACTGTGGCTTTATTTTTCTTGGAGCAAGAGTTTCAAAAAATTGTGTTAAACTAAACAAAGAAAAGGATAAATACGTACCTGCAAATATATCTTGACGTGAAGCAGCAACTTTATCTTTGGACTTCCCAATGGTGGAAACATCTGAAAATGACAAATCAACAATATCAAATAATCATACTTACATACACAGGATATCTGCAACATTTTAGACTTTCAAATTCATTACTTTCCAGGACTAATTTGAAGAGCTTTTCATGACTTAAAGTTACTATTTTCTCCGACAAAAACGCAACAATAAATTTAAAAAAGCATTATAATAACATTAATTGAAATGGTAGGTATAACAAAAACTGTTATACTCTGCGTCTTCATATTTATAGATTTTAAATACAAAAAACAGATTAGCGAAAGAGTTGAAGCAATAAAATAGCTGAAAAAAAATACAAAAACAATTTTTTTTCTTTTTCTCTGCAGGATCATATTCTAAAGATACTTTTCTTGTTCATCGGAAAAAAACGAAAGACTCCTAATTTTTCTGTTCTCATTTCGGAATAAAAAAAATTCGCCAATGATTGGATTGCTTCAGTTAGAATTTTGAATTGATAACATATAAAAAAAAATAATAACAAAAGTTCTGAAATCACAAGAAGTTTAAAAGATAATTCGCTCTAGAAAGTGTGTTTTTTTCATTTTTTTGAAAGAACACTATAATTTTTACAGAATATGATTAAAACATTTTATATTTTAATAAAATATGACTGTGAGTGGGGATTATGTTACAAATTCAGATATTCGCAACACCTTAAAAATGGAGGGGAAGGGGATAGGTTCCATCTCAAAAATTAGATTTTTCGACGACCAAAAACTATTACTTTCCATGATTTGTTTATAAAAAATAGTTAAAATCGTGTCATTTCATGACTAATTTTGCTCAATAACGAACTTTATGAGTTTCCATGATTTCTCATGAGTTTCCAGGTGCGCAGATACCCTACATACACTAACACATAATACATGCACTTAAATTCTAGTCAAAAGAAACTTACCAGCTTTCTTATCTTCCATCAAAGGTTGAATAGCCACGGGCACAATTTTGATATCGACGGGCAATTCTGAAGGTCCTAATGAGTACTGATACAAAGCTTTTTTCCAAACCGACAACAGAAACTGACAAACCTTAAAAAAATGCGTTGATGAGCAGTGACAGGGAGCACTTTCGTCGCCTCGTTATTGTAATCATGTGGAACATTCAAAGATCATAGTTGAAAACCTTAGACAGGGTAAAAATTAGCTGCCAGCTCTGCCCCTAGATTAAAATACGCCCCATTGAAGTTTCAGTTACTCCTAAACTAACACAATTTCCAGCTCATTATGCTTTGTATTGTAAATGCCAGTCTATTCACGGGAGGTCGGTGGTTTGTATCCCAGCTGAGGAGACTGAATTTTATCAAATATTATTTTGCAAGTGGATAAGTATTTATTAATTATTTATAAGTTAGTTTTCAATTAAATTTTTTTTTTAAAAAACTTAAAATTTATAAGAACAAAAAAAAAATGAATCGATGTTTAATATTTTTAATTAAAACATAAGGATTAATTTTTATTTTTAAAAAAATTATAATAAATATGTTTTAATAACTAAATTTTTTTATTTATATTAAATTTAAGTTCTTATTAAACTTAATTATGAAAATATAAACAAAACTATATTATCAGGCTTGCTTAAAATAAAAAGGACTATTTATTACTTAACTATAATCCATTAAATTTCAAATAATCAGAATGCATTCGAAATTAATTTTGTATTTTTAATAGAATGATTTTCCAGTTATGTAATAAATAGTTTTCTTTTTTTTAACTAGCCGAACATACTTTTGTTTACTTATTCATAATTAAATTTAATACAAAATTTAAATTATTTATTATAAAATTGAAAAAAAAATTCAGTTAGTTTATCAAAAAATTTTAAATGACAATTGAAAGAAAAATCCATACATTTTGAAAAAAAGAATAAACAATTAAATACTTAGTTTTTTTTGCTTCTAAAATTTAAATTTTTTTTAGAAATAATTTAAATTAAAATACAATATAAACAGAATAAAATATACCAAATAGTTCTTAGAACAGAAATTTGGAGGTAAAAATCAAATGCCCCATCTGAAATTTGAACCCCCCCCCCTCCACAGCTTCTCCGGCAGAAAGCGGATAGTCTAACCATTATACCACAAATCCACAAATTGTTAGTTTAAATGAATTGAAACCTTAATGTAACTTTTTTTAACCCCAAAGCAGATCCGACAGTTAACTTTTACCTTATCCAATGCTTTCAACCATACTTTTGCATTTAAGAGTAATTTCATTTTAATAGAAATTGAACAGATGTGTACTTCATGTGTTAGTGAAAAAGCAGCATTTAGTAACATCAGCTTAAAACAATATGGCGCAAGTAGGAAACCATCTTTACACTAAAAAATTAAGCTTTTTCAAAATATAATCCTGTATATTCAAATCTTCTTCCTCTAAACTATTGCAAATATAGATTTTAAAACTTTACCAGGGTTTCCACTCAAATCTGGGAAAAAAATTTCCTGTACATATTTCAGGGTGCGTAAGCAAATCTCCCAACAAAAAATAAGTACCTTTAAAGTGCTTTTTAAGCACTCAGAAAATATTTTTAAGCACTAAACACATTAACAAAGTAATTTTCGAGGACTTTACATGATCATGATTAAATAACTAGTTTCTGACAAAAACTCTTTTCTTGATTATATTAGCCACCATAAAAAGATTGAGAGATTTTTCAGTTCATCAGAGGGTGGGAAATGAAGCCTGAAATCAAGAATATCTCAAGAAAATGCAGCAGAGTTGCACATGAGAGTGCCAGCATCTCAACTAATCCAGCTCAGTAGACGCGCAAGCAGACCCCCAAGTATTTCATCAAATATGTCACGATGATGGGTGCTATCATACGCTACGGACAAACAGCATGCCGAAATGAATTGTGGTTGAATGAATTGTGAAAACGTTGAATAGAACAATGTGATAATCATGCTTTGCATAATACGCAGCGGAAAACAACATGGTAAAGAAAAAAATCTTCGAAAAGGGAAAATTAAGCACTTTTTAAAATTACCTCATGAAAAAGTAGTTTTAATTGCTTTTTAAAAACGAACATCGTAAATAAACACCTTTAAGCATTTTTTAAAAACGCTACGCCCCATGCATTGTTCACAATATATTAAAAGGAAACACAATTACTGTGCTCTTGTGTGAGCTATATTAGGCTAACTATGCTAGTTTTAATTGCTGCAAAGACTTAGAGATAAAAAATGGAACAGCTGAACATAGTTAAATAATGTTATAGTAAATGAAATAGGTTAGTATAGTTGGAATAACAACCTATGCCATAGATTATACATTGAGTGGTCACCAATTTTCAAAGACGAAATTAAACTAATTTCCTTGTATTTTTTAAAATTGTAAAGAAAAATCAAAATTCTCTGTTATTTCAGGTGATTTTAAAATTTCCTATATTTCCCCTGTGGAGTGGCAACCCTTGATAATTAGGAAACTGTACACATTTTCTATTTGGAAACCATCTCTGGCATAGTTGATTTTAGACTGAAAAATTAAGCTTTTTTAAAACATCACTACATACCTACTTCCATTAAACTATTGTGAATATAAATTTCAAAGCTTTATTTATAAATTCAATAAAGAAAAGAGATGTACCATTCAAGATGAATTGGGAGTAAAGTCCTTTTTGCTTCTTTCTGATTTAGGATATTTAAATAGTAGGTTGCTCTGTCACTCACTTCATCATCACAATCCAGGAGGCTTCTCTGCAGAAGAACTAAAATATTTGGCAGAAGCTCTTCACAGTGAGCACCAAACTTAGCCAAGGAACTGACAGTAGCTGCATAATAAATGTATATACTTTCAAAACAATGATCAATCACATGAATGTAAATACATGACTGCCAACATTGAAGAAATAAAATAACAGAGATTTCACTTGCGACATTTATTAGGCTACGAGTAAAGTTTTGATACATCATGCAGAATTATGTAAGTCAAAAAGAGAAATTCAAAATTGAAAATAATATAAGTACTTACATTTAGCAAAATAATATGTATATACTAGGGGGCTAAGCCCCCTGTTCGATGCCGCTCACCAACCCCGATTATTGCTTTGCAATATTGCTTCGCAATAATTGTCTTTTCTTGGCAGAAAACAATTTTTCTAGTAAATTTAAAATTATTCACTTAACATATATGTACTAAAAGGAATTCTGTTTACTTACTCTTGTGCCTCTACTTCCCACGTCTAAATATTACTCTCAAATACTACTTTACCCAAATATTAGATCTCTTGGTGAACGGAAGTGAATTTTCGAAGTAATCATTTTTTAAAATAACATTTATATTCTTATAGCATTGTATTGTTCAAACAAATTTGATGAGTTCACAAACATAATTTAATACTCTCGCTAATAGTAGCAGTACTGGAAAATAAGTTTAAATTAGGGATATTTTGTGCTGATGACAACCTAAACAATATGGAAATGAATGAGGGAAAACTGGATCCTACCACGTGATTTTCCAGCCAATAAAAATGCACCGACAACAATGGAAAACTGCGACACCATCATTAGAATTTTATATATAGTAAGAAATCTTAATCTAAAGAAGATTTTTTAAACCATTATTTATAAATTATTTTATAACCGTTGTTAAACAGCCAACCCAATTGCTTTAGTTTACGGCTACTAATGTTCAATGCCTTGTCAAATTGAACACAATCCAGAAGACAAGGGAACTCCTGAATCAATCAAATACTAGGCGAAATTTGCCTTCGTGGAGGACTTTTTGAAGGAACTAACCCACATTTGCGTTGCATGGTGAGGAAAACCACGAAAACGTCCACCTGACAGCAAGGAGTACTTAAACTGTTAACACTCAACTTAGCAATAATAAGTGCTAGCAATAGCACTATCTGTTGAGGAATAAGAGAAGTATTTTTGCCACCAGCGGATATTTTACTGGGTAAAATGTTTTTAAAAATGACTTTCTTCAAAAACTACAGAGACGTTTTAGAATATATGGGTTAACAGGTTATAGTCGTAAAATACAGGAGTCTTCATTAAACACTTGGCAGGATGGTAACAGGACACTTGGCAGGTATGGTAATAATAAAATTCGAAAATATCGTTTTGCTTCACAAGAGATTAGGGGCATTAAGAACGAAAAATACAATTATTAAATAAGGTTGTTCAAATATTTTTTTCATTTCAAAAAATTTTATAAAAGTAATTTTATGTTAAAGTTATAAATATTATTATTCTTCAAAACTTATAAATCAACCGAATTCTTGAATATTTCTTTTCTTCTTAAAATTACGTGCCATGTAAATAAATGTCTTCATTGCTCCATTTTGTTTCTCAATTTTGCCATATTTTATACTAAATTTCAATAAAACACCCACTTACACAAATGTTTTATCTATACCTAATATTTGTATTTTTTTAAGGATAGACTCAGTGGTCTGTCCAGACATTTTGTGAAAGGTCCGTTTTTCGTGAAATTGTGAAAAAATTACTCACATTCCTTCAACCGGAGTCCGCTTTTATGAATTTGTGCAAATAGGGTCCGTTATTGCAAAAAAAAAACTTTTTCAAGGAGTTTTTAAATTGTAAAGACATACAAGATTATGCTCAACACTGTAAAATTATAATTAAAAAAATTAAATTTTAAAAAGTAAACAACAATTGCTGCTCCTAAATTAGAGATGCAACATACAAATATTTGGTATTTAGCCTATACTGCTGATCGCAGAATATTAATTTCGGACGAATAATTTAAGAATCGTCTGCCAAAGACAAAACTTAATTCGTTTACATCCATCTCTCTTTTTTTCTGCCCTGGAAAGGGTTTATTCGATTAACAAAATAATAATGAAGATAAACAAATTTGTGAAGGGTCCGATTAAGAGAAAAATCATTTTGTGAAGGGTCCGTTTTTAAGTTAAAATATTTTGTGAAGGGTCCGTTTTCATGAAAAGATATTTTGTGAAGGGTCCGTTAACGGACCCAAATTTCTTCTAAACAGACCCCTGAGACTATATTACTTCAATAAATGAGCCAAACTTAGGAGATATGCTAAATCAATCTTTTATTATTCCTAATTTAACTTATCATCTTCCAGTTTAATTTCTTTATGCTTCTTTCACAGGTTCAAATTAATTTTTACTCAATCATTCTTAACGATATTAATTTTTCTTCTTTATGACGTGTTTAACATAATTAAATTTAACTATGCCATTACGCTTAAGGAAAAATTTCTACAGTTATATCCCTCGGTAGCAGATACCCTCCAGTAGATGATTTTTCATCTAAGACTTCTTTATATTTTTAAAAAGTAAACAGAGATGACTCCTTTTTAAAAACATCACTTAATTTGAATAAAGAGCTGAATAGAGAAAGAACAACAATTAAAGATTGTTTTCCCCCTGTTACTTGATTTCTGGCTAAACTTAAAGATTTATTTCAGTTTTTTTTTTATTTTTTTTTTTTTTGCAGGATGCGTAGCCAAATTCTTTAACAAAAAATAAGCACATTTTAAGCACTTTTCAAGCATTCAAAAAATATTTTTAAGCACTTTAAAAAAATATAATCAGGCAGAGTTGGGAAGTTTTTGACAATTGATGGTTTTACCCAGTTTTATTTGCTTGCCAGTGACAAAGAGGACGGCGAGTCACCAACAATGAAATGAACAAGAGAAAAAAAGTTTTTCTATCGCCATTAGAGAAAAAAATTTGACAATGTCAATTTTAGTCATAAAAAAAGTTACTCACACTTTGATAATTTTTGTAATAATTTGGTAAGTAAAGTGTTAACACTTTACCGACCGGCCGTCGATTAATCGACGTTTTGTTCTCAGCGCATACCGACCGGTCGTCGATTAATCGACTTTTGACCGATCTGTGGTGACTACGTTTTCCACCAATTCAGCATGCCCTGAAAAAAATTCAGCTGTCGTTTTCTCGAGTGCAGCTGGGTGCGACCAGATTTTCCTGCGAAAAGAGTCGGGATTTTTCATCGTGCAGCTGGGTGCGACTAGATTTTCCTGCGAGGAAAGTCGGGATTTTTTCATCGATATGAAGGCAGGGATGCCAACTGCTCCGCTTTCTGGAAAAGTTCTAATAAAGTGGTAGCAAAATATTTTGTAAGATTAGTTAAAGAAAGATAGTTACGCCTACTTTTTAATACAGTAACCAGTATATTGATGATTTAACGTTGCATTTTATATCATATTTGTAATTTTTGATATTTAGTGGTGAAGTCCGCGCGTCAGTCTAGGCCGAAACCGAGCCGGTGTCTCGGACGATCTGCAGCTGAACGGGCGGTGAAAGGGCATAGTATGTTCGAACCGCTACCGGTCGGTAAAGTGTTAAGTACATGGAAAGTTAGATACAACAAATACTGCATGCAACAAAAAATTCGCTATTACGACAAATTTTCAAGTTACTAACAAAATTTTGTCATTAAAGATCTCAAAAACATTTATATAACAATTTAAAAATTTCTATCTTACCACTGTAGAAATTTGTAAATCCAACAAACAATTTCGGCTCTACTTTTATCGATTAAAAGGAAACGGCCAAAACTAACTTTCGTTAAACATTCTTCTTCTTTATCTTCGAACATCATCGGGAAAAAAATTTCATTTAGTCTACTAATCCATTAAAATTATTACCAAAACAAATTTTAGCAAACTTTCCCCTCCTATAAACCACAGTTGTAAAATAGATACAAAATAAATGAATTTGTTGGAAAAACAAATCAAAAATGAGTGTACAAAACAATTTTTAGATTTCTTTTTGCCTAGTTAAGTATAATGTTTCATCCTAATAATAGTGCTTTGTAGGAAATCGTAGAACTAACCTGCATTTGCGTTACGTAAAGCAGAAAAACCACGAAAATCTCCCACGGTTAGCCTGACGGCAAGGGGACTCCAACCTATGATCCTTCTAACATTGAGGATATTTTAAGTCAGCCTTGTGATCGGTGAAGCCGGAATTCGTATCGACCAGCCATCTCTGGGATTCCAACCCTGTTCATCTCATAAATTTTTTTCGTTTGATGTTCCACAGCAAGTTTCTTTTTTCATTTTTGTGGGCAGCAGTTATTTTTTCATGATTTTAAGTAATTTCGTTCATTATCATAGGAAATCTAATAAGCAAAGGAATAATTGGAAATCGAATTATTCAGATTGAGTCCTAGAACGTGAAGATCCGATCATTAGATATAAAGTTATTCAGGGTGTTCCATTTTTTCCCCTATTTTCTGCGCTGTACTTTCTCGTTTGGATGATATAAAAAAGCATTAAACATTTAAATATTTCACGATTTTTTATCATTTCCTTAATTAAATATTCACTGTCAAGAAGAACATAGAGTTCAAAGGTTAAAAAAATAAATTCGTTAAAAGTACTTTAGAATAACAAATTATCTCATGTAAAAGACGAATCAACATTTCTTAATAACTTGTTAAGCAAGCCAATTTTTTATTCCAAAACATTTTAAACATTTATGTGAATTATGCTAACCAGTAACGTATGTGAAAAGTATTGAAGTAGTAACTATATTTTAAAAATAAGTAAGTAATTATAGTTAACTACAATTGTAATAAAGTAGTTGTAATTAACTACAAAGAAAATGTAATTTTATCGACCACCCTTTTATTCAGAAGCCGGCCCATATTACTGAATGGAACAATCTTGTTTGCTTCGATAAATTGTCACAGTTATTGTCAATATTGCTTAGTTTTTTTTTTGTTGCTAGTTTTTTTTTACTTCCATCTATGGCCTTTCAAAATTTAGGAGGAATTAATTCTTTGCTCAATTTACACTAATAATAATGTGATCTGATTGATAATCATCTAGAATTTCTAGAACTACAGATCTATTAACTTTTTAAAAACTATTCTGTTGGCATTTTTTTCGGTCATTTTGTCAGTCTTTTTTTCAGTCACTGAAAAGAGATAATTTATTTTTACCCTTTCAATGTAAACTTTACCATTTCCAAATCAAATCTTTAGTTTGAAATCTTTTTCTTATGGGAGTTTCCTTCATTTGATTTTTTTATTAAATATTTGAACTGAAACTGTTTTTTTTATCATGCGTTTTATTATTTACCTGCAAATATATTATTCACATTATATATTTTGATTAATTTATCTTTCTTTCTTAATAAATGTGACATCTCGTCAGATACTAAACATTTAAAATGAATTGATTCATTTGGAGGTAAAAAATATATTTTATTAATTCAATACTATTTGTATTTATACTTTGCATGTAATATTTGCATTGGGAAGCAAATTGATTTATTAAATAAAATAGAATTGAATATACATGCATGGTTCCATTTCTATTCCCAAAATTTTGTACTTATTTTCGATTTTAAAAGAACGTAAATTTTCATCATTGTCTGTCAAAAAATTAAAAAAATTTTATTACATTAAATAAATAATCTCAGGAATCTAAAGCATTAACCTATTATCCGATTGAAAACTTCAAAAATTACTCAAACAAGAAATAACAGTATGCATGTTTCAAGCGCTCATAAACAGGCGCCCATTTCCAAAACGTGAATCAGAAGAAACAAATATGATTTGAAATATAAAACTAAGAGCTCCTACTTAAGAATGAAATAAATAACGGGAAGATAAAAAACTAGAAAAAAAACCACAGTAGCCGAAAGAGAACAAAAAAGATAACATGATCATTTTTCCATCTCTGTTTATCATAAGCGTTTTTCCAACTCATATTAATTCTAATCACCCTAATTGTCAGAATATTTCTGCATTTCATACTTCCGATTTGCACACACTTAACTTTTACAATCTTCTAACTTCATTTAATCTAAGAAATTAACATCCATCACTAGTTTGATGTTAGCAATGGATTTAATCACTTCTATCGTTGATATCTCTTTGTTAAGCAAACTAGACCTCTTCATCAAATCCTTACAGAGATTCTTCCAAAAGAATTTTACTGTTTTCTTCCCGCTCGTTAGAAAATTGCTAATATCTTCTTCTGTTTTGGTTTTAAAGTAATTTTAAGGCCAGCTAACAAAAACCAAATTTAGATCTCTTAAAGATTCTATTAGCTTTAATGATCACTGGGGCATATACTACATTCATTGTCAGCGTGACATTGGCTACATCGGAATTAGACGCCCTTTAAAATTTAGACTTAAGGAATAAAATAGTCCGTTATCAAAACAATCATCAATTGCTGCAAACTGTGGAAATTACGGGCATAAATTCAATTTCGATGTCAAAATTATTTCCAGTACTGTCACATCAGCTCATTTTGATGCCTTGAAATCTTGTCTTATTCAAATGAATGCTTGAGCCGCGATGGCTCAAAGGATAGAGCGTTCGCTTTCCAATGGACGTGAGCCGGGTTCAAATTCCAGCGATGACTGGTCGATACGAATTCCTCATCCGGCTTGCACCGATCACCGTGCTGACGTGAAATACCCTCAGTGGTAGACGGATCATAGGTTCCCCTTGCCGTCAGGCTAACCATGGGAGGTTTTCCTCTAAGTGTTAAGCAAATGCGGGTTAGTTTCATCAAAAAGTCCTCCACGCAGGCCCATTACTTGATTCAGGAGATCCCTTGTCTTTTGGTTCAAATTCACAAAAGCGTTGAATATTAGTAGTCGTAAACCCCAAACGATGGTTATAAAATGAATTCCCTTGTTCAGATCCTCACCACCTCTCCATACTGAGTGGAAATGCATTTTACCTTGATTTGCCCTTCTCGACCCTTCTTCCTGTTCTGTGGATTATCTCTCTCGGCTAGAGTGGGTTTTTTTCTAGCTTTGTTTCTCAACTTTATTTTTTCCATTTTTCGTGGACAACTTTTGTTTTATTTTAAATCACTTTTGTTTCTTTTCATTCACGTTTTGCATGTCTTGAAAACGGCTCCTGTTTTGAGCGCTTAAAGCATGTCGACTGTTATATCCTGCTTATATGTTTTTGAAGCGAGCGAAATTTTTAATTTTGTAGAATCTTTGTTATAATTCAAAAATGGAACGTTTACATAACTTTTAACTAAATAATAATGCATAAGAATATTTGATAAATAAATAGCCGAAACTACATCCTCACTCAATTTATTCTGTAATAAATGAGCATCTCTAAATTATGTAGGGGTGAACAACCTTTTTGAGTAAAGGGCCACATGGACAGCAGATTAACCAACGAAGGCCGCAAGCCAAAGTACTTAGACAAACATTTTTAGTAATTGTAAGTAGTGATTGCTATATAAACATCATTGTTCAAGGCACTAAATTGTCATCAGATAACCTTGTAATAGTAACCTTGTAAAGGTTGGCATAAAATCAAATATTTTTAAACGTTTAAAATAAAAAACTGATAACTTAGAAGATAAAATACAATCAGAATCAATATATCAGGAAATTTTTTTTAGTCAAATTGAAATAATTAAAAGCAATGGGAAAATTCATGTTTTTTTATCACTTTACACAATACAAAAGTCCATTTTTTCATAGAATTAAATTTAAGAAAATAAATAATCTAGTTATTAAAATAAATGCAAGTTAAATACTTTGATTCAAAGAAATTTTTTATAGGGTTAAAAATGATTAAAATTAAAATAAAACCCCTTTTTAGCTCAAATGAGATCCGGCATTTATTAAGGAATATATTTAAATTTTAAAATAATTGGCATAAATATAGCACGTCAAAAAGTGATGTATTTAAATGCGAGATTCAAAATTAAAGTTTCTCAATAACGTAAAAATAATATTGGGACTTTCGAAGCCTTGTAGAAATGTGTAGCAATAATTGCCAAAGTAACGATTCGTAAATAATTTGATTTGCTATAAAATCGTCACATAATAATATCTCGTGCTAAAAATATCCAAAGTTTAAAAATCACGCGAAATGAGTCGCGATAACTGCAGAAAAAAGGATCAAAAGTCAATCAGATTTGAGATGAAGTTTGCGCAAATAAAGCATTTCATTATAAAGCATAATTAGCTTTAATAAAGTACTTTCATTACTTTCAAGACGTTAGTACATAGTTCGATTTCATAAAAAAATTTCGGTTTCCGTAACTGCGTGAAAATGGGTAGCAATAACTACAGAAAAGTCATTGGCTTTACGGCGAAATCGGCACATACGAAGAGCGTCAAAAATATCGGAATTTTTGAAACTACTCGTAAATCCGTAGCATTAACCATCGGGGAAAAAAAACGATCGAAAAGCTACACTGGTTGAGATTGGGTACACCAAAAACTTTATTGCGCAATGAAAATACAATTAAAAAAAAAAAAAAACGATATATATTTTTTTTCATTTTGTTCAGGCTGCTGCTGCGGGTCGCACATAGAGTGTTGGCAGGCCGCATGTTTTGCCCCCTACTTCAGACAATTAAAATTAAATTTCTTTAAACGAGTTTAATATACATTTTCTCAATATATCCTTCATTGATGTTTTTTTCAAAGATGCCCAGCATACATTTGCCCGGTATTCCCTACAAAGCTCGTAAAGTAACTACATGGACCCATTTGGGCAATATTTTCAAAATTAAAAAGACGGAAATGTTTATAATTTAAAATTTCATCAAATAATATAAAATTAAGAAGCGTTTCTAAGCAGCAATAAAAAAATTCATTAACAAAAAAATAATTGTGAAAATTGTTATAAAATGTAGTATTATTTTCATTGAAATATGCTTACATTACATTCATTAAGACAAAAAAAAATTTCGTGTAAGGAATTTTTTATTTTATCTAAGAAATAAAATGTGGGGTATGGGCAATATTTACCAAATCAATGAACAAACCATTTAGTTGAATGCTTGTTTTTTTTATGAATTTTTTTTATTTTATTTACTGACTTGCAACTTTAATCCTTCATTAAAACATAATGATACATTTTAAAAGGAATAATATAAATTTTCAAAACATTTCCTTCGTCAATAACAGTTTTAAGTTTTAAAAAGAACTTTAATAGTTTAAAAATTTCTCAACAGAAAGTATTTACTCCAATTGAATTACTGTTTATTTTAGGAAGTCTTAAGAATCCTTGACAATAGCAGAAAAATAAAGTTAGTGAAAAATATACGTCACACTGTTAATAAAAAATATTTATTGAAATGGTGCGTTTGCGCAACTTTGGCCGACAATGGGTTGAAATCAATTGAATCTAAATGTAGATCACACGAAATTTAAAACAAAAGTAAAAACAAAATTAAGACGATTAAAATTGATAATAAAAATTGAAAAGCGAATTAAGGCAAATAAGAAGGATTGCGCTTGACTTAGGAATGAACTGGTCCTTAGGACTTAAAACTTTTTAACCAAAAATAGGTCCCTATCGAAAATATTAAATATCTACTTATATATAAGATATACCCGAAAAGTAAATATTTAAGTATAAAAATAAAAAATACCATTTTTTTTGAATTACTAATAATTTCATAAACTATTAAAACCAAAATATTCCGATTAGCTGTCATTTCCATCAAGGGATTCATGTTAATCCGATTCATATTAATCAAGGGATTCATTTTGATCAGATTCATATTAATCAGTGGGATTTAATATGGAACAAAACTTTTTTTCTTAATACTATACAGACATTCATAACTGTGTATTTTAAAATAACATCATTATCACCGACACCTCTATAAAGTGAGCAGTGCACAAAAAAATTAACTCCTTTAATAACTATTGATTTAATGATCGGTTATTCGCCTTCAAAGACTCAATCTTACTGTTTCGAAAGTCTACCATTAAATAGGCTGATTATATAGAGAACCCAAAATTTTAAGTTACAAAATCAGATGCGAAAACGTACTTTCTTACCTAAAGTAGTATTCTTACGTAGAGCAGAGGCAGTTTTTAAAAAGAAATTTAGATTTCTGACTGCCAAAATATGGGGGAAGCCGTACTCTATTCCCAATAATTTCGTAGGGAAACAATCAAAATTTAAGACTCATTATTATAAATTCACTTCTTTGCATAATTCGCTAAATCTCGATAATTTTTTAAGCATATTGCACATAAATATAAAACTCATTTATCCGAAAATAATTACATGTAAAGAATAATTTTAATTATTTTTTTATTATATTACTTAATAGCAGCTTAAAAATTTTTGAATTGTAAGGAATCTGGAATTTTACATATTTTGAAGTATTTAATTTCAAATGACAAAATGCAAAATTTAAATGAAATCGGTTGGAAAGTTAAAGAGAAATAAAATCCAACTATACATTTTTAAACGGATTTCTCAAAAGTTATTTTCATAGATTTTATTCAAATATTTTTGCTATTTGAAATAATCTAAAAATGTCAAATGATTTGTATACCTTACAACTCAAAATTATTATTTTTGAATATATTTATAATAAAAATAACCGATGAAACATATACGAATAGTCATTAATGCGAGAATTAAAACGAATAGTTAATAATATTATAGCGAATAGTTATTAATACAATGCATACATCAAAATTTTCAAATTTCATGTATATCTCTATGAAAATTTAGTTCAGTGGCCTCCCCACCCCAATGAAAAAATCCTCTGCCAGCCTTAATGGATCATCTTCATTTTTCAGATGGATCATTTTTCAATGTGAATAGAAAATATTACAAAATCTTGTAGAGAGTCGTGGTGGTTGAGAGGATAGAGCGCTCGTCTTCCAATGAGGTGAACCGAATCCCAGCGATGGCTCCCGCACCCCGCTCGCACCGACCACAGTGATGAAGTAAAATATCCTCAGCGGTAGATGGATCATGGGTTAGAATTCTAACCCACAATTCTCTTAGAATCGTGTGGGGTTCTCGTGGTTTTCCTCTCCATGTAACTCTAATGCGGGTTAGTTCCATTAAAATGTCCTCCACGAAGGCAAATTTCTCCCAATACTCGATCCAGGAGATCCTTGCTTACTGGATTGGGTTAAATATTACTAGACTACCTAGTTTAATATTAGTAGTCTTAAGCCCATAATTGAGTGTTCTGTTCAAAGATGGTTATAAAATATAAAATATCAAAAAAAAAATCTTGTAGAATATGTATGACAAAATTGCTGTACAGAAGTTTGCTTACGGGTTTTTTTAAAGCTTTTCTTTGATTTATATCAAATAATTTGTTTGTATGCCTGTACTTCATACAAGTTATTTTGCTATTAAACGAAGTCGGTAAAATACTTTTTTTAAACGAGTGTGATGTACTAATAACCCATTTTGCACTGAATTTCGTACATTGATTGGTAAATGAAGTATTTTCTATCACATGTCAATTTTGCATTCATAATTTTATTATAAGCAATTGGAACTGATTTATAATAAACGTATGGTTTAAATTCTTTTTAAACAATATCAGTAACAACCATGTAAGCATTAAAAATAATTCAACCGGAAAATATTCTTTCAAAAATCATGTTTCAAATTTATTTTCGTAATTTTTGAAGTTTTAAAAAACAATTTCAATTATATAATCCTTGTCAATAAACCAGCAAATTTAGAATATAAATTACAGTTTTAACAATATTCAAACTTTAAAAAAGGAAAATATAAAAATCATACTTTGTTTTAATTCTTGGAGATGTAGTAGTACCTTTTTTTTATGCCGCACTTTAAATAGTTTAAACTACCTATGATATAAACACACACAAAAAATTGCTATTGTGATTTAATATTTATTTTTAAAAAAATTTGAATGAATTTTTCTTTGCAAAATGCATTTTGCTTACGCAAAGCTAAATGCATTTTGCTTACGCAAAGCTAAATGCATTTTGCAAAATGCATTTAGCTAATAATAGCATAAAATTTAGAAATACAGCTTTCGAGTTCAGTTTATTATCCTGAATTAACTTAATATTATACTTAAGAAAAGTTTTTATAAATGAATATGTATTTATTTTTTGCTGTTTTTCAGAGAGAAGGTTTAAAAATAAAAAAAAGGTAAGCAAAAATAAATAAATAAAGGATTAAGAGTTATTCGCATCTCTAGTAAAAAAACTTAAAATTCTGTTGTTGTTGTTGTTTCTAATGTCACTTGCCAATACCAGCAAGCCTGCTTGGTGAAACTAAGCGAATTTAAGGAAAAAGTGCGTCTCTTGTGCTTCAGTGGCGCCATCTATAGCCAACGATACGAAGTCAGTCACACACACGTCATAGCCCATTTACAGGGCGGCCCATTTATATATCCATTTATTCATCCACAGATCGTAACTTTGACCTGAACCAGAGAACGATCAATCTCCAATTCATTTTTTGTATTTTGTAACCTTCGTTGAACAGCAGATCCAGTTTTTGGATTTACGACTACTAATGTTCAACTCCGTAGCCTTGTAATTTTGAACCACTCCAGAAAAAAGGAAACTCCCGGATCAGTACCTCCAGAGGTATGATTTGTTTTTTGAACATAAAAGACTTTGTAACCCGTTAGATATAACGAGCACCAGTCACCATTTACTACATGGGAAGTCTTCGGTAGGCGGTGATTTAACCAACGACCTCTTGGACATGGCCCAACGCCTTATTTAACCAGACTAACCTGGCCCTATTTAAAATTATCTTAAATATTTCCATTTCCTATTTCGGATCAAAATTTCTGGTCTAGGAATACCAAAAAAGATTTTACGTATGTATAGATATTTCTTATATATAAACCAGTATACTTTTAATGAAAAATGACATAACAAAATAGTAATTTTTGAATAAAAATAGTAATTTTTGAATAAAAATTCTCAAACTAAATGTCCTTCTCTGTTTGCATTATATCAAAAAGTTTACCCATTTTTGTCAAAAATAAGATAAGAATAAAACAACTTTGTGAACAACATCACTTAACCATATGACAAATTTTGGTTCAGCTAAATCCTCTTATCCAGAAAGTGGATTTTGACGTCATAATCAATCCCGCCTCTTTTTGAGTCACGTGAAGACGTTTTAAGCTAATTTTGAGTTATAATTTTAATAAATTCAGATTAATTTTGAAGAATTATCAGTTGATTTTTGAAAGTTTTCAGTTATAGACTAGTTAAAATAATCAACATTACTCGATTACCCTACGTATGCAGGTTGCTCGTTCTTAATATTAATTTTACCTCTTTGAGTATTCCGCTATATCTCAAGAACTTTCAACGAAAATTAAAAATTTTCCGTCCAAAATTATAAATTTTTTTGTCTATAGATAAACCCAAGCCAAAATTTTAATAATTATTTATTCTAAACTTTATAGTTATTTTATTCTATAAAAATTAATTAAAAATTAGAATAAAAAATTATTTTATTTAATAAAAGCCGAAAAAAATTGAATTGTAAGGTTTAAATTTTAGCATCGTTTTAATTAATCTAATTTAAAATGGCGAAACACAAAATGTGGTAAAATCAGACAAATAGTTTCTTAAAAATTGAATTTTGAAAAAGTCGTTTTTTTTTTTTCAAATGTGTAAGTCTTACGTTTAAAAATTAATTTCTCAGTAACTATTCTGACGATATCTTTCAAATTTCGTATTTCACCATTAAAAATTGCAAATTGATGCAAAACTTGTATACGAATTCAATTTTCTTTACTAATACTAAATAAAATAATAAAAGATAAAAAGTATTTACTAAGAGTTTTATTTTGCTTGAAATTATTTTGGATAAACGAAGCTCATGTGAAGCTTTGTGTGAAAAATCTTTCAATTCGCTTAAAAAGTTCAAGCTATGATGAAATACGTAAAAAGTAAAATTAATTTTAAGGGGTCCATATTCAGGACCACTCTCCTGTTCTAACCACTGAAACCTTATTTCTCAGATTGCGGCTACCTCCTATTCGAATCCGCCAAGAAAATGATATGTTTATTCAGAGAAAGTACGCTTTTGTGTCTGATTTCGTGACTTAAAATATCGTTTGCACAAATTAATAAACACACATAACCCCTTCGAAGCATTCAGAATGAGCCTTAGAACGTGAAGATCCAATCATTAGATCAAAAATTATTTATGGTAATCCATTAATATACACTCATGTCCATAAATTAAGGATAATGAAGTTCAGGCTCAGAAAGAAGCAGAAGCCAAACAAATTTGACTTATTTGTAAAGTCTATGTATTAAACAAAAGGTAAAGAGCAAAAAAGATGTTATATGTTTGATATAATTAATAAAAATTGCGATTTTTACTCCCTGGTGCAAATTCAAAAAAAGAACCTATTTACAAAAAACAGTATAACATGGTTAATATGATGGTTAATACGAGTTGTATCCCGGACGATGCAATACAGGCCGTACAACGCCTAGGCATGCTGAGTATCAAATTATCAATCTAATCTTGGGGAATATTACACCAATCATCTAGCAATGCCCTCCGAAAGTCTGGTAGACAGGTGGGAGGGGGTTGACGGTCTGCAATTCGTCGGCCAAGCATATCCCACACATGCTCTATTGGATTCAAGTCCGGTGAGTATGCTGGCCAATCCATACGGGTGATCCTTATATACCCATCTCTTACACTCTCGTCATTGTGACGTACTACCAGCGTCATATAGCGGTTTCCTGTAATTTGCATATTCTTCAGGATGTGTGTGATAATTCTACAGGTGAAATTTTAATTTTAGAGTTTGATTTCCGTGTGATTTTGGATTATCCTTAATTTGTGGACATGAGTGTATATATATATATATATATATATATATATATATATATATATATATATATATATATATATATATTTATTTGTCTACTGCAAATCAAAATTCATGTTTATACAACAGAAGTTTTCCATTTGTGTTGCATTTTTGAAAGAAAATGAATCAAGTAGCAACAGGTATTGAAAAATTTAAATTTTTGGACAAAACACGTGAAGATTTCAAAATTGAAAAGACAAGAGAATTATAATGTTACATTATAACTCTTTCCTATGAGAAAAGCAGTTGCTTTAGCAAAATCATAGTTCAAAAAAAAAAAAAAAAAAAAAAAAAAAAAAGAAAGAAGGAAAGAACAAAAACAGCAGTATAAATAGTACAATCAAAAATGTAGGACATGTAATGACTCCCTCCAGGGTTGAGAAAAATTTAGACCAGACGTAACCCCCTATGTGTTTTTCAAATTCCGATTCTTTGATTAATACATTATATAAGATATTATAAAGCACATACTCTATATTTATCAAATTACACTCTCACTGCGTGAAATTTTAATCGAAAAACCATATCGTTTCTCTTTTGCTTTTACAACTCTTTTATTGACAATTTTTTTCCTTCTGTTTTTCATATTCAAAATATCACATTTAAGTAATCGCTTTTTTTACTCATTGTACCTCATCGTACTTCATCGCAGAATTCATTACAATTTCAAATTTAATTGGGCAACTAATTTTTTCAGAAATGGTTAAGTTTTAATTCAGAAATTTTGATGTGATGATGATGTGACGCTTTGAAATTGAGTGCTGATCTTATTCTGATGTGCTAAAAACACGAAAGGAATCTAAGAAAGAATCTTTAAAGAATATTAAAGAATCTTTTGACCATTTTCACATGGTAATAAGAACTTAAATATTTTAAAGATATTACGACACTTAGGGACATACTTCAGGTCTTAAGCGACTCCGGGTGAAACATTGAGGCATTTTATCATGATTAATAAATATCAGATTTTGTTTAACAAGGTATAAATTAAAAGTAAGATTTTTTAGTTCCAATTATTATTTTTTACTTTTTAAAACTGTTTTCGTATTTAACGATCAAAAATCTGACAAAATGCATAAATATTTTTTAATATTATTTAACTAAAATTCTTAACAGTACTAATAATAAAAAAAAATTTATTATTTATTCACTGCAAAGCAATTACTGAATAAATTAGCTTATTTAGCCAGTTATTTTTTCTCCCAAATAAAACTCAAAACATTAAACTGGGTGCCACCAAAAAACAAGCACCTTTTAAGTACTTTTTAAGCATACGAAAAATATTTTTTTAATCACTTTTCAAAAAAAAATCATTGTTAGGATCTGTGCAGGAATAAAAATTACTTTTTTTTTTATCGTTTTAAGTTCTTAATTTATAAACATAAAATCAATAATATTCAAAAACATTTTCAAAGACTTTACATAATCATAATAAAATAACTAGTTTCTGATAAATATTGCGGAGAAAATTGAGAATATCATGCATTTTTTTGTAATTTAAAACGACAATCGACACAGCAAAGGAAAAAAAATCTTTATAAAAGATAGGAAATTAAGCACTTATCACAAATCCTGAATAAAAAAAAGCACCTTTAAAGAGCTTTTTACAAACGCAAATAAAAAATGAGCACTTTTTAAAAACGCTACTCACCCTGTTTAAGAATAACAAAGACAGAGAACCAACTTGTTGAATGAAAAGTAAATTAATTTAGTTGTGAAAACATTCTTAAATACAAATTGTTCTAGGAAGAACAAGTCTTTATTCTTTATTTATGCAAGGAATTACACTCTAACTACGCATTTAATAAATTTCAAAATTAATTCATTATTTAAAATAAATGTAGATGAAATGAAATTGTCATAAATGAAATATGTTGATTGCTAATAAAACAACAAATTAGTTTTCACACTGCAATGAGTGCTTTAAAATATGAAATGAATAATGAAAATTTATAATTTAAAAGTTACATTCTTATCTACTTTTAAGCTTTTAAACAAAACAATTTTTTTTTTTAATTTATTAACTTATTTCTTTGCGGAGCTTCGTCGCATAACGAAAGCAAAATGTTTGTTAATAATGTTAATTATTAGAAGCACTGTAGTGTTTTAATAATTACATGTTTTGCACGAGTTTATATGCAATATTTATATATTTCAATTTACACGTGATGAGTTCAGGAAATCTCTATATACTTAGTATTTATTTTCAATGTATTGCATTACAATGTTAACTGATTGATACACGACCGTAAACAAGTGCAAACCGGTTTCAGTCGCGTGCCACAGTTGCGGACGCGTTTCTGTGACTTTATGTGATGTACGTCACATGTATGTGTCACATACATGTGATGTACATGTACTTATTATGTGTTTTACAGTTTTGTAATACGAAGTTATTTACTTGTTTTGTGTGCAGTGTTTAAATAATCAATCGAAAAACTTCAACCACGTGTAAAGAAAATAAAAGGCAGAGATAGCCTGTTTGTAGGGCACTGGGCCCACGTCCAAGAGTTCGTGGGTTCGATCCCCGCCGGCCGAAGATTCCTTGTGCTGTAAATGGTGACTGATGCACGTTAAATCTGTGAAGTCGCAAAGTCCTCCATGTTCCCATAACAAATCAATACCTCTGGGGGTTCTGATCCAGGAGTTTCCTTGTCATCTGGATTGGGTACAAAATGACAAGGCTACGGAGTAAAACGTTAGTAGTGGTTAACCCAAAATCGGGTCTGCTGTTCAACGACGGATATAAAATAAAATAAAGTCACTCGTGGAAAAAAAAGGCGATGTAAAAAGGCTAAAGTAAAGGCCCTCGTGAATGCTAAATATTTTCAAACCACGAAATATCACGAAGATTGAAGGTTTCTGAAGTTAGCGAACGACGCATAAAAAAGAAAATTGAGTCAGGGGACGAATTGAGGCCGAAAAGAGAGAAAAGATGCGGCAGAATCTTATAGTGCGTCGAATAACTTAGCCAAAGACTGTATACTAAATATTTTGAATAAATTGTTCTGAGAGAATTTAAACTTTAATATTCTCTTCAGTGGCTCGCTTAAAGCAATCTTCTTGGGAAAATTATTAGAATTATTGGATTGTATACTACGTGGAGACAATTCAAGTTGGTTTTAATGGTCTTTCGTTTGGTTTAATTATGCAATTTGCTCCCCTTAATAACTAGGTTTTTTGTGGCTAGTATTAATTTTCATATAAATTTAATTCTAAAATTAAACTTCGTGACAAAACTGCGTTAGCACAAGAACTAGTTTAATTTGTTTAAACTTTTTATTATTTTAAGTTGAACATGACAAACGAAATTGAACAGAATCTTACTGAATCTCTATTTGCATGTATACTTCTTAAACTACCACTAACACGGAAGAATAATATCAAACTTTGGTTTATTAAGGAATTTTGATTTACCAGGAATTACAAACGACCAAACGAAATGTAGCAATATTATAGCAGCTATAGACACAGACTTAAACGGCAGTTTCAGATATTTTGTTTCATCTTCCAGCTGCTAACAAATAGAATGCTCTTATAGGAAGTCTTATTGCGGAGATTCTGAAAATAAACAAATTCTTCTTTCTGCATTATAATTATCGGACCGTCACAAATGCTGAATGGTACGGTGCGAAAAAAACCGGATCATCCTGAATACTATTTGATGTAATAATCGATTTCCACGATTGTGATTGCGACAGTATCTCGCTCTGTTGCTACCCAGTCTCGATCACACACAACGTGATGCTGCACACACTGCTGAAAGCAACCGAGGAGCGATCAAGCACACTACCATGATGTTAAAACATCTCTCATAAGCAGCGCTCTAAATATGGTTATCTTAATACAGCGCTCCCGGCCGCTCATGAAAACAGCAATGAATCATACAGCGATGTCCATTGATAGAATTCTATCCAAAATAACATTCTGGTGTAAGAGTAATGTAGCTCTACGATTATTCAATTCCAATTTACAGTGTATAACAGTGTTCATCAACCTTCTTCGGTCCGAGTTTGATGATTTTACCAGGGCCCACTAATGGAGGGAACAACTATAGTTCGTTCACCAGTAGATGGCACATGGCCCCACTTCCTCTGACGAAGAGTTCGACGCGGGAGTAAGAGGAGAAAAGTGTCCGCGCTTGGAATTGAGACAACCCTTAATGCACGCCAAATGTAAACAGTGAATTCTTTTTCAGTCACTTACTTCGCTTACATCATCTACAATTCTACCTTTCGTTACTCTAATGAAATGTATTACAGCAAAGTGTCTCAAAAAGGACAAACTATAGTCTCAAAAGAGAGAAATATCATGAAATTTATAAAATATTTAATGTTAAAAGATTGCACGTAAAGATTGCTAAATACATACGATTGCCAAATAGCAAGCTTGTTCAGGATTGTTCACTTCCTTCTCCCAAAGATAGAGAAATAGTATCGGACAACTGCCAATAGGCCGGAGACAATTGCCAACTCCTGGTGAACGATCTATTATCCGGATATAATATCTAATTAGAATGTCTAATAAGTTTTAGTTCATAAAAGAGTTAGCTCCCAGCATTACAATCTTATGAAACTTTCTTTTTCCTCCCGAAAAGATAAATTATAAAAACACATTTGTTGCATAATCAGCACTCATATAAAATAAATGAAACAGTCTTATGCACCGTAATGTAACGTATTAAGCCGTTCCGGCTCTAGCGCCTTCTTAAAAGATTGTAAATATTTTCATTATTCGGAATTAGTTTGCGTAAACAAAGCAGTTCTATCAATTACAATAGATTAATAATATGAATATTTAATACATAATATAATAATGTTTTTTTAATCATACGTTTTAATATTTACTTGCAATCGTTTTTATTCGCATTTTACATTGATTAATTTATCTTTTTTTTAAAATAAATTGCGACATCTTGTTTGATACTAAACATTTAAAATGAATTGATTCATTTGGTGGTAAGCAAATATTTGTATCAATTCAATATTTGTATTTATACTTTGCATGTAATCTTTGCATTGGGCAACAAATTGATTTATTTAATAAGTTAGAGTTGAATTATACATGCATGGTTTTATTTTTAGTCCCAGAATGTTGTACGTTTTTTTCATTTTAAAAATTAAACGTAAATTTTTATCATTGCCTATTGAAAATAAAAACATTTTTGTTACATTAAATAAATAAACTGCAAAATATAACCCGATTAAAACCTTTGTTCGCTTCAAAAAATATTCAAGCAAGAAATAACAGTATACATGTTTCAAACGCTCAAAAACAGGTGCACATTTTCAAAACTTGCCAGATGTGAATCGGAAGAAACAAAAGGGATTTGAATTATAAAACGAAGAGCTGCTTATGAAAAATGGAATGAATAACAGGAAGATACATAAGTAAAAAAAAAATCATAGAAGCCAAAAGAGAAAGAAAAAAAATATACCCTGACCATTTTTTAACCCCTGTTTCTCATAAGCGTATAGCTGTCTTTTTACCACCTCATATTAATTTTCTTCACCCTAATTGTCATAACATTTCTGCATTCCATACTTCTGTTTTGCACACACTTAACATTTACAACCTTCTAACTTTACTTAACCTCCGAACTTACCATCTTCCGCTCGTTTGATGTTGACCGTGTATTTAATCGCTTCTATAGTTGATTCATCTTGACTAAACTAACTAGACTCAAACGTCCCTCTTCTTCAAATCCTTACTCGTGGATCATTTCTTATTCTCCCGCTCGTTATAAAATTGCTAATATACTCTTCTGTTTTGGTTTTAAAGTCCTTTTCAGGCCTTTTAACAAAACCAAATATAGGTCTCTTAATGAGCCTATTAGCTTTAAAAGATCACTGTGGCATTTACTACATTCATTGTCAGTGTGACATTGGCTATATCGGATAAACTAGACGCGCTTTAAAATTTAGACTTAAAGAAACATGATTGTCTGTTATCAAAACACAGGGGTCTGTCCAGACATTTTGTAAAAGGTCCGTTTTTCACGAAATTGTGAAAAAATTACTCATATTCTTTCAACCAGGGTCCGCTTTTATGAATTTGTGCAAATAGGGTCCGGTTATTGCAAAGAACTTTTTCAAGGAGTTTTTAAATTGTAAATAGATACAAGATTAGGCTCGGCACTGTAAAATTATAATAAAAAAGTAAAATTTTCAAAAATAAACCGTAATTGCTGCTTCTAAATTAGAGCTACAACATACAAATATTTGGTATTTAGCCTATACTGCTGAATGCAGAATATTCATTTCGGACGAATAATGGAAGAATCCTCTGCCGAAGACAACGTTTACATCCATCTTTCTTGTTTTCTGCCCTGGGAAGGGTTTATCGGATTAGCCAAATAATAATGAAGATAAAAAATTTGTGAAAGGTCTGATTAAAAGAAAAATCATTTTGTGAAGGGTCCGTTTTTAAGTTAAAATATTTTGTGAATGATACGTTTTTATGAACAGATATTTTGCGAAGTACCAACGGACCCAAATTTCTTCTAAACAGACCCCTGAAACATCATTCATTGCTGCAAACTGCTAGAATTATGGGCATAAATTCAATTTCGACGATGTCGAAATTATTTCCATCACTGAAATATTTAATCTAATCTAAGCTCATCTTGCTTAATCTAAGCTCATCTTGCTTAATCTAAGCTCATCTTGATGCCTTGGAATCTTATTTTATTCAAATAAATACTTATTCCCCTCTCAACGATATTAGATCCTCACCACGAGTGGAAATGCATTTTTCCTTGATTTGTCTGTCACTGCGGTTTTTCTTGTTCTGTGGATCTTTTATCTCTCTCAGGTACTGTGGTTTTTTCTAGCTTTGTTTCTCACCTTTATTTTTTCCATTTTTCGTGGACAACTTTTTGTTTTATTTTAAACTTATGTTTCTTTTCATTCACGCTCGGCTTGTCTTGAAAACGGGTGTCTGTTCTGAGCGCTTGAATCATGTCGACTGTTATTTTCTATTAATATGTTTTTTGAAGTAAACGAAATTTTTAATCTTGAAAATCTTTGTTATAATTCGAAGATGGAATGTTTACATTACTTTTAACTAAATAATAATGCATAAAAAAAGTTTGATAAATAATTAGCCGAAAATACATCCTCACTCAACTTATTTTATAACAAATGAGCATCTTCAAATTATATTAGTAAGGGTGCACAACCTTTTTGAGTGAAGGGCCGCAAGTCAAAGTACTTAGACAAACATGTTTAGTAATTGTAAGTAGTGATTACTATATAAACATTGTTCAAGGCACTAAATTCATTTTATCAGTTAACCTTGTATTACGTTGGCATAAAATTAAATATTTTTAAACGTTTAAAATAAAAAACTTCAAAACTGATAACTTAGAAAATAAAATACAATCAGAATCAATTTATCAGGAAAAAAATTCAGATTAATTAAAATAATTAAAAGCAATGGGAAACTTCAGCTTTGTTTTAATCACATTATATAATAATAAAGTCCATTTAATCATTAATTTTAACATAAAAAATTTGTCCAGTGAATTAAATTTAAAAAAAAAATAAATATTCTAGTTATTAACATTAATGAAGATTAAATACTTTGATTTAAAAAAAGTTTATAAGGTTAAAAATGATTACAATTAAAATCCTTGCAGCTTAAAATAAGATTCAACATTTATTAAGGAATATACTTAAACTTTGAAAGATTTATTTTTCGCTGAGAAAGGGGCAAAGGGCTGAGAAAGGAAAGAAAGAAAACATTAATTTTGAAGGAACTATTTCCTTAATAAATAAAAAAATTATAAGATACTTGCTTACAATTCTTTATGACCCATACTTTTTAAACATAACACTATTAACAATTAATCCACATGTATTAACAATAAATTAAAATTTGCATTACTTTATGATACTTACTTGATTACATGTTTTTACAGTTAAAATTTAATGATATACAAATCATTACTCAGCATATAATTATAAATGATGTAAAATGGTTAAAAAAACTTTCTTAATGGCATATTCCACAATTTGCAAAATTTTCATATATTGTAATGGTTTGATCTACTTGATCATGTGATAGCTATTTCGGGTTATTAAATGAAAATTTAATGATTTTGTTTAAAGACTGCTCCTTAACCTTGAACATGCCAAATTCATTTATACAGAAGCTGTTGTCAGTATTAAATTTAGGACATGTAGCTTAATTATTTTGGGAATTTGTCCCTTATGGGGCTCTTCCTTTCCAGACTTTTAAATTGCGAGAATACGAATCGAGATATGTGATTTTCAAATTACGAGAAGACTCACAATGTATAATTTTTAAAACGTGTGAAATGAATAGCGATTTGTGGTTTTCAAATCACGTGAATATAAATCGCGGTGTATGATTTTTAAATTGCTCGAAGATTAATAACGTATGAATTTTTAATATGAATCACGATTTGTGATTTGAAATCTCATGAATACGAATCTCGATAGATGATTTTTAAATCTCGTTAATGTTAATACGAAATGCAATTTTTAGAGCGCGTGAATACGAATTACGATGTGTGTTTTTTAAATAGTGACTGCCAAAAAATGAACGTTCGAAAAAATACTTATATCTGCGTTGAGATCGACACAGAGCACATAAGTGATTAATTTAATGCGCGATTCAAAACTCGCATGCCGTGAAAATATAGTTATAAAGATATCAGGACGTTTCGAACCGTGGGGGAAAAGCGTAACTTCCCATCGTAAATATAAAGAGATTTTAATAGTTATAACTACCGAAAAAACTATTTAAATCCCTTTTTTTTTTTAATGAAATCGGCATAACTAGCGTCAAAAAGTAATGTATTGAAATGTGCGCGATTCGCATAAAAAATATTAGGACTTTCAAAACCTTGTTGAAGTGTGTAGCAGTTATAATTGCTAAAATAACGATTCATAAATAATTTGATTTGCGATAAAATCGTTACGAATAAATTACTTCAAAAAATGGTTAGCTCAATAAGCGAATCGTTACTCGCAATTCATAATAATGTCGTGCTAAAAATATCGCGATTTAAAAGACCAAGCTGAAATGCGTAGCAATAACTGCCGAAAAAATGATCAAAAGTCATTTCGATTTAAGATGAAGTTTGCTCAAATAAAGCGTTTCATAACTTTCAAGACATATAAAACATATTTCGATTTAATTATAAAAAAAAGGGCGATTTCAGAAACTACGTGAAAATGGGTAGTAATTATCGAAAAGTCATTGAATTTTCGACGAAATCACCACACACGAAGAGCGTCAATAATAATGTCGCATTAAAATATTGGGATTTACAAAACTATGCGTAAATCCATAGCATTAACCATTGAGAAACTGCATTGGTTGAGATTTTGTACATCAAAAACTTGATTGCGCAATTTTATTTTATTTTTAATCCGTCGTAGAACATCTGACCCAGTTTTTTGGGTTTACGACTACTAATCTTGAACTACAAATCTTGAACTCCTAATTTCGAACCAATCCAGAAGACTCCTGGATCAGTACACCCAGAGGTATGATTTGTTATGGGAACAAGAAGGATTTTGTGACTCGACAGATTTAATGTTCATCAGTAACCATTTACTACACGGGGAGTCTTCGACCGGCTGCGATCAAACCCATGAATTCTTTGACATGGGCTCAGTGCCCTACCAACCAGGCTATCCTAGGCTGATTGCGCAATTTAAAATTTCCGAACTTTTTTGATTTATTTTTTAAAATTGCTATTTTTTAAAATTATGTTTAGGTTGCTGCCACAGGCTATACATACGGCTGTATAGGTCGTATGTTGTGCCCCTCTACTTAAAACAATTAAAAATAAATTTCCTTAAATGATTTGATCAGACATTTGCTCAATATATCCTTCAATGATGTTTATTTTTAAAGATCAAGTGCCATTGCCTGGCATACATTTGCCCGATATACCATTACAATGCACGTAAAGTAACTACATAGCCCCATTTGGGCAATACTTTCAAAATTAAAAAAACTGAAATATTTATAATTTCAGCGTTCAGTAAATAATATAAATTTATGAAGAATTTTTAAGCAGCAATAAAAAAAAATGCATCGCCAAAAAAGTATTATGTTTCCCCAATTGTGACAATTTGCTTTCGAAATAAATTGAAAAGTATGCATTAAGAGTTTACTTGTGTGACTATTTACAAATGAAGATTTCTTGTAAATGAATGAGACATTTCTTCTTATCCTACCACAAACACCACATTCAATTCTCCTATTTTAGGCCAAGCATAGAAATGATATAAAATGTGATGTTATTTTCATTGAACTATGCTTGCATTACATTCGTTAAGACACAAAAAAAATTTCATGCATGAATTTTTTTTTAAGAAATAGAAAAGGGCGTATAGGCACCATTCACCAAATCAATGAACCAACCATTTAGCTGAACGCTTGTTTTTTTATGAATTTTTTTATTTTATTTACTGACTTGCAACTTTAATCCATCATAAAAACATAATGATAAATCTCAAAAGGAATAAGTATACATTTTCAAAAACTTTCATTTGTCATTCAACGTTTTAAGTTAAAAGAAAACTTCAATAAGCTTAAAAACTTTTCTCAACGGAAAGTGTTTACTTCAATTGAATTACTATTAATTTTTGGTTCTCTCAAGAACCCTTGCAATAGCAGAAAAATAAAATTAGTGAAGAATGCACGTCGCAATGTTAATAAAAAAATATTCATTGAAATGGTGCGTTTGCGCAATTTTAGTCAAAAATGGGTTAAAATAAAGTAAATCTGAATGTAGACCACACGAAATGTTAGATAAAAGTAAAAACAAAATTAAGAAGTTTAAAAGTGATTAAAAAAATTGAAAAGTGAATTAAGAAGGATTGCACTAGACTTTGGAATGAGCTGGTCCTTAGGACTTAAAACTTTTTTTACCAAAAATAGGTCCAGAAACAGGCTTGGGGGGGCGATCAAAATTTAAGACTTATAAATATAAATTCACTTCTTAGCATAATTCATTAAATCTCGAAAATATTTTAAACATATTGCACATAAATATAAAACTGCTTTATCCGAAAATAGGTAGACATAAAGAATAAATTTAATTATTTTTCATTATGTTAATTAAAAGCAGTTTAAAAATATTGAAATTTGCAAGGTATGCAAATTTTTACATATTTTAAAGTATATAATTTGAAATGGTAAAATACAAAATTTAAATGCAATCAGTCGAGTAATTATCGGGAAATAAAATTCAACTAAACATTTTTAAAAATTGGATTTCTCAAAAGCTTTTCGCGGATTTCATTTAATTTTTTTTTCATTTAAAATTATTTTAAAATAATGTAACATGATTTGTACACTTTACAACTTAAAATTTAATTATTTTTAAATAAATTACTAATAAAAATAACTTTATATATATATTCTTCGTTACTACTAGACGTTGCCAATTAGACGTTAGCACTAGTCTTATTCAATCAAAACAATTAAACAAATCAATTAAAGCAAATGAAACAAAATTTTGAAGTTGAATATAATATAAAAACACAACAATCTGATTTTAAATACCTTAATTTTAAAAATCTATTACAGTATGGTATATCCCAAAACTCCCACGGACATTTCCCTCCCTCGACTGAAGTCGTAATCGGTAAAAAACTAAGACCACTAATGGGAAAATAGTGAAGGACTATAAGGAAAATAGTGAATTAAGTTATCCTAAAGTAGAAACGAACTCAGCTCGGGCTTCGCAAAATAGAAACGTTAATTTTTCTCCAGCCCGAAGTTGGGCATCACAAACTACGTGTAGTAATTGCCCGAATTGGATTCGGACAAGGGGTTAAGATAATTCAATTTTTGTCTGGGCAAATATGAATTCCAAAATACCTTTTAAAAGCGAAAGTAGAATAATTTGTATCTTTCTTTTCAGCACTAGTCACTTAATATTTTAGTTAACTAATCACTTATGCTTTCTTGGGCGCTTTCTGAGAACAGCTTTATTTAAATAAAGGACTTCTAACACTGGATTAAATGAATCAAAACTCCGACACAAATCGGCTCAGATACGACCTATAATAACGAGAAATATATGAACTAAGTGCTTTATTATTATTTTTATAACAATAATACTTCCAATATTATTCTGTAATAAAAGAATACGAATTCCACTTTTATATGCATACAGATTACTAAGTATTAAAATTTCATTTATTAAATCAGAATATATATTAACTATTTTTTCGTTACATAAATTTACTTTTAAATAATTAGTATAATAATGAATTAGTATAGTTATGTGGTGACTAGTGCACGCTAAATCTGTTGGGTGACAAAGTCCTCCATGTTCCGATAACAAATTATGCCTCTGAGGTACTGGATTGGAGATTGATCGTTCTCTGGTTCAGGTCAAGATTACGGCCTGTGGATGAATGATTGAATGGATGAATGTATGAATGGGTTCGCTCTATAAGTGGGTGTGACGTGTGGTTGTGACGTATGGGCGTGGCAGTTGTCGAATTCTTGCCCATAGATGACGAAACTGGAAAACAAGAGCAATCACACCCCCAGTGCCTTAATGGCTACGACAATAACAAAAATAATATGTATAAAAACGAAATTGAAATGCCTGCTCTATGATAAATAATCATAAATAATGGCTACATGATAAATAATGCTATATGATAAATAATGGCTGCTACATGATTCTAATGCCACTTGTCAATACCAGTAAGCCTGCTTAGTGTAACTAAGCTAATGTAAGGAAGAAAAGCTTCAGTGACGCCATCCCTGGCCAAAACTGTGAATTCAATGACACACACGTCACAGCCCATTTACAGGGCGGACACATTCATACATCCACTTATTCATCCACAGATCGTAATTTTAACCTGAACTAGAAAACAATCAATCTCTAATTTATTACCCCAGAGGTATGATTGTGAACATGGAAGACTTTGTGACCCAACAGAATTAACATGCATCACTCACCATTTACTTCGGCCGGCGGTAATAGAACTCACGACCTCTTGGACATGGACCCAAAGCATTATTTACCAGGCTATCCAGGCCCTACTTAAAATTCCAAATCTTGCATATTTCTATTTCCTATTTGGGACCAAACCTTTTTGTGAGAAAAATTTCGAAAAAGTTCTTATAGATAGTATAGATATTTCTTATGAATAAATCAGTTTACTTATAATGCAAAATGACATAAAATTGTAATTTGTGAGTAAAATGTAATGAATGAATTGCAAGGTAAACATTCTTAGCATCGTTATAAAAAATGCTATTTAAAATGACGAGATACAAAATTTAGGGAAATCAATCGAATAGTTCCTGAGAATTTTTTTAAAACTGCATAAGTCGTATTGTTTGAAAAAGTCTTGTGTTTAAAAATTAAGGGAATCTGTCGAATGCTTACATTACATTCATTAGGATATCTTAATTATATTTTATTTAAGAAATAAAATGGTGCGTATAGACACTATTCACCAAATCAATGAGCAAACCATTTGTTGAACACTTGTTTTCTTACGAATTTTTTATTTATTTATTTTTTTTATTATTTTTTTTACTTACTGACTTGTAACTTTAATCCATCATAAAATCATAATAATAAATCTCAAAAGTAATAATTAGACATTTTCAAAAAATTTCATTTGTCAATAACCATTTTATGTTTAAAAAAACTTTAATGGTTTAAAAATTTCCCAACAGAAAGTGTTCACTCCAATTGAATTACAATTAATTTTTGGGGTTCTTAAGAACCCTTGATAATAGCAAAAAAATAAAATTAGTGAGAAATATACGTCGTATTGATAATAAAAAATATTTATTAAAACGGTGCGTTTGCACAACTTTGGCAGAAAATGGGTAAAAATCAATTGAATATAATTGTAGACCAAACGAAATTTTAAGGAAAAGTAAAAACAAAATTAAGAGGATTAAAAGTGATAAAAAAAATTTAAAAGCGAATTAAGGCAAATAAGGATTGCGCTAGAATTTGGAATGAACGGGTCCTTAGTATTTAAAACTTTAGAGGTATTTTTCAAAGCAAATTTGGATTTTTTACGTCCAAAATATGGGGGTAGTAGTACACTGCTCCTAATAATTTCACAGGGGAACAATAAAAATGTAAGACTCATTAATACAGATTCACTTCTTAGCATAATTCGATAAATCACGATAATTTTGTTAAGCATATTGCGCATTTTTGCACATAAATATAAAACGAATTTATCCGTAAATTAACGGATAAATTCCTTTAAAACTCAAAATTTATTAATTATTTTAAAATAAATTAATAAAAAAAATGACTTACGCATATATATATTTATAAAAACTTAAAATAGATTTCTCTTATTAATTTTAAGACAGAGTCACACAAAGAGACATATGTATTTAAGAATCCAATTAAAAGATTATTTTCTGAAGTTAATAGGTAATATTTTTTAAGAAATATACTCATTAAGAAAACTCCCGAAATTCCACATAGTCTAAATGTTTTTGAACAAATCATTATTTCTAAATTTTCCTGCTTGAAGGAATTTCGATTAAATTTCAGAGTCCCTAGTTAAATAGTGGGAGCAATACAAAATACATTTTTTTTATACTTAAATACATAGCTTTTTTATTACTAGATAAATCTGAGCCAAATCCCACCATTCCTACTATGGTAAACCATTAATGTAAAATGCAGAAACATCCAAAGTAAACTGTTACATCTCCGAAATTCCTCTTAGTCTAAACGTTTTGGAACAAAACAAGAGTAGAAAAATTTATGTCTTTCTTTTCAGCGCTAGTCAATTTACTTTTAACTTAACTAATCATTTATCATTTGTTGGGCGCTTTCTGAGAAATCTCCATCTAAATAAAGTTTTTTAAGCTTCTAACACTGCATTAAATGTATCAAAATTGTGACAGAAATCAGCTCAGATGTGACTCATAATAACGTGAAAAATATGAACAAAGTGGTTTATTATTATAATTTTTTTATAATCATAATATTTCCAATATTATTCTATAAAAAAAAGATTCTACTTTTTGTATGCATAAACATTACTAAGTATTAAAAATTTATTTATTAATTCAGAATATATATTCAATTTTTTTTTACTTTTAAGTGATTAGTATAACAACGAATTTGTATAGTTATGTGATGACCATTGCACGTTAAATATGTCGTCCTTCAGTTCCTTTAACAAATTATGCTTCAAGGGTACTGGATTGGAACGTTCTATGGTCAAAATTACTGTATGTGGATGAATGAATGGATGTATGAATAGGTCCGCTCTGTAAACGGGTGTGGCAGAAGTCGAATTCATGGCCACAGATAATGAAACTGGAAAACAAGAACAGTCGCTCCCCCTTTGCTTTAATGGCTACGACAACAACAATATAGTTACGCAAAGTCTTCCACGAAGGCAAATTTCTCCCAATTCTCGATCCAGGAGTTCCCTTGTCTTCTGGATTGGGCTCAAAATTACAAGGCTAAGGAGTTGAACATTACTAGTCGGAAACTCATAAAATTGGGTGGGTTGTTCAACGACGGTTTATACATTAAAATGAAATGTAGGAACGAAATGAAATCGCTGCTATATGATAAATATTTATGAGGTCAGGTGGGTTTCCTTTATTAGTTTTAAAGTATCTCTTGAAGTTAGTTTATTTTTAGTCACTTGAATTTAATTCAAAGTTGATTTTTAAATCCCATTAAATTAGCATTGTTTTAGACGTTTTAGATTAACTTCAATCCTATGCCTTATTAAAATAAATCATGTTTTTGCTCGAAGTTGGTGTTTCTCCATTTATGGTGCAAATACAGTTATTTAATTCATGTTATATATCATATAATAAATAAACTATTTTCTGTTAAATATTTCCAATATTAATTGGAATTATCATTCAATAATTAAGTCTAAAATAAAGATTCCGTTATTCCTTATTAAATTGCCAATATCAATTAAGAAAATGTCAGACATACGCGTGTTAAAATCAATTTAGGTTTAATGTTGCTTAAATACAAAATTGGTTTCTTTTTATGTAAAAAACTGTGAATATTAAATGCTGCAGGGGATAGGTGGTTCAGGGGATAGAGCGTTCACCCTCAAATGAAGTGGCTGGTTGAATTCCGCACCCGGCTTGCACCGACAGCAGTGCTGACGTGAAAATATCCTTAGTGATGGATGGATAATGGGTTCAAGGGCTTCCGTGGTTTTCCGCTCCATGTAACGCAAATGCGGGTTAGTTTCATCAAGAAGTCTTTCACGAAGGCAAATTTCTCCCAATACTTGATCCAGGAGTTCCCTTGTCTTCTGGATTGGGTTCAATATTACAAGGCTACGGAGTTGAATTTTAGTAGTCGTAAACCCAAAATTGGGTCCACTTTACAATGACGATTATAAAAATAAATTACAAATTTTGTAGAATATGTATAAAAAATAACCATAAGGAAGTATTGCTTGTGGGTTTTTTTAAAAGCTTTTTTTAAAATTTGTGTTAAATTATTATTTGTTTCGATACTTTTACTTCATTCAATTTATTTTGGTATTAAACTGAATTGGTAAAACATTTTTGAAACGAGTGTGATACACTAATACCCAATTTTACGGTGCATTTCGAATATTGATTGGTAAAGGAAATATTTTCTATTAAATGTCAATTCTTCTATCAAATGTCAATTTATTTTAAGTTATTGGAATTGATTTACACTAAACGTATAGTTGCTTAAATTCCATTTAAACAATATCAGTAACAATCATGTAAGTAACAATCATGTAAGTATAAAAAATTATTCAACAGGAAAAAATCTTTCCATAATTTTAGAAATTTTACAAAAGAAATTTCAATAATTATATTCTTTGTGAATAATTCAGCAAATTTTAAAACAAAATTTGCAATTTTAACAATGTTCAAATTTTAAAAAAGGAAAATTTAAAAATCGTTCTTTATTTTAATTCTACAAGACGTAGTACTTTTTTTACGTCGCACTTTAAATTCTTTAAACTATCTATGATATAAACACAGATAAAAAATTGCTATTGCATTTTTATATTTATCTTAAAAAAAACTTTTGCGTGAATTTTATTTTGCAAAATGCATTTTGCTAACATATTTTAGCTAATAATAGTAAAATATTTGAAACTACAACATTCGTGTTTAGTTTATTACCCTGAATAAACTCAATATTATACACAAGAAAATTCATTATAAATGTATAAGTATTTATTTTTTGTAGTTTTTCAGGCAGAAGGGATCAAAAATAAAAAAAAAGAAAAGCAAAAATAAATAAATTTTTAAGTATTATTTGCATCGCCAGTAAAAAAACATAAAATTCTGTTGTTGTTGTTTCTAATGCTACTGGCTAATACCAACAGGCCTACTTGGTGA
This sequence comes from Parasteatoda tepidariorum, assembly GCF_982258835.1. NCBI lineage: Eukaryota > Metazoa > Arthropoda > Arachnida > Araneae > Theridiidae > Parasteatoda > Parasteatoda tepidariorum. Next base: position 129,424,638 of record NC_141756.1, read on the forward strand.
AACTAAGCGAATTTTAGGCAGAGGTGCGTTTCTTGTGCTTCAGGGACGCCATTTATGGCCAAACATACGCACACACACACATCACACCCCAATTACAGAGTGGACGCATTTATTCATACACAGGTCGTAATTTTGACCTGAACCAGAGAACGATCAATCTCCAATTCAGCACTTCCAGAGGTATGATTTGTTTTGGGAACATAGAAGACTTTGTGACCCGACAGATTTACCGTGCATTAGTCACCATTTACTACACGGGGAGTCTTCTGCTTGCGGTGCTCGAACTCATGAACACTTGGACATTTGCCCAACGCCCTAACAACCAGGATATCCTGGCCCTACTTAAATTTCTAAATGTTAAATATTTTCCTTTCCTACTTACCATTTAGGATCAAACTTTTACGTGAAAGAATTTCAAAAAAGTTCTTATGTATGTATACGTATTAACCAGTTAACTTATAGCGCAAAATGAGAAAACAAAATTGTAATTTTTGAATAAAAAATATTAATTCTCAAACCAAATTTTCTTCTGTGTTTGCAATCTATCACAAATGTAACACAGATTTGTCAAACACAGGAATAGATAGAATTAAATAGGATTAGATAGATAAAATTAAATGGGCATAAAATAATGAAATATATTTATTGCTGAAAAAGTATATTTAATGCTAATTAAACATCAAATTGTTTTATACACTGCATTGAGTACTTTATCAAAATTATGATGTGAATAATGAAAATTTATAATTTAAAAGTTACATTTTCTGCCCTTAAGCTCAGAAGAAAATATTGTATCTTAATTTATTTACTTATTCCTTTGATGTACTCGCCACTCTCACCAGTTTTAACCAGTTTCTCATCAATATTTTTACTTCCGCAAGGTTGGCGAGAAAAAGTTTTATTTTATAACCGTCGTTGAACAGCCGACCCAATTTTGGGTTTACGACAACTAATGTTCAACTCCGTAGCCCTGTAATTTCGAACCTAATCCAGTAGAGCTCCTGGATCAAGTAGTGGGAGAAATTTGTACTTTTCGACGGAGCTAATCCGCATTTACGCCACACGGAGAGGAAGACCGCGAGAACCTTCTATTGTTGGCCTGACGACAAGAGGACTCTAACTCATGATCCATCAGCCCCGTGGTCGGTGCAAGCCGGATGCAGAGTTCGTATTACCCAGCCCTGGCTGTAATTCGAACGCGGTTCACCTCATTGGAAGGCGAACACTATCCTCTGAACCATCGCGGCGCATGAGTAAAGGTTTTGAAGAAAAGGTAACTGTGATAAACATCCTGAGTCTAAGGCTGGTTACAGAAAAGACGGTAACTGAGGCTTTCTTTAAAACCTGTATTGCTCGCTTTGGTAGGTAGGTACTTTATTTACCTCTCACTAGAGCTTCACAATGAGCTATTGGCGACTGTCTGGAAAACTTCTCTGAGGGTGATCCGAAGACATTCCATCACAAATTTGATGGCTCTCCTGCTTTGGCAGCCCGACGACCTGCTCTCGAACTAGAGCACTTAAGGGTAGAACAGTTTAACGAGGACCGATACCGCACACCCTCGGTCCCTACGCAGGCAGGTCAAATGGGTCACCCACCAGCTTACTGAACGCAGCGGGTGATGCTTGAGTTCGGTGTTCTACTGGGAAACGTATCTTTACGATCTGCGGGACTGCCCGGTTTAGGTCACCTTCAGTGATAACGATCGAGTCACCAGTTCGAGAGTAGACTCTTCAAAACTCTAGCACATCTCGTGGGCATCAAAAGAGTTGATCCTTACCATACCATCCTCAAAGTAATGGAATGATAAAACAATGGCACCGACAGCTGCTCTCAAGGCTTACAATAAAGACTGAGGGGAGAGTAGAAATCGACAACTATATTTATCAAAAGGTATCTCAAGATTGGATCGAGTTAGCAGGTCTTATATACTAATGAATTGATGTTTGATAATCGTAATGATAGTTACGCCATTCTACTCCGCCTCCAGACTTTTATCAGGGATACAATTCGATGAATGGATACTGCTAGGACTGGATTTTGAGCATTTGTGGTGAGAGTTGTATTAAGTTCATGGTAGTGTATGTGGTCTCTCCTGTGTTCCTATTAACAGTCTAGAGCAGAGGTTTCCAACTTACATGAAACGGGGGGCCACAATTAAAAGCAAAAATCATTTGGCGGGCCGCAACTTTGTCAAAATTTTATACAGGACTCTTTTATGTTTGATGGAATATTAAATATTACTGTCAGATTTTTACCAAGTTGTACAAAACAAAAGTATTGAATTACAAATTAAAATGAGAAGTAGATTTTTAAAAATATTTAATTGTTATTAATAATATTTTTAAAAATATTAAATAAATAATAAAAATTCGGGTTACAATAACTTTAATGTGCACCTATGTATTAAACAATTTATGTGCAACAGATATCTAATTGTTGAGATATAAAACTTTAAAAAGGTTAGTATTAAAACTTACATAGCAGCACACAAAATATTTAATGAAAAAATTGAGGTTTGTCTGCTGCAACCACCAGAGAATAGATATTTACATTTAAAATTTACAAATGTGTGTGTAAATATTTTGGTCCTAAATGAGTGCTTTCAAAAAGTTAAATCGGAGAATTTCTTCAAGAAAATTTCTGATACACGCATGCTAAATTATATTCACAAAGTACAAAAAATAAATAAATAAATAAATAAAAAAGAGCAACATACACAATTATTGAATAAATATTTATATTGTATTTGAATAAATATTTTCTTGGATGCAAAACCTGAGAAATAACCGTTGGTATGTTAAATTTCACAAAAACGAAGAAATAAGTTTTTTATTAACAAGAATAGTATTTTAAACCCACATAGATTTCTTACGAAAACTGTCCGTAAAAAATGACAACTAATATATTTTAGTTCGAGGGTCCACAAAAAAAGGCCCCGCACGCCGTATGCGGCCCCCGGGCTGCCAGTTGGAAACCCCTGGTCTAGAGTGTGCAGGATCACGTTGTGTGTAAAAGAAACTGAGAAGCAACAGCGCGAGGAGGACGATGACTCAGTCACAAATAAAAAGTCAACTTTTTAATGTGTACCATACATCGAAATAAGCTTGTTCATAGCACGTCAGCAGGTCATAAATATGAGAAAAGCAGAAATCGACAATGTCAACCTTCATCTATCGAAAGTACCTCAAGATTCAATCGAGTTAATATGTCTTACAGTGAATTGATGCTTAATAAACGTAGTTATAGTTATGCCACAAGACCATTGGTCAGCCTTCTTACCGGCTATTCTCTTGGGCTTTCGAGCTGTATCTGTGGAAGATCTACTTCCTTTTCAAATCAGACGATATGTTCGTTCAAAGAAAGTACGTTTTTGTGTCTGATCTCGTAACTTAAACTGAATGAATTATTCTTTGAACAAATTAATTAGCATGTTTGAAATGACCCCCTCGAATCATTCATATTGAGACCAAGAGAGTGAAGATCCAATCATTAGATCAAAAATTATTCAGAGTGGTCCATTTTTTTTGTACACTGTAAATCAGAATTCATGTTAATAGTTGCAGTAGTTATCCATTTGTGTTGTAGTTTAAAAAAAATTATTGAAAATTTTTAATTTTCGGTCAAAACACGTAAAGGTATCAAAATAAATAAAACATGAAAATCATATTCTTACCTATATTTTGTTGCACTACGTTATTCATCTCAATCGACATCATAACTCTTTCCTGTAACAAAAATAGGTGCTATAGTAGAACCATACTTCAAAAAAAGCAGTCTATATCGTACACTAAAAAATGCATGGTATGTCACAATTTCATTTATAATTTAAAAGTTGCATTCTTATCTGTTTTTAAAATCTTAAACAAAAAAATATTTAGTTTCTTAATTTATTCCTTTGCAGTGCTCACCACTCTCACCAGTATTTTTACTCCCGCCAGCTTGGCGAGTAAAGGTTTTTTTTTAATTAATTTTATTTTATAACTATCGTTGAACAGCCGATCCAATTTTATGGGTTTACGATAACTAATGTTCAACTCCGTAGCCTTGTCATTTTGAACCAAATCCAGAAGACAAGGAAACTCCTGGATCACGTATAGGAAGAAATTTGCTTTCGCGGAGGACTTTCTGATGGAACTAACACACATTTGCGTTACACGGAGAAGAAAACCACGAGAATCTCCCACGGTTAGTCTGACGGCAAGGGGACTCTAACCCAATCTGTCAGCACTGAGGTCGGTACAATACAAACCGGATACGTAATTCGTATCGACTGGGATTCGAACCCGGTTCGCCAAATTGGAAGGCGAACGCTCTATTTCCCGAGTCATCGCGGCGATTCAGGGAATTACTTTTGATGTAAAGGCAACTCAGTGTTAGACATCCTCCGTCAGGTGAAGAACTAGCACTTATAGTTTGACTATAGAAAGAACTCCCCTCGGCACGAAGTCTACAGCAGTCTGCTACTTTGGTAACAAGAAATAGTGCTCCTCGAATAGGGGAGCTCCTTTTCTCAATGGTTCTCTTTCCCTCTCATTGACAAGAGTCAAAACCCGTCTTAAATAATAACCCAATACCCATACTTGAAATAGTTAAACTTCGTAACCATAGTCACCGCCACCTCTTCAGACGAATAGCTAGGGGAGTTCTTTACGTAGAAAAACTACACTTTTTACTAGTTAGCTTGCTCGCATAACGACCGCATGATGTTTAAGTCTGTTAATAATGCTTATTCGTTTGTTAATGTTATACTAATATTTTGAATAAATTGTTTGAAGATAATTTAACCTTTTATATTCTCTTTACCTTAATTCTATGAATGAAACATTTATTATCATTAAGATTTGTTATCAATGGTTTATTATCACAGCCGAGTTTTTAATCTGGTTTATTAACCGAGGGCTGAATAACAAAAGCTTTTGATGGCCAAGCCATTTTTTACAATAGTATTGAATTACGAAAGTTTTGAAGCGAAATTAAATTTTCTAGTTTTCTGATCTATGATAACTAAAACCTGTTTGTGTGGATTAGCACCACTTCCCTACAACAATTTTAAAATTTGATGCAAACTTTTAAACAAACTGTCGTTTTTGGTCGAAATTTAGCCAAACGTTTTATTGGCCATACCCAAGTCAAACTACTTGATGGTCCCATCAAAACATTTTGATGGTTTATGTTGGTTTCAGTGCGATTCATGATGGTCCAACATCATTTGATGGTCACCAACATTCAACATTAAGCGTTCATGGTTTTTGATATGCCAACAGAGTTCCATCATTCCATGATGGAAAATTCTACTTTAATACTATATGATGGTTAACTTTAATACTGTGATGGTCAAGAGAAGTTTGATTCTCATGGACCAGCCTCCATGATCATCCGTGATGGTTCTAACTATATATTTCAGTGATGATTTGAAGGGAATTCTTGTTGATTTTCAGGAATATATCATCAAAACAATTTTCTTTTCTTGTTGGCTCATCATAAATCAGTCAGAATTCCTACATTAGGATGATGGTTGTTCGTTCCAACATTTGATTTCTAAGGGATAGAAATTATGATGAACAAAAACAAGTCTTATGTTGGACCATCAGTCCTACATTGGGGTGATTGTTACTTATGTTGGTTACCAACAAAAAATAGAATGGTTCATGATGAAATTATTGATGGTTTCCATCAAAATTATGTTGGTTCATCAAGGGAAAAGCATGACTTGGGCTCTTGGCTAACTCTTTTTGGATAAAAGGGTTTGTTTGGTTAGAATAGGATAATATTTTCTCATAATGAGCTAACACTCGGAGGTAAAATTTAGTTTTATGGTAGCCAATTTCACAATTAAGCCTTAATTTTTTTTAAGACAAATCTTGCTTCGGATCATGGGCTAACGAAAACTTTTGGATGATTAACCATTTTCAATAAAGAGCTTAAACTAGGAGGAAAAATCTCCTTTTAACCCCAGCCATCAGACTAACCATGGGTGGTTTTCCTCTCTATGTAACGCAAATGCGGGTTAGCTCCATTTAAAAGGCCTCCACGAAGGCAAAATTTCTCCCAATACTTGACCCAGGACTTCCCTAGTCTTCAGTATTGGGTTCAAAATTACAAGGATACGCAGTTGAAAATTGGTGGTCGTAATGGATAGCGCAAAAAACTGGGTCGGCTGTTCAACGACGGTTACAAAATGAAAAAAAATTAGTTTAGCTAGCAAAGAAGTGTTTTCGCTAAAAAACACATGGGTTTTCTTTTTTCTTAAAAAAGAACTTTTTAGCGTTTAGACTAATGAAAAGCTTTTGTGAGCAAGCATAGGCTTACTATATCCTCATATAAAGCTAATTCGGAATTGTAAAAACTTTTAATTAGAAATTTAAGAGGCAAATTTTTATCTTGTTACTGAATTTAGTTGAATTCTGTTAAATAAAATATAATAAGTATAGAATTCATTTACAATGAGCGAAAAAAATGCATTTCACAGAAGCTTTTTTTCCAACACAATTTTTTCTAAAAAATTGTACTAATAATTTTCCGAGTACAAATATTAACGTTAAAAAACTTTGTAGACTAACTACCACTAAAATTTTTCAATTCCTATTCACAAGTATATAAAACATGTTAACTCGATTCTATCTTGAGGATCGTTTTGATAGATAACACTGAAACTTCCGTTAACATGCTCCTCACATTGGACGCCTTCGGACACGCCTATCTTGATAGTCGCATTCACTTCGATTTGAACACGCCTGCTTCTAACAACACGTCTATCTCTCACTGAAACACTCACTTCGATTTGAGCTCGTCTTTAGTTTTAGTTTGATGGACAGAAGACAGACAAACAGTTGACTTTCTATTTGCGAATGCGACATTATCCTCCTCGCTCTGTTGCTGCTCAGTCTCGATCACACACTACGGGGAGCAGTAAACACTGCTAATAGCAACAGAGTGATCACGCACACAACCGTGATCTTGACACAGTTCTTTAAATCACCGCTCAAAATCCGGTGATCTTAATACAGCACTCCCGGCCTCTCATAAAAACAGCAATAAATCATATACTGCTTATTGCTGTTTTTATGAGATTGCTGTTTCATGTTTTTATTCATAGAATTCTATCCCAAATAAAATTCTGGTGGGGGAGTAATGTAGCGTAGCTACCACAACAATTATTCAATACCAATTCACTAGTACATAAGTATTCAAAATTTTTATCACCACAGGCCACTAAAGGAGGGAGCACCTAATTCAAATTTTTCTAATTAGAATGTCTAATTAGCTTTAGTTCATAAGACAGTTAACTCCCAGCATTTTAGTCTTCTAAAAAAGTTTCTTTTTCCTCCCGAAAAGATAAGTGATAAAAAAAAACTAAATTGTTTCATCATCAGCATTTATATAAAATAAATGAAGCAGTCTTACACACCGTAATGTTATAATGAATATAGGTATTTATGATTAGAACTGTAGTATTACATTCTGAAAATAAAATTTTTTAATTATTTTCATAAGATCAGCTAACAGAATGTTAGCATTTTATTTTTAACTCTTTTCTCTCTAATCTTGTCAAACGTATAAACCGAATCCTGCCCTTAGCGTCTTCTTAAAACACAGTAAAAAAGTGAAAAAAAATTCATTATTCGAACTTATTTTGCGTAAACAAAATACACTGGTTATCATAAATTAAGGAAAAATCACAAAAATAGCGATAACTCTTTCAAAAGTAAGCCAAACCGTGCAAAATTTGCATATGTTGTCCACTAAGAGTAGCTGAGTAAAATTGCAATATGCAAATTAGTGGCGCTGCACTCGGCTTACGTCATCTGCCTGGAGCATAAAAGTCCAAGTTTGAGAGAAAGCACACAAATTTTACTGTGATTGCGACATTGAAAATCTGAGATAGCCAATTCGTAATAATGACCTCTAGGCATCATTTGCCTGAAGAACTACGATGGAGAGCCATCGGGAGACTAGAGGCAGGGCAGAGTCAATCAGAAGTGGCCAGATGGCTAAATGTGAGTCCATCTGTGGTTCATAGACTTTGGAGGCAATTTCAAACCACAGATTCGGCATCTAGGAGGTTCAGTCAAGGACGGCCAACTGTTACGACCAGTGCCGATGACCGATATTTGACATTAAGTGCACGCAGGAATAGAACCGCTACTCCGACACATCTTAGATCCTCTCTTGCTGCAGCCACCGGAAGGTTGGTGTCAACGTCAACTGTGCGCAGAAGGCTCCACGAAGGTGGTCTGTATGCGAGACGACCAGCCATTTGCGTGCCGCTCACATCACGCCATAGGAGAGACCGTTTGCAGTGGGCCCGACAACATGTCCACTGGACGTCAGATCAATGGAGGCCTGTTCTCTTTACGGATGAGTCCAGGTTTAGTCTAGAAAGTGACAGTAGACGTTATTTGATATGGAGAGAACCTGGGACCCGTTATCATCCATCAAACATCCGGGAAAGAGATGCATACGGAAGAGGCAGTGTCTGTGTTTGGGGAGGCATATCCTTAGGAGGGCGCACATACCTCCATGTCTTTCCAAGGGGAACCGTGAATGCTCAGGTTTATCGAGACAACATCCTTGATGCTTATGTGCGCCCATATGCCGGGGCAATTGGTGATTGCTTCCTGTTACAGGACGATAATGCAAGACCACACAGAGCTCGCATTGTTGATGATTATCTTCAACAGGAAACAATTACTCGCATGGAGTGGCCAGCTCGATCCCCGGACTTGAATCCTATCGAGCACGTTTGGGATGCTCTAGGGAGGCGTGTATCTGCCATCAATCCGCCCCCTCAGACCCTTGCCACGCTTGCAACTGCTTTACAAGAGCAATGGCTCTCACTTCCTATTGAACTGATAGACCGCATAATTGAAAGCATCACACATCGCTGTTTGTGCTGTATTGCTTCTAGAGGCAATCATATTCCATATTAAAGGTACTTTTTCTATTGCAAACCGATACTTCCAATTTGTTTATTTTATACATGTGCTAATTTCTATACTACTATTAATGTCTGATAATTTCTTTTTATGTTGTTTAATACCTTACTATGTGTTGTATATTGTGGGTAAGTTTCATAAAATTCCATGTGTAATTTCTTGAGTTATCGCGATTTTTGTGAATTTTCCTTAATTTATGATAACCAGTGTAGTTCTACTAACGAGAACGTATTAATATAAATATTTATATTTGGCTTTCTAATCATGAAAGTTGTAACATTTGTTTTAACGTTAAAGTGAAAGATACAAATAAATTTACTACCACTTTTTTAAATTCGGTATTTTTCATACGTTAGTTTCTTTTTGTGGGCAAACTTAAGAAAGGAAAGGCGAAGTTAAAAGGAAAACATTCAGGCATTCTTAGTTTTTATACAGTTTCTATATTGTAAAAAAAATTGCAATTGTGATTTTAGAAGTAAAAATATTAAATTTAGAAGTAGAGACAATTTATAAGAATCTCTTCGTTTGAGAGCCCTGTCAAACATTGAGACTAAACATCTTTCGAGTTTACGAATGCTTTATTTTTATTATTTTTTTTAGTATGCCTTTTCTTAAGTCAGCTAAGCACTTTTAAGATTTAAGAAATAAACAGAGTGGTTTTAAAGATGACCTGTTTCCGAAATAAACCATTTAATATATTTCAAGAGCTTGAAAAAGAGTGTGTTTTAAAAGTTTTTATTTCTAATTAAATAATTATTTTATTTCACATTTTTTATTTTATTTTCCCCTTCATATCTTATCGCTATAGTCTCATTTGCTTTGTCAAAATGAAGGTAAAACCTTTCCTGTTTCTCGCCGAGGAGACGGTATATGGGTGATTCTCACGAAATATGACAATTCACTGTCCCTTGCACCAAGATCTAATACTAAAAGAACTTTTTTTAAAGAAATTTATAAATAGCATTTCTGTTAGCATTTTAAAATGACTTTGCAATAGCATTGACTGTTTGGTATAGTTAAAAAATTTATTTGAACTTCAAAATGTCTTTTTCCTGGTATGTCCCAAACAATGTTTCCTGTAATAACTCAAAGCTTCCCATAAATTTTTCAATATCTATTTTTTTTCCATCTCAACCAGTGTAGGCATTTCTAGAATATACGCATAGGGTATTATTTACAAAAACTTATTTTAAAATATTTTTTTTCTGTCAATAATTTGCTTGTTCCAAGAAAATTTCATTTTCCTGGCTACTTTTATTTAGTGGTTATAACCAAAAGAGATAGAGCCAGCAATTAATATCTTATGTTAATAGATTGATTAGATGCCCTCCTATATGAACAAGTCTTGTTGCATGAATAAAGAGCCAATTTTCTGGTTCAAAATATATTTCTAAACGTTTTTCAAGGTGAGTAGGTTTTTGTGTTGTCATTTTTCTGACTTCGTGAAATAATTAATAACATAAACTACATAGATTTATCTGAGTTATTTTAAGAAACCCTGTTGTTTTCTGCAGCATATAAACGTCTTAGGCCAAAATATTAAATTAAAGTTATATGCTATAAAATGGCGAATTTGTCATTATCCTGGCTTATGGATGCCAGAGCATTGAAGTGTTACCAGATTTTTTTTCAACTGCTAATACTGAAAGGAGGGAAGGCAAATATTAATCTAATACCAAGTTTATGAATGATTGTAATATGCTTGAGTGTAATCAAAGTTATTTATTTATCTAATGATTGATTATTATACACAATTTTACTCTGTACATGTCCGCAACAAAAAAATTTCCGATTCTTCCTACAGTGGATAAAAAGAATTAATTTAGGCAATTTATGGTCCATCTAACATAAAAGCCTAAGTTGACTTACTTACTATTAACTTAATATAACTGTTTTTTAAACTTCTAAGCTAATAAGTCATTTTCCTAACATTCAAGATTTGGTGAATTTCTATTTTATTTTTTTTCTCGAAGAAATGTCAACAAACTACACTGCTGCCTGTAAGATATTAATAAGTGTAACTAAAGAATTATACACAAAAAATTTTAGATTATTTTGAAGACTTTAAATTTGAAGAAATTTTTTGGTCCGAATTGTCGTGTTTAGAAAGAATCACCCATATATACCTTCGTATATAGTAACACAAAAATGTACATACCTTTATTATCCGGTAAATATACCTTTATTATACGTTATATACCTTTATTATACGTTATATACCTTTAGATATGGATAAATACTGTTTATATTGTATTAATACTAAGAGGATGTTCTCTTCAGTAAGCATAAAATTTAGCTTCTTTTTAAAAAGTAAGAAAGGCAGTGACATAATTTCGATTGAATTAGAACGATATGTTTTATTCTAAGGAATATGAGTTTCTTACTAATTATTAGGAATAATTTTCTGAAAGAATAAGAGTGATTTTTTATCCCTTCGAGTTCGTTAAAAAACAAATATGAAGTAGTATTTACAATAATTTTATTTTTTCAAAATAATTATAAATTAAATGTGTCTTAAGCGGATATCCACACGAGAGAAAAATAAGTGCAACTCTAAAGGCAATTTTGCAGTTCGGTTGCTTAATTGCCAAAATGGTTGCTCGGAAACCATTTTTTATTGCTTATCTTAACTTTTAAATGAGATTTTATTTTTTTCATGTGATACTATTATGTCATTCTTTTTCAATTTCTTTTTTTAAGAAGAGGAAATCGCTGTAGAATATTGATTGGTTTCCTTTTGTGCATCTTAAAGTCTTTTCTTAGCTACAAATAACACTTTACTTCAACATTAGTGGAGCAGCATAGTATAAGAAGGATTTCCAGCTCATTATATGAAAATGATATTAAGATGTAAATAAATTCCATGTTGCATCTCTAAAGATGGGGTTAAAGGGGGATGGAATTAAATACTGTTTTTACGTTGAATCGAGTGACTAATATTATAAAAGTTTTTTATGTTTCACGTATAAAAGTAAAGTTTATTTATACGTATCTAGCATTGCAAGCTAGGCAAGTGAGATATCGTAAATGCCAAATCGAATAAAACCAAGCTCTCTGATTTAATACTTTAGCAATTCAAAAATTTATAAAAGTTTCCTGTGTAGAAAGAACAATTTTTTTACTTTGACTTATACCACTTTATGCAGCGGACATTGCTATCTAGACAAGTGAGGCTTTTCTTCCTATTTAATTTTTCTTGGTTAATACCGTAAAATAGTCCTTTGAAGTAATTGTTTAGAAGAAATGAGGATATAATGTATGAAATATACAAATTTTGACTTACTTTTTAGTCATAAAATATTTAAAACATCAGAACCATTAGATCTATCAAATCTTTTCAATTTTTTTTAAAATTTAGCCTAAAAAATACAAATAAATAATGTCTAACTTGTCTATACAATAATGTCTCAGAATTTTATTGTCATAAAATGCTTTTGCATTGCATTAACTGCAAATATTATCATGAATATCACTTTCATGAAATACCAATTTTTTTCAAAATTGTTTTAAAAAATACAATAGGATTTTCAATCTCATTCTTACAATTTATTATTGTATAATTTCAAATATTCATTATTTATCTATGACAATTTAATTAAAATTTGCAGGATTTATTTTAGGAAAAATTTGTTGTATGTTAATTTACACACAAAATAAATTCAAATTTATTAATAACTAGAAAAATAAGCAATATTTTATTAATAGCATACTTTTTATGCACCCTGTTATTTTTGTTATAGGCTCTTTAAACGTATTTTGCATTTTAAATTAGACAAGAATCAATGAAAAAATGGTCAATACTTAGAACTTTATTCATTTTCATTTTTAATTTTTTTTTCAATTTCAATCATAAAAACAATATTACAACTCTTTCCTTCTACACCAGACAAACCTTACATGTTTCCACAAAATATCTGAAATAGAAGAAAGAAATTACTATCATGATAAAATTTTTCCCTCACATTATTAGAATGAGGGAGATTATAAATCAGTTATGCCTTCAGGTATCCCTCAGAAACTTATTTGAAGTTTGATAGATATTTTGATTATAGTTCAAAGATTTATTCTATACACGAACGAAAGAAGGGAGGTACATTAGGTTTTGTAGTTTTCATGTTTGGACTGAAATTTGTTTAAAAAAATAAATGCTATTTATAAATGAAGACTATTGAAAATGAAAGTATATTGAATAATTAATAAGGTAAACTTACATACTAACTGCCATTGTAGAAAAGTAAAGTATCCATAGTTAACTTTGAATAATAAGAAAGACACATTATTCAAATTTGTTTTATTAGTATGATGTAACAATTATTTATTCACTTTAAACTAATAACATTAAAATTTATTATAATTTTTTCCAATCAAAACTTTCGTTACTTTTGATAGAAATAACTTCTAAATTAATATAGAGGATGAAGTTTTCAGGCTTTTCACATTAAAATATTAGCCAAGCATCTTGTTAAACTTTGTTGCATTATTATTTTAACATATAAAACATAAGAGATTGCATTTTTTAATTTTAAATTTTAATCTTTATTCATGTTGATTAAAAAAACATGTTTCCTATTGCAAGAAAAAAAAATTATTTTCCCTAAGAATTCTTTAATTTTTGAATAGCTTATTTTAATGCGAGTTAGAAAATTCTGAAAACATGTTCGGTAAATATTTAACTTGTCCCCCCAAGAAGTTACCCCATTTTACGGTAATTATTAGAAAGTTTTTTTTAAAGAAAGGTAGTTAATATACTACGTAAAAATAATTTTTAAAATTAAAAATTCCGCACATCAAACTGCTCTATATTCTACAATCATTTTCCTTTTTATTTTCTTATCTGTTTCTACATTCGTCCCCTCTCTGTTTTGGTGTATTTTGATTGAATAATAATAAACAAAATATTATGCTAAAGTTAACACACATTTATCTTTTCTGTAATGGCAGCAAGTATATAATTTTACCTTACTAATTTTTCAATCTACTTTCATTTTCAATATAACGAAAAATGTTTTGTAAATACAAAATTTTGTTGCATTATTGTAAATAAGGCCTGGATTTTGATGACATTTGCATTTTTTTGCATTTTTTGCATTTTTGGACATTTTTTGTCCTTTTTTTAGATTTATAGGGCATTTTTTTAAATTTTGGGGTGTATTTTGCATTTTGAAGCATTTTTTAAGCTTTTTGTTATTTTTCTACTATTTTTATTATTTTTTGGGGCATTTTTATTACATGAAGTACAAGATTTATCTCATAATTTGTCTTGATTCAGAAGATGCTACATCAATTAAGATAGCGCAAAACGTGTAGGCCTCTGATAAAATCGAAGGTAACTTATCATTTATCAAGTCTAAGTTTGCTATTGTGTCCTCGACAATTACAAGCTTGGTAAAACAAGAATTGGAGTTCTGCGATGCAATAAATTCTATTGACGTAGTGAGTCAATTGTTGCAAAAAGCAAGTGGAAAGATAGCACAAAGTGTAGCAGGTAAATTGAACAAAGTTTTGGAGAAGAACACTGGCTCCTAAACAATGAAGAAAATACCTAGGATATTAGCAGGTGAAGTAACATCTTTTCAAATTGAAGAAGAATTGTTAGTAAGTGAGACCGTCTTTTTCAAGTACGCACCAATAACATCAGTAGACGTTGAAAGAAGCTTCTCCAGGTATAAAAATTTACTTTCAGACAAGAGACGCTCGTTTACATTTCAAAAATCATTTAATAATCCAATGTAATTCTGATATTTAGCAGTTTTATTAGATGGAAATTGTTATATTCATTAAAGTTTCTATACAAAATGAAAATGTCTCGGAGTCAATACATTTTCCTTTTTTCTTGTTATTTTAGGATATAAAACATATTTTTCAAACTTTAATGAACATAGAACAAGTAGTGCATTGCTTAATATTTTTTGAAATGACTCATAATATTAAAAAGTGAAAAATTGTTTTAGTTCAATATTTTTACTTTATTTAAGTCATGTCATAAGGCATTTTCGCGATGTTTGCATTTTTAGAGCATTTTTTAAGGGTATTTTTTGCACTTTTTAAGGGCATTAGTTGAGATTTTTTAGGTCATCGAAATCCGGGCTCTAATTATAAAGTATAAAATATAATAAAGATTGTATTTCTTTGTTTTTAAATTTTAATATTTCTTTTTGATTTTTATACCTGTTGAAAGTAAAAGCATGTGTTTGATTTTTGAAAAAGTTAATTTTTTTTTATTTGTGAAATAGTTCTTTTATTTTTTCCTACGAATTGCTTTAATTTTAGAAAAGCTTATTTTAAAACACGTTAGAAAACTAAGAAAACATGTGTGGCAAATATTTACCTTATCTCTCACAAAGTTACCCAATTTTTAAAAATACAAATTATCAATACTCCTATCTGTTTCTACATTCATCCGCTCTTTTGTTTGGTGTATGATGATTTGCATAATATTTAGTTCATTATTATTCAAAGTTAACTATTGATACTTTTTTATTTATACTTTACATTTATCTATTGATCCTTTACTTTTCTACAATGTAAGTAAGTATGTAAGTTTAAATTACTGATTTTTCAATATAGTTTAATTTTCAATAGTCTTCATTTATAAATACCATTTATTTTTTAAAAGAAATTTCAGTATAATCATAAAAACTATAAAACCAATTATACCTCCCATCTTTCATTAGTTGTATAGAATAATCTTAGAACAATAATCAAAATATCTATCAAACTTAAAATAATCAGATATTTTGAGGAACCCTGTAATTTTTGTCTGGTGTAAAAGAAAAGAGATGTTATATTGTTTTTAAGATTGAAATTAAAAAGCAATAATTCAAAATTGAAAATACACTTGTTAGTAAATGCTTTACTTTTTATGCTGATTCTTGTGTTATTTAAAATGTAAAATACGCTTAAAGCCTATAAGAAAAATAATAGGGTACATATTCTCCTACTACAATTCTCCTACTACAACATATTTTTTTCTAGTTATTAATACATTTGAATTTATATAGTATGTATATGTTACAATAAATTTGTCCTAAATTATATCCTGTAATTTTTAATTAAATCATCTTATACCAATAATTAAATTCTTACAATAATAAGTAAATATGACATTGAATTCAGGAAAATCAATCCTCTTTTACTTAAAAAAATTTTTTGTTACATTTCACGCATTAAACCTTAATTTCTTCTCAAAAATTATTTCAAAGGACTATTTTACCAGATTAAGAGTAAAAAAATAAATTTGAAGTAATGCTTCACTTGTCTAGATAGCAGTGTCAGTTGCATAAAGTGTTGTAAGTCTAAGTCGAAAAATTGTACTTTCTGCACATAAAACCTTAATAAATTTTCGAACTACTAAACTATTAAATCAGACAGCTTGGTCTTATTCTCATTCGATTTAGCGTAATGATATGCATAGGTAACGATATCTTACTTGCCTATTTAGCTATGTTAGATACGTTAATAGATATAAATAAAAAACTGTACATAAAACATAAATAACTTTTATAATATTGGTCACTTCATTCAATTTAAAGAAATCGTAAAAATACTAGATAGTATTTAAGACTATCCTATTTTTATAAATGCAACATGTTATCTTAATATCAATTCCATATTTATGAGCTAGAAATCATAATTCTTTTTATACTATGGTGCTCCACTAACGCGGAAGTGAAGTTTTCAAAATTTCTATTTGCATCTGAATAAAGAAGTTATAAAATGCAAAAAATTAAACGTGTATCAATTCAGCGTCTTTCCACAAACTGTTTTTAAAGCTTTTAAAATATATTAAGTGGATTATTTCAAAAACAGGTTGGTAATTTAAAGCATTCAGTTTATTTATAAAATCTTAAAAGTGCTTAGCTGACATACGAACATACACACTAAAAGAAATAAAGCGTTCGTAAACTCAAAAGATGTTAAGGCTCAATATTGGACAGGACTCGATATTGGACATTAACAAATAAAGTCGACACTGCTTCTAAATGTAATATTTTTACTTCTAAAATTACAATTACCATTTTTTTTATTTCATGTAGTTTGGAAGCTGTATGAAATCCAAGCAGGCCTGAATGTTTTCCTTTTAATTTTATGTGTTATTGAGACATAAAGTGGATGTTACGAAAGTTTCCAGGTCTTCCGAACCCCAGCCAAATTGCTTAAAGTCGTTGCAAAATCTAGATCATAAACGATGTTTCTTGCTTTTTAAAATTTATCATCAGATCTTTCAGACCTCCACAGTAGTTTAGGAAGTTTCTTCATGTAAAAAGAAATCTGATAAGTACGACAAGAAATTTATGTAAATTCAGGCGGTTACAAACTTAAAAAAACTTCAAGTCGTACTTTGATCAACAGTTTACTATCCTCGTTTTTTGGCAGAACTTTCGAAATCCTGAGTTACTCATTCTCAGTGAGAAGTTTCCCAAAAAAGTAAAAATTTTAAGTTTGCCCATATGAAGTAACAAACTTATGAAAAATAATGAATTTAAAAAAAGTGGTAGTAAATTTATTTATACCGTTCACTTTAACGTTAAAATAAATGTTACAACTTTCATGATTACATAGCCAAATATAATTATTTACATTGTTAATACAGGATGCGCAGCCAAATTTTTCAACAAAAAATAAGCACTTTTAAGCACTCAAAAAGTATTTTTTTTTAACACTTTAAAAAAATAACATCATTAGGATATGCTCTCAAATAATTTTTCTCCTTCATATTGTTGAAAATTTTTTAATATATATTTATTTTAACAAATTATATATTATATATTTATTTTAACAAATGCGAAATAATTTTAAAAGTTACATGATCACGATAAAATAACTAGTTTCTGACAAGGAATTCTTTTCTTGATTACATTGGCCACCATAAAAACAATTTATGCGCAATTTTAAATATAGTCAGTATTGAGAGGATTATTCTATTTTTTAATTTAATAATTATTTTACACAATTATGTAAAAAAATAATTATTCAAAATTAGAATTTATTATTTACTATTAAGAAGGTTATCAATTGTATTTTCTTAGATTTAAATAAAAGTTATTTAAGCACAGTCTTACCAGCAAATAAGGAAAAAAAATTTATAATGTAATAATGATAAAAAGAAAGGTCACGTACCTTCCATTCTCTGAAGCGAATCAGGGTATCCAGTCATTGATTGGATCTAATTCTCCAGATAAATTACCAACAGAACGTCCATCAGCAGTCAGTCGGGCTTCAAACCAAGCTGCAGGTCTTCTTGTTTGGCAAAATATAATGGCCTGACCGATTGATATGGAACCACAGATATTAGACAATTCTAGATATTTGCCTTCGATGGTGTGACACATAACTGCGTGACATTTTCTGGCCTCCATTGTTCAGCTGCAACATTATGAGTTCAGTTATAATCATTTCTGCAAAACACATCAGGTGAGTAAGTGGTGGAGAACAACATCATTTGACAACTATTGGACACCCTGCGGTGATTACGCAAACATTGATCATGATGCCCCTAAGTCGAAATTATGACATCAGCTTCATCCAAAACAAAAATTCTCAGCTTATAGAAATCGAAGTATCGCTCTCATCTAGTCCAATGGAACACTTTTCCAGGCGTTCCGGTCACAAAATTCTCTTTTATTGTGGAACCTCTTGTCAAGCTCTCGCCTCTAACAGCCCTTTGGAGTTCAATCCCTTCGATAAATTGCGCCATTTTTTGCCACCTCGCCAATCTACAGGGCAAACTCATATGTAGGTGATGCAAGCCCTGATCTGCTCTTACTTAACTTGACAAAAGAGCCGCGATGGTTCAGGGGATAAAGCTTTCGCCTTCCACTGAGGTTAATCGGGCTTGAATTCCGGCGATTGCTTGTTGATACGAATTCCGCATCTGGCTTGCATCGACCACAGTGCTGACGTGAAATATACTCAGTGGTAGACGGATCATGGGTTAGAGTCCCCTTGCCGTCAAGCTAACCATGGCATGGTCTTCCCCTCCATGTCAGGCAAATTCATGCGACTTTGTGATCATTTTTATGCATATGAATATTCAGTCAAATTTTTAGTATCAATACAAATGAGTTTTGAATATTTTTTTTCCTGCTGTTTTTTTAGCAGTTACTACTTTGTATTTCCACTTCGTTACTTTTAATACTTTTAATTTTCGATACTTTTAATTTCGATACTTTTAGCACAATATTATCATGGACGAAGCGAGCATTTAGACCACAACTTTTCGACGTGCTTCATTCGTGCCGATAATATAATTGCTAACTATCTTTCAAAGGTTATTTCATAAATTATTGATAAACAATTCTGCATGGTTTTAAAAGTTCCGATATTTTAAATACGCTATTATTACGGCCCTCGAATTTTGAATCGCGGATTTAAATAATCACTGTTTGATAGGTTTTATTTGTGTTGATTTTATCGTAAATGCCAGTGATATTTTAATCGTCTCGTCTTTTCGGCAGTTGTACGCTTTTTTATGTGGTTTAAAAATTTCTTATATTTTAATACTATATTATTTCCAGGTTAGGGATTTCTATAATTGTTTAACAATAACTAATAAATAATTCAAAAGTAAAATTTTTAAGGCTTAATTATTTCTCTTAAATTACTATTTTTATATTATTTATTTTAATTTTAAATATAATTTTAAACTCATAATTTTTTTTGTGTTTTGATTTGGGTTGTCCTAAAAAAGTTCCTAAAAAAGTTTATATCTAAATAATTGTGTACTTGTATTATTTTCAGTTTTCTAAACATTTTGTTTGGGGGGTCTAGGTTGGTTGTAATTTCATCAAAAACGCTTTATTGTACAATTTATTTTTCAACTTGTTACAAATTACCTAAAATTGTACTCAGGATTCAGAGTTTATTTTTTCAGGACTTTAACATAAGCACAGACATTACTTAAATACAAACATTCTTGTGATATATCAAAAAGAACTTTTATAATTAAATTTTTCTTAGACTTAAATTTTTAAAATACAATAAATTTTAAAAATTAAATTTTAAAAAAAATAAAAGAGATACTGTGACATATTGCGCGTACTATAAAAGTCATAAAAATTATGCTAATGAATTGAAATAACTTTCAAACGAGAGTAAAATATCTTTCAAAAACCATACTAGCTAAAAAAAAATTGAAAAATGAGAAATGTCTTTAAATAAGAAAAAAAAATATCTTTAAAGCACCATGCTATACTGAATCTAATTACTAAGTTTTAACTTAATTGATTTATTAGAAGTCGAGAAATCTTGTGGTCGAAAAAAAAAATCTCGAATTGTGAAAACCCGATTTAAAAGACAGAACTTTAGATAAATACTTTTGAACAAAATAAGCGAGTATACAAATGATTCTTCATTTTAGAAAACTAGTGGTATTTATTGCTTTCATGAATGGGTATCGGAATTTTTACTGACATTTTGGAAGTTATTATCTAATACTTGGTATCCAGTTACTCTGAATTAAACAGATCATAAAAAAAAATTCTTTAAAAAAAAATCGAATTATTAAATATTAAGGAATTGAATTATTAACTATGAATTAAGGAAAAACTCCCTAGTCCTAGGTGATTTTCTTACAGATAGAATTATCTGAGAAATAAAAAAAACTAATATTGTTCAACAATAACATGCGAACTTATTTTTCGCACAATTATAGCATTATTAAGTAAAAATTAAGCAAAATTTGGAGGGGGCAAAGTGATAATATATGTATTTAAATCAAGTTTATTCTTTTAATACTCTATGCTATAATTAAACTTAACTTAAATACTGCAAACTATAACTTAAGTAATCTACACTGTAACTAAAAATACACTTTAAATGCACACTATTTTCTGTTCAGGTATTAAAACAGCCTTTAACTTAATTTCTTTTTTAATTTTATAAACTAAATCATTGATGTTACAATAAAAATTCACTAATTTGTAAAAAGTATTTAAAGTTAAAAGTTTTTAAGTCTATGTAATGAATGACGCCAGACCCTATCATTTTATAATTAGGTACGTAAAAAATTAAATCTGTATTAAAAATATCTACTATAAATAACTTTAGAGTATTATCTAAATTGGTTTTCGATAATTCTGATAATTTATTTATCAGATTCTGTGATGAAAATTAAAATGCTATGGTAATTGTGAAAACTAAGAGTGATTTAGAGCGTTATATAATAATATATAATTTGATTATGACATTTATTTAAAAAAGTTATTTAATTGTAAAATTAAGTTTGATTATACGCCTTAATGTAAAACATTGAAAGAAACTACAGTTGTTATAATTTGTGACAGGGTCGTTATGTCGTAAAAAAAACGTTGTTAAAGCAAGTTTAAAATAAAAAATAAAAATGTGTTTTAAACATACTTAAAAAAATTAAAATTTAAAAAAGAAATTTTTTTTTTAAAGGAAAATTCCCGAAACTAATGGGAAAATGTTTAGTTCAAATAAAAAGGTTTAAGCTAAAAATAACATGAAATGCAGTATAAGAACAAATGCTCTCAACATTTGGTTTTGTACATTGTAAAATAAGGAATTGTTTGAGTGTTGCCAAGATTGCAAAGCTTGTAACAATATTGGAAGCTCTAAATAAATACATTTTTATATTTTGAAAGCAAATGTGACTTTACATAGGGTTCTTTTAGATTAAAAAAAAAATAAGTATATATATGAAAAAACATGTTAAATTCTAATATAAATGGAAAAAATCTCTTTAAACAAAAAAAGTATGTTTTAAACAAAAAAAAACATGTTTCAAACAAAACAAAAAATATGCTTCGAAACAAAGAGAAACTTTACTTTAAGAAACAGATTGAAGAATTCTTTTATCTAACTAGATAGCAATCATAAACTGTTTAAAATTTTAATTTAATACTTGATATTTCCTTATTGGATCTTCCACTTGGATTAGAAGAAACCTTTTTTTTTTTTCAAGGTAATTTCTTCCACTGTTAACGAAATTTCCCACCCTTGATTATTATGGCATACGAATTTTAAATCGCGGATTTAAATTATCACTTTTGAACGCTCATTGTGCGCGTCGATTTTATCGTAAATCTAAGAGGATTTTCCATCGTGTTTCCCTGTAGATATTGCTAGTTTAATCACGTGGTTTCGAAAATCCTAATAATTTTACGTAATACTATTACAACTCGCAAAATTAGATTCTGTTTCAAATTTTTTTTCTTTTGTAGCTTAGAAATTGCTTTAAAAATATTTAAGCTACGTAAAATCTCTTGTAATTTACTTAATAAAAATATCTTATAATTGAAGTATATTTTTCACTAAATATCGGAAATTTATTTCTCAGTACACTGATTTTGTTTCAAAATTAATAATTTTAAGTCCTGAAACCACCCCTAGGTAAATTTAAGTATTTTGCTTCACTTATGCTAAAATATTCATTTTAAATTGAATTTTATAAACAGTAAATATTTTAATTGTTAAACATTTATATTGAACTTATTTATTATGTAAAATAAAGAAAAACATCCACTGAATTTAGTTATTTCGATTAATCTGTACTTTTTTAATAAAATAATATTTTGAGTGATTAGTTTTGAATTCTTTAATTTTAAATTAAATCTTGCACTTAAAAGTATTTAATTTTAAGCAAATATAATTCTAAGATAACTGTTAAAAAGAATTCAGTGCTTGGAGCACTAATTCTATATAAAAATTACTATGATTATTATTAGGATTACCTTTTATTGGTCAATCTGCTGTGGTTTTATTGCTTTTTATTGGTCCATCTGTTGTGCAAGTGACCGTTCAAGCAAAAAGATAATGCACCACAACTATAAACTAATTAAGATAAGAACACAAAAAGAATAACAGTTAAAACTTGTATTCTATTAATTTTTTATTTTTTTATTAAAGAACTTCTTGAAATTCTCCATTTTCTATCATAATCATTAAATAAATAATTTAACCTTTAATTTAAATAGGCAACTTTTGGGGTCAGTTTATAAATACGGAGAATATTTAAACACTTAACGAATAGTATTAGAACTTTTTTTTTATAAAATAATACTAAAAGCATGCATGCTTCGCCTACAAATCCCCAAAAGTGCAAACGCAGTTCCTTTAAGATAGTTTTGCTCATATTTTGCTACTTAGTCTTGTTACCTTAATATCTTTAACAGATTATCTGAACTAAATAATAAAATTAGAAGTTACGCCTTACGCTCGATATCGCTCGCCAATCCTTGAAACTGCTTTTGCAGTTTTTAACGGATTACTCCAAACTTTTAACTAGCATCACTCGCTTATTGGATCACCCTATACACACAAAAATTAAAGATTGGATCAATATATATGTATACTGATTTAGTTCTAATCTAGCTATGTGTATATATATACATAGACTAAAATGATTTAGGGTGCTTAGCCAAATCTTTCAACAAAAAATAAGCACTTTTTTAATACATTTTAAGCACTCAAAAAATATTTTTTAGCATTATATACAATACCAAAATGCAAAATAATTTTCAAAGACTTTATATGATCATGATAAAATAACTAATTTCTGAGAAAGAACTCCTCTTGATTATATTAGGTGCTCTAAAATGATCAAGAGATTTTTCGGTTCAATATCAGAGGGTAGAAAGTGAAGTCGGAAATGGAGAATGTCTTGCAAAATGTAGCTGAGTTGCATATGAGAGTTTCTCACCGAACGCAGCTCAGTAGACGCACATGCGGATTTGTAAGTATTACATCAAACATGCAAAATGATTTGCGCTTTCATACGCTAGGGACCGACAGTACGCCGAAATGGACTGTGGTTGAATGAATTTGAAATCTATGCTTTTGCATCATTAATCAAAAGTTTTCAAAATCGAAATGGTAAAGAAAAATATCGCTTTTCCGAAGAGGGAAAATTAAGCCTTTTTTAATAACACCCTATAATAAAGCACCTATAAAGGCTTTTAAAGAATTGAAATCGTAAAATAACCTCTAAGCATTTTTTAAAGACACTACGCACCATTTAATATATTGTCGTTGATAGAACTACTTTGTGCAAAATAAATCTGAATAATTAAAAAAAAAATTCCCTTTTTTACAGTCCTTTAAGAAGACGCTAGGGCAGGAATGGGTTGACAAAATTAAGAGATAAATGAATTAAAATAAAAAGTTAAGATTCTGTTGGCTGATTTTCTGAAAATAGTTTAAACATTTATTTTTTGAATGTAATACTACAGTTCTAATCATAAATACCTATATTCATTAATACATTGTGGTGCGTAAGCCTGTTTCATGTATTTTATATAAATGCTGATAACGAAATAATTGTGTTTTGAATCATTTATATTTTCGGGAGAAAAAAGAAAGTTTCATAAGATTGTAATGTATGAACTAAAACTAATTGAACATATCTGGATTAGCTGCAATTGCGCAATCTCGTTTGGTAATTAATATATAAATTAATGCATTATCCGGATTTTATTGATATTTTAATGGGGATTCTGGTCCTGTTTTCGTAATGGCAAGTTTTTTGTATTTCTTTATATTTTATTTCGTATTGATTTTTTTCTTTTCAGGCTTAATTTTTATTTATATGAATAGCAAGATTTTGAATTTCTTCTAAAGATATGCATGTCCCGTCAAGTGGGTTAACCCACATTAACCCACATGACCCGTCAAGTGGGTTAACATGGGGTCATGCAGATAGACTTGATCAAGGGTCTACTGTGGTTAATAAGCTATACCTGATTAATTGTTTTGTTTTGATTAACACTTAGAAAATTTAAAAATTATATGAACAAAATCATTCCATTTTCATTGCGTTGTGATTTCAATTTTTGATTGCTTTTTCTTATTTTGTTTATCCATTATGGGGCCCTCTGTTCACAGTCAGTATTTTGGTTTAACCACTGACTACAGAAGGGCTGCAATTCGTTAGCAGACAGTGTGCCCCCTGATTAAGTGCTGTTTTTGCTAACATGCATATCTTTAGAAATTCTTCGTTTTTTTGTTGCTGATTTGAGTTTCTAATTTTCTAAATTGTTTAATTAAGACAAACTTGGTTTTAGCTCATGCAAATATTCAATTCTTTGTCAGAGCAATCAATTATACAATCTTTAACCGGATTGATATAGAAAGATCATAAAATCGTGAATCAATTTAAATCTGTCAGATACAAGTCGATGATTACATAATTTTATGCTAATTTAAACACATATTTTTAGTTTTAACGTTCCTGAAATAACTAAATAAAAATTTAATAACTTTACATTATATTATACACAACACTTTAAAAAGCATAATATTTCTATTGGAATTCAACGTCCGCAATATAATATAAATAAAACAATCCATTGTTGTTTAAAACAATTGAATTTCTTCAAATCAAAACTATTGATATAGATATTTACAATTATTAACTTAAACAGTTATAAAATAATAAAAAAATTATTAGATATATAAACAATTATAAAAATCTACGATAATTGTAACAACGAAAAGGGAAACTTACTTGGTACATCGGCCAGTTTTATCTAAAATGTAACGCAAAACTAGCACATAGAGATACGAAGAGACGTAAACAATACCTGAGATTTAGCATCTTTTTTAAATCACTTATTATTATCATAAACCACTTAATCAGCAAGTGAAATTACTGAGATTTAAACCATAAACTATCGAAGCTCTTAAAATTCAACTTTACTTCACAAGACGAAAGAGAATACTGCTTTTTGGTTTTCTAGGGTTGTCATAATCTTATATTATTACCCCCTAATCACAGTTATTTTGAATTTTTTCGTACTAAAGTAGCCAATTCAAAATTCGCCAAATAAAATGTTTGAACTAAATGTTATATCGAATTTTTACATCTACATTTTCTTGAAATATATTAAAATTAGTTGCGAAGCACTTTACCATTTTGAAAAATGCTGGCAGAAATCAGAACTAGATATGTTTTATTCTGCATTTATATCCTATAGTTGAAAACGTAACGCATTTTTTAAAAACAGATGATTTTATATAGGTCAGGATTTTTCGAAAAACTGTTCGTTTTTTCAAAATTTCAAAACCTTCTTATTGAATAAAATATAATCTGTTCAAATTAATTTTGAAGTTATTCTTTTAGTCCAAGTTCTTTTAATTTACTCACAGCTTCATCAGAATTACAGAAACTCTATCTCTTTAATCGAATTTTCTTTTTAATAATTTTGATATTTTAGTGCTAGAAGGCGTTATATCGGTTAAACTTGAGTATGAAGCTGAGAGAAATTCTTTAAATCAGATTTCCATTTAAAATATTTAATATATGCAATACATCAAAAAAGAGTAGTGGTGGCTCAGATGATAGAACGCTCGCCTCCAAACGAGGTGAACCGGGTTCGAATCCCAGAAGAGGCTGAAACTAATTCTGTATCCGCCTGACACCGATCACAGTGCTGACGTAAAATATTGTCAGTAGTAAACGAATCATGGGTTAGAGACAACTTACCATCAAGCTAACAGTGAGAAATTTCCTTGGTTTACATTAACATGGAGTCAGTTCCATCAAAAAGCGTTCCACGAAAGAAAATTCCTTCTAAATCTTATTCCAGGAGTTTTTCTGTCTTCTGGAATGGATTCAAACTTAAGAGGCTACGGAGTTGATAATTAGTAGTCGTGAATCCAAAAAATTGGGTTTGCTGTTCAACGACGGTTATGAAATAAAATACATCAGTAAAAAACCGTTTCTTTTTCAGGGAATATAGTTCTTGGCTTCCACTGAGGTAACCCAGGTTCCAATCTCAGCGATAGCTGGTCAATACGAATTTTGCACCAGGCTTGCACCGATCACAATTCTGACGTAAGACATTGTTAGTGATTCACGGAATATGGATTAGTATACCCTCTCCGTCATGCCAGCCCTTAATAGTTGTAAACCCAAAGAGTTGGGTCTGCTGTTCAACGACGGTTATAAAATATTAAATATAACTGTCGTTGAGCAGCCGACCCTAAGTTTTGGGTTTACGACTACTAATGTTCAACTCCGTAGCCATGTAATTTTGAACCCAATCTAGAAGACAACGGAACTAATGGATCAAGTATTGGGAGAAATACTTGAAGATGGAAAGATTTTTTGATGGAACTAACCTGCATTTGCGTTACATGGAGAGGAAAACCACGAATACCTTCCTAGGTTAGCCTGATAGAAAGAGGACTCTAACCCATGATCCACCTGCCACTGAGGATATTTACGTTAGCACTGTGGTCGGTGCGAGACGAGTTTAGTCTCCAAGCATGCATGGTACTCATTTTATCGACTAGCTGTAGGGATGAAGGGGCGAGGATTGATCCCAGGACCTGTGGCACGACACCAGTCACCAGTTATTGAAGAATACGTAACGACAAAAAATAGCCGAGAAAAAAATTACAATTTTTCGAGTACATATTTTTATATACTCAGGGATAAGGCCGGGATAGCCTGGTTGGTAGAGCACATGTCCAAGAGTTTTTGAGTTCGATCCCCACCGGACGAAGACTCCCAGTGTAGTAAATAGTGGCTGATGCACGTTAAATCGGTCGAGTTTCAAAGTCCTCCATGTTCGCATAACAAATCAATACCTCTGGGGGTACTGATCCAGGAGTTTCCTTGTCTTCTGATTTGGTTCAAAATTGCAAAGCTACGTAGTTGAACATTAGTAGTCGCATACCTAAAAATTGCGTCGACTGTTCAACGACGAATAAAATAAAATAAAATACTCAGGATATAGAGCGTTCGCCTTCCAATAAAGTTAAACGGGTTCGAATCCGAGCAATGTCTGATCTGTACGAATTCCGTATCCGGCTTTTACCGACCACAGTGGTGACGTGAAATATCCTCAGCAGTAGACGGATTATGGGATAGAGTCCTTTTGCCGTCAGGCTAATCGTGGGAGGTTCTCGTGATCTACCTCTCCATGTAACGCGAATATGAGGGTTATTTCAATTAAAAAAGTCCTCCACGAAGGCAAATTTCTCCAATACTTTATCCAGGAGTTCTCTTGTCTTCTGGATTGGGTTCAAAATTACAAGTTGAACATTAGTAGACGTAAACCCAAAAATCGGGTCGACTGTTCCACGACGGTAATATACACACTAATACATACGCTTTTTTTTTATATCTCTCAATGTTTTAAAAACTTAAAATTGTTTTCCTTTAGTAACTAAATTATTTGTATCGATTCCCTTTTATTTGGATTTTGTAATTTTGTAAATTTCAGTTAGATTAGATAGCTTTTGTTGTTTGCTTACCACTAAATTTACATAAAGTGTTAAACCTTTCCTAAAGATTCTGTTTATGCTCGCATAACAGATCATCATCACAGATCACATCATCAACAGATAACATCAGTTGATAGGCAATTATCAACTGATACAATAAAAACTCATTTCGAACTTGAAAGTATATTGATTTCGATATTTTTGAAGTTATACTTCTTATGCGACTTCCAACAAGGTTGCGTTAAACGTTTAACGCTACATTTTTATTTGCCGGGAAATCACGTGGTAGGATCCAGTTCTCCCTCATTCATTTCCATAGTGTTTTGGTTCTCACTAGCATAAAAATAATTAAAGTCATAAAAGTATTGTTTTTCTATAAATATTTTTTTAGTTTGTTTTGATACACATATAATTTAATAGGGTAGTATTTTTTATTTTCAAATTTAGTGGATAACAATTGTAAAAAATGAGTGAAGACAATCCCACGGACAATGTGACGGATTTAAGGTTATGTCAAAGTACGTCTCTTGTGAATATCAATTGATTGTTAGGTTTTCTCTTCTGAAATTACATTATGAAGCATTCACATACATTATTAATACAAATACATTTTCCAGGGCGAGACGATGAAGCAACCACAAGCGCTTCCACTGGTTCAAGAGGGAAAAATGCACAATATTACCCCGATTACAGAGCACGGAAGCGAGCGGAACAGGAAAAAGAGTCGTTGAATAGAACTAGTGATCCCTCTACGACTGCTGATTCTTCTACAATTAACGTCGCAGGTTGCGAAGTTTAACTTCTTCCGAGCAGTGGGACTCCACGAACTATTTTTTTAATATCTCTCAATGTTTTAAAAACTTAAAATTGTTTTCCTTTAGTAACTAAATTATTTGTATCGATCTCCTTTTATTTGGATTTTGTAATTTTCTAAATTTCAGTCAGAAGTCAGAAAAAAAGGGGTCGTTTCATTAGATTAGAAATAAAAGCACTCGATAATTTTGATTTTTTTTTCTCCCTCGAAATCTTAAAGCGATAAAAATAACCAATATGTGATTCTCAGTAAGTTATTGAAAACTACGCATTTGCTAGTTTTTTGGTTTTTTGAAATGTAATTTTATTTTAGTTTAAATTGGTAAAAACTAAGTTGGACGATGTTTATAAAATATTTTGATGTTGAGTGCATAACAACAAAGATGCTTATCAAATTTTAAAAAGCAGACAGCTTTATACTATTTAGCTGCATTTCAAAAACTACTGATTCTAATCTTCGTGTTGGTATAATTTGGCACAAAAATTAGAGATCTGAGTTATCTCAAGCTTCATTATCGAAAGATAGAATAAGTATCAACCATCAATTCACCTCTGAAAATTGAATTAAGTGGTTTAAAAATTTATTTAGAACTTCCTTCTCAACCACTTTGACAATTAAGAGGTTTTAAATTAAATAAATTAAATTAAAATTTAGTTAAATTAGGAGGTTTATAAATTTATTTAGAACTTCCTTCTCAACCACTTTGACAATTAAGAAGTTTAAAATTAAATAAATTAAATTAAAATTTAATTCAATTTAGAGGTTCAAAAATTTATTTAGAACTTCCTTCTCCACCATTTTGACAATTAAGAAGTTTAAAATTAAATAAATTAAATTAAAATTTAATTAAATTAAGAGGTTTAAAAATTTATTTAGAACTCCGTTTCAAGCACTTTGCGTTCGGTCGAGTGGAGGGAGACAATTTAACTCACAAATAAAATAAGAAAATTTTGAGTTTATATCAATTGACAGTGTACAAATATTCAGATTTAAGGGTCAGATTTTATTTAAGGGATTAGATTTATTAGTTTAGATTAATAAGAAACTATTGCAGGACAAATCAAGAAATTAAAACAATTCATCAGCAAATACATACATCAACAAAATAATTAATCCTTTTTTAAATCAAATATTATTTTTAATTTTTAAAATAAGTTTATTCTTTTACCATTACTGCTTCCTAAGCGATATTTGCTTTCAATAAACTAAAAAAAAATTTAGAACTCTAATTTACTATTTTTTTAAAAGCAAATTATTAATAAATGCAATAACTTAAATTCTTAATTGCGATTATTAAAGATTCTGTAAAGAATTTAAAATAATGATATAATTATTTAAAATAATTTTAAAATAGTTAGTAATAAGAACATTATTTTCAGCAATATTAGAAATAAAACATCTTTTTCACAGATTTAAAATATTGCTTTTTAAATGTATGCCAATGGAAGTTTTTAAAATTGCAATAAAATGATCGTTTAAAAAAGAATAAACGAAATCATGCATGTCATTGAAATGTTTCAAAATTATGCCCACTATAATTTCAAAATTTTGAATAGGCAAGTATCATTATAAAGGAAAGAACTAAATATTATAATGTTTCAAGAAATTTTTTTCAAGAAAAAACAGAACAAAACAACTTTGCATGTTTTGTACTATAATAATTAAATAAAGAAAAAGTATTTTTAACGTGCATCTTTTGCAATTTTTAAGCACTTGTTTGTTTATAATTAACATAATGAACGTAACACTTTTCCTTGTCATTGACATCACCTTTTTTAATTACAAACATATTTATTCCCCTATACTTAATATTTTTAAAAATTTCTAAAATTTTACCGAAAAAAAGAAGATTTACTAGCATTTAATAAATTATTTAATACTGAAATAAAGGGGAAAAGTAGCAATACGAGAACTTACTTACTTCTTACTTAAAAAGGTTCATACTTCATATTTTAAAAAAAGTTTCCAATGTAATTAACTATATATTTAGTATAAAGGAGACGAGAATGCGAAAAGCCCAAAAGGAGGTGAGTTTAACCATGATACAGGAACCATACTTAGAAAGATTCATACTATATATTTAAAGAAAAAAATTCCAAGTTTCCATAGCAGCAAAATATATATTTAGTATGAAAAGGATAAGGGAGACAAAGATGGGAAAAACCTAAAAGAGGAGAGTTTAATCATGACACACAGGATACGTACTTAGAACGGTTTAACTATGACCCTATAATAATATAAAATACTATATTAATAATATATAATAATATATTTAATTATATATTTGGCACAATGGAGGATATAAAACATGAAAATAAGAAAAGCATACAAGAACAGAGTGTAACTACAAGAACAGCATTCATTTTTAAAAAGCTTCATGCTCTAAATTTAGAAGAAAAAAAATTTAAGTACAAGTCCTAAGCAACAAAATATATATTTGTAGCATAATGGAGATGTGGAAAACATTAAAGAGGAGGCCATTTTCAGAGGCTTTGAACAACTGTTATAAACTCTCAGCAGTTATGGGAATATCATGCTATTTGCTAAGAAGCGTTATTCTGGTGATGGCAAACCATTCAAAAAACAGCGTTAGCATGTAGTAAAAAAAAACAAGATTTAAGATTAAACTGTGTATGCACCTGTTGTACTTCAACTGAAAGATCCAATAAAGATGAATCAGACAAAACTTGGCTGTTATCTGTTTGATCAAATACCGAAGATGCATTTTCAGAAGTATCCATAAGAGATGACGAATCTGAGAGCTTTTCTTCAAAGTCACACAGAGGAATCCATTCATTACATATGACAGTTTCGCCTGAAAACAGAGCATTTTTCAGAAATTCTCAAATTAATGGTTCAACATTCATAGTTAACAGTTCAGAAATGCATTTAGAGTCAAATAAGAGAAATTATTTCTTTTCTTGCCAAACCTGTGAACTTTGGCCGTTGAGAAAATAGAGATTTTGCATAGAATTTGTCTTAACCATAACATTCGCCTTATTTTACCCTTACCACTTAGCGGCCATTGCGATTTCTAGGGAAAAGTTATACGAGTGCTCTATAAATCTCAAATAGCGTTAATGTTTGAGTTACTAGAAAACGTAACGCTTTGCAAAATCTAGATCGTGGTATCGGTCCTCGTTAAACTGTTCTACCGTAAAATGCTCGACTTCGTGTGCAGGTCGTCGGGCTACCAAAGCAGGGGTGCCACCCCCCTTGCTGAGGATCAAAATCGCTATGGCATGTTTTCGGATCAACCACAGGGATGTTTCATTGCCTATAGGCCGTTGTGTGGCTCTAGTACGGCGTAAATAAGGTATCTAACATACCTCTTGTTTTTAAAAGTATTTTTCACTGAAAATCATAATTCTCAACACAGATTTTGATGAAGGTTGAAATCCACGTGAGCTGATATTCTGCGTTTGGATTCATATTAGATAAATTTTTCCATCCGAAACCTGCACAATATTAGTGATAGTTACAAGTATAGTGATCCAGTGATACTATATTTAGTAACTTATAACCTAACTGGATTCATTCTGACAGTAATTATTCATAAATCAAGGATATAAATCATAAAAATACATAAATCAAAGATGTAAATGAATTTTAAAAAAAACTTACCATTTTTCCACCGTTTCAACTCAGATACTAATTCCTTTAAATCAACGTCATTTTTAGGCAAAAATCGTCCCAAAAATCTGCTCAGCTTACTTCCACAATTTTTTTCATTCAGGTGAATATTATTTTGTATCACTTTTGTCCTAAAAATCATAACATTAATTATTTTTACGAAGCAAAGGACAGCGCTCTATCCCCTGAGCCACCACTACTCAGAAGCATTTTTCATGGCTGCCAACATGGATAAAAAAAAATCCGGTAGATTTTACAAAATAAATAAAGTTCATTTGTTGCATAATGTACTAAATATTTTACACATATGGAATTTCAGGGATTTTCAAAATTATCAAAATAAGACAACTGTAATATCATCTAGTTGTGATTGACATTAAATGAACTTCAAATGTTGTGCATAATGTTTACTCATAATTTTAAACGAAAAAAGTTTTTAACTGATTTCTATAAATGAGGCTCACATCATTATGAATTAGTAATACTTATTAAAGTATTAAAGCAAGAAATAATCTGAGAAAAAAATCAGTTTCAGTAGAAATTTTTTTTAGGAAACTAACTCAGTTTCAGGGAATATTCTAAAATGCACAAAAATCAAAAGAATTTTTATTAAATCAGTAGAGCAGGAGAAACTGGCGAAATCCAGTAGAGTTGGCACCTAGGATTTTCAGTGGTAAAATAGGACTGTTTCTGGATACATACCTGTTTTCGAAATCCAAAGACAGCTTTGTTTCAATTTCGAACGAAGGATCTACGCAGACAATGATTGCAGTACAAACTGTTTGAAGAACAGCCTTACTAGACGTATTGCACATTTACGGCAAACACAGTCCATAGAATCAAAAGTGAAAATTGTAATAAAAAATAATTAATTTTTGTAAAAAGTCTTTTTGTTATATATATATTTCAGAAAATCATTGCAATATTACTCTTTATTATCTGGGAATTTTAGTCTGAACATAAAACATGATTACTCGCCCAAAAGCTCTGGCATATTTCACAAAGTGGTATAATATACTATTTTTATGAATTCGGTATTTTTGCAATCAACATTTATTCAAGACAGTTCGGTCAAAATAAGCCAAGCTTTAACCAGCGCCCTCTATGCTTATTCAATGCAGCTGGAGAAAATCGTCGATTTCGTGAAAAAGAAAAGCATTTTCAATCAAATTTTTAAATATTCAAAAAACTACTCTAAAGTTAAACTATTATAAAACCGACAGCAAAATAAGTTTATAAACAGGGTTGCCTCTCAAATCTGGATAGAGAAGAAAATCCCTGTGTTTTCCCTGTATATGTTACACACCCGATATTAAGAAGAAAAGCACAATCACTATATTCTTGTATGAGCTGTATTGGGTTAACTATACTAAGTATAATTACCAGAGAAACTTAGAGAAAAAAAGGAACAGCTGAACATATTTAAAACATATAATGCAAAACATATAATGCACAATGTAAATGAACAAGTTTAATATAACTGAAATATCATCCTTGAATATCCCATAGATGAGTGGTTACCTTTTTTTAAAAAAGGAAAAGAGATAAAATCCCCTGTATTTTCCCAGTTTCTAAAAAAAAAAACTCCTCAAAATTCCCTACATTTTCCCAGTTATTTTAGATAATTTTTAAATTCCCTGCATTTTCCAGGTTTTCCCTTATTCTCCCAGTGGAGTGCTAATCCGGAGAAAAAACAATAGAAAAAAAGCTGATTGTGACAAAAGCTAGTGGATTCATTGAAAATGTTTGGTAGGTCCATTCATAAAAAAAAGTTTTGTAGAAATACAGCTTCTTGTCTAAAAGAAAAATAACAATCTAGGCTCATTAGTTACTGTACATAACTTTTTTTAATTACTTTTTAAGTCTAAAAACAAAGTTAATTTTAATAAGGATAAACCACCGAGAATATTATATTATAACGAAAACAATGACTCCACCATTCCTATCTTACAGTACCGGGTTCACACCATATTTGTATAAAAAAACAAAAGTCACTGAGTTTCCCTGAATTTGTACACAGAATTCACAATCTATATTTAGAGATAAAAAAAGTTACTGAGTTAGCCTGAATTTCCACACAAAATTCACAATCTATATTTAGAGAAAAAAAAGTCACTGAGTTTCCCTGAATTTGTACACAGAATTCACAATCTATATTTAGAGATAAAAAGAGTCACTGAGTTAACCTGAATTTCCACACAGAATTCACAATCTATATTTCGAGAAAAAAAAGTCACTGAGTTTCGACACAGAATTCAACTCTATATTTGGAGATAAAAAAGTTACTGAGTTTCCCTGAATTTCTATACAGGATTCATATTTAGAGATAAAAAAAAGAGTCACTGACTTTCCTTGAATTTCTGAATAGCAGTTCTAAAAGCTAGAAAACACGAGAATAGAAAAATAATTAAATTTTCAAGACATGATGAAAGTTGTATGCTTCAATACCTTTCCTACAAACTATATAGTTGAGTTATGCAATATTATCATACATGCCTACAAGTCAAACTCTCAAATTAAAATAAATTGGAAGATTTTAGAGAAATTTTTGTTAAAAAAAACTGCTTTTTGTTGATTGTCTAAAAACATTGAAAATAATTAAAATTTGTTACCATTGGTTCAAAAAAAGAATCCAATATCCTTATTGAAGTATTAACTGCAAAAACAAACGATTTAATTACAGAAAATAAACTTTCATGAGATTCAATAAAAGAATTTTTCTTTCCCAAATTTGCTGCATCAACAAAAATAACCACTTAAAAAATTTACATTGAAAAATTGACAA
Source organism: Parasteatoda tepidariorum (assembly GCF_982258835.1). Taxonomy (NCBI): domain Eukaryota; kingdom Metazoa; phylum Arthropoda; class Arachnida; order Araneae; family Theridiidae; genus Parasteatoda; species Parasteatoda tepidariorum. The sequence goes on from NC_141756.1 coordinate 129,460,000, forward strand.
TTTTAAGGGAGGAAGGAGAATGCATGAAAAAAAGAATTATTTCTCATGTCTTAAAAAATCTTAAGAGGAATTTTTTTAAAAAAAAGGTCATTAGAACGTTACATCTTTCTGATGTTGCTCAATGCTGCAAAATTTTAAGTTTTTAAAAGTAGTTTTAACTTCCTTCAGATTTTCAGGTTCGGTTCTTCTTGCTTTCTCTGAGACGTTCTGATATACATTCCTGATTTTTTAAAAGAATTATTTCATCCTAATAGATTCAAAAGTTTAATGGTTGGTTCATACTTTCTTTCTTAAAATAATATTTAAAGAATAAATTTCTTGTCTTTCCATATCGTTAACATGGATAGGGAAAAATCCAGTAGATTTTACGAAATAATATAAATGTCTTAATACTTGTTACAAAATGTACTAAATATTTGACACATGGGAAATTTTAGGGATTTTTTAGTCATCAAAATAAATAAAAAAACTACATTGTTTTTCAGTTATGATTAACATTAAATGAACTTGAAATGTTATGTATTATGTTTACTTTTAATTTTGAATGGTAATAGATATTTAATTCATGCAGGATAGTTAACTGGTTTTCATAAATGAGGTTCACATCATTATGTATTAGTAACACTTATTTAAATATTAAAGCAAACGATAATATGAGCAAAACCTCAATTTCCATAGAGATTTTTTAATGAAACTCGATTAACGAATTTTAGGGAATTTTCTAAAGTGAACAAAAAACAGACGAATTTTATTAAACCAGTAGACCAGGTCACACTGACAAAATTCAGTAGTCTAAAGGGAGAAATCAGTAGACTTGGCAGACATGCTTGTATAATAAATGCATGTAATCAAGTAACATTATTAGCCGAAAAAAAAATCTCTACTTTTCGTTTCTTATCTCGCTGTTTCAAAACTGATTTTCAATTTTCATAAGCAATAAAATTAGAGAAGATTTAAAAATGAATTTCTAAAATTTTTTTTTACTAGAAAATCCAGTAAATCCTTGTCTACTGGAAAATCCGGTAGAGTTGGCAGCTATAAAAAAATTTATGCGTTGGACGAGATTAACAGAAGAAAAATTAGAGATATACAATTGTATAAGTAATATGTCACTATTACCTTCTCACTGCCAGCTAAACCTACTAGAAGCAACTTTCCAATAAACTTTTTACATGTAGTGAAGTTTTCTTGTTTAATCACGATCTGGAAAATAGTATGACTCCTGGAACTATGCTCTTTCATTTCTGTAATAAAAAAATACAATGTAATTAATATAGGAATTCTTTTTCCCGTATGAAACTCAGAATTCAACATAAACTTGATGTTCCGCAAAGACAGCCCTTAATATATATTTTTAAGACTCTATTAAAAAGTGAAAAATAAAAGACGTTCATTTGGAATCTCAAATTAATATTTAAGCCAGGGCCAAAGGAAAACAATATCTAAAGCTGACCAATCACTATTAGAGACTAAAACCTATTTATTACCGATAGAAACCAGAGAGGTGTCTCAAAATAATTATTAGTGAAAACCCAAAATTAGGTCAGCTGTTCAACAACGGTTATAAAATAAAATAAAGGTTTTCTGTGAGTGAAGTTCAGCAAAGAAAGCGTAAAGGAATAATAAAAAAAAAGAATAAAAAAATAAAATGGCTCGAGAAAGGTTCAAATTTCAAGACCCCCTAGCTCCCTTTAATATCAAGGTATAATTTTCAAACTCAGACCCTATGGTGCAAACAAGGCTGCTGAAGATAATTTTTATAGGCCAATTAGGGGGGTAACTGTGGGTCCCTAAAGGTATATTGCGAAGATGAGAGGTGACAGCTTTTGAAGCGAAACTGTGGTAGGCTTCACGTATCACCGAGGATTGGAAGTTAGGCCACCAAACAAGCAAGTTCGCTGCAGGAGGGAGGGGGTCCTGGGTACGAATCCCAGGGACGGTTAAATTTTCAAAAAAGTTTCTTTTTTTTTTGTTTATATTAAATTATATTATTTTTTTATGCGTTTTTCGTTTTTCTGGAGGTTCCTGCAAGCAGGAAAAAAAATTTATCGGGAAAATGGGAAAAAGCAGGGAAAATCCAGGAAAATCAGTTTATTTGCTCTTTTTCGACTTCTATTGTAACATTTTGGATATTCTACCATGCATGGGATGTTTTCTGTGTGTGAAGTCCAGCAAAGAAAGCGTAATGGCATAATAAAAAAAAGAATAAAGAAATAAAATGGCTCGAGAAAGGTTCAAATTTCAAGACCCCCTAGCTCCCTTTTATATCAAGGTATAATTTTCAAACTCGTACCCTAAGTAGAGGTCTATGGTCCAAACAAGGCTGCTGAAGATAATTTTTATAGGCCAATTAGGGGGGTCACAGTTTGCCCCAAAAGGTATTTTGCGAAGATGAGAGGAGAGAGCTTTTGAAGCGAAACTGTGGTAGGCTTCACGTATCACCGTGGTCTGGAAGGTAGGCCACCAGACAAGCAAGTTCGCTGCCGGAGGGAGGGGTCCTGGGTTCAAATCCCAGGGACAGTCGAATTTTCAAAATATTATTTTTATTTGTTTATTTTAAATTATATTATTTTTTTATGTGTTTTTCGATATTCTGGAGGTTCCTGCATGCAGGAAAAAAAATTTTTATTGGGAAAATGGGAAAAAACTTTGAAAATCCAGGAATATCAGTTTATTTGCTCTTTTTCGACTTCTATTGTAACATTTGGGATATTCTAGCATGCATGGGGTGCTTTCTGTGTGTGACGTCCTTCAAAGAAAGCGTAATGGAATAATAAAAAAAAAGAATAAAGAAATAAAATGGCTCGAGAAAGGTTCAAATTTCAAGATCCCCTAGCTCCCTTTAATATCAAGATATAATTTCCAAACTCGGACCGACCCTAAGTAGGGGTCTATGGTCCTAGCAAGACTGCTGAAGATAATTTTTATAGGCCAATTAGGGGGGTCACAGTTTGCCCCAAAAGGTATTTTGCGAAGATGAGAGGAGAGAGCTTTTGAAGCGAAACTGTGGTAGGCTTCACGTTATAATACTGAAAGAAAACACAAATAATTAAGATCAAAAGGAAAAAACTTCTTTGAAAAAAACGCGCTAAAAAGCAGCAGAAATTTCAGAAAAAAGTATCAATACAAAACAAATGAAATAAAACAAAAATACGACCACCGAAGCCGACGTCTTCAGGGGGTACCGGCCCCGGTAGCCATTAAAAACAAAACCATTTCTATTTGAGGGAGAAGCAAAAGCTTAAAATATCTCCCTCAGTACCCCGATGGTTTTGTATAGAGGTCCAGGAAAAACAAGATACATTCAAAAGAATAAACAAATTACGAAAAGAAAATCAATAAAAATCATCAGAAAATTAAAAACTCACATTCACAGGTCAAGAATCAACTTCAAAAGCGGAGGAAAAGAAAACACTGAAAACTGAAAAACAACGCCCCCTATAATAATGCGCAGTAAAAGTTTAAAAATGATATGAAAAGGTCAGGAGAAGGAGATACGTAGATAAATTAATAGAATGCTTAACTGGGGCTGCTCAGTTAAGACTAGAATTGCGCCCTGTTAAAAGAAAAAATATAAAAAAAAACCTAAAAATCATCAATCATTTTTTTAATTAAAAAATTAACATTACAAAAATTAAAAGGAAAATCATTTTTACTCAAATTATTTAAAAAATTATCCACAGCTTCTCGAAAACTTTCAACATTATTACAAATTTTCTTGATCCTAACTAATTGCGAAAAAACAAGATTTTTGAATATTTTACAACACAAATTAGTTTTAAAGTTGCAGAAAAAAATAACATTAAAATTAAAGGCTTTTCTTTTATCAAACACAGCAATTTTAATAAAATTGTTAACAATATCAATTTTAAAATCTAAATATTCAATATTAAAGCAATTTTCATTAGTTTTTTTCAGGACCAAATCACCAGGATAAATTGTATAAATAAAATTAAAATCGTCACAATTAAACAAAATCAAATCATCAATGTATCGGAAAGCATTAAGTACCCCATGTTCAAGAAATTTAGCCTCAAAAAAGTGCAAAAAATTTTGGCAAAAGCCCCAGAAAAGGAATTACCTTGTGGAATTCCAATAATTTGTTTATCACCGTGGTCTGGAAGGTAGGCCACCAGACAAGCAAGTTCGCTGCCGGAGGGAGGGGTCCTGGGTTCAAATCCCAGGGACAGTCGAATTTTCAAAATATTATTTTTATTTGTTTATTTTAAATTATATTATTTTTTTATGTGTTTTTCGATATTCTGGAGGTTACTGCATGTAGGAAAAATTTTTTTATTGGGAAAATGAAAAAAAAACTGGAAAAATCCCGGAAAATCAGTTTATTTGCTCTTTTTCGACTTCTATTGTAACATTTGGGATATTCTAGCATGCATGGGGTGCTTTCTGTGTGTGACGTCCTTCAAAGAAAGCGTAATGGAATAATAAAAAAAAAGAATAAAGAAATAAAATGGCTCGAGAAAGGTTCAAATTTCAAGATCCCCTAGCTCCCTTTAATATCAAGATATAATTTCCAAACTCGGACCCTACGTAGGGGTCTATGGTCCTAGCAAGACTGCTGAAGATAATTTTTATAGGCCAACTAGGGGGGTCACAGTGGACCCCTAAAGGTATATTGCGAAGATGTGAGGAGAGAGCTTTTAAAGCGAAACTGTGGTAGGCTTCACGTATCACCGTGGACAGGAAGGTAGGCCACCAGACCAGCAAGTTCGCTGCCGGAGGGAGGGGTCCTGGGTTCGAATCCCAGGGACGGTCGAATTTTCAAAAAATTTTATTTATTTATTTTTGTTTATTTTAAATTATATTATTTTTTTTCTGTGTTTTTCGATATTCTGGAGGTTCCTGTCTGTAGGAAAAAAAAATTTTTTATTGGGAAAATGGGAAAAAGCTATAAAAATACAGGAAAATCAGTTTCTTTGCTCTTTTTCGACTTCTATTGTAACATTTTGGATATTCTAGCATGCATGGGGTGTTTTCTGTGTGTGAAGTCTAGCAAAGAAAGCGTAATGGAATAATAAAAAAAATGAATAAAAAAACAAAATGGCTCGAAAAAGGTTCAAATTTCAAGACCCCCTAGCTCGCTTTAATATCAAGGTATAATTTTCAAACTCGGACCCTAAGTAGGGGTCTATAGTCCAAACAAGGCTGCAGAAGATAATTTTTATAGGCCAATTAGGGGGGTCACTGTGGGCCCCTAAAGTTATATTGCGAAGATGAGAGGAGAGAGCTTTTGAAGCGAAACTGTGGTAGGCTTCACGTATCACCGTGGACAGGAAGGTAGGCCACCAGACAAGCAAGTTCACTGCAGGAGGAAGGGGTCCTGGGTTTGAATCCCAGGGATGGTCAAATTTTCAAAAAAGTTTCTTTTTTTTCTGTTTAATTTAAATTATATTTTTTTATGTGTTTTTCGATATTTAGGAGGTTCCTGCATGTAGGAAAAAATTTTTTAATTGGAAAAACTGGAAAAATCCAGGAATACCAGTTCATTTGCTCTTTTTCAACTTCTATTGTAACATTTTGGATATTCTAGCATGCATGGGGTGTTTTCTGTGTGTGAAGTCCAGCAAAGAAAGCCTAATGGAATAATAAAAAAAAGAATAAAAAAATAAAATGGCTCGAGAAAGGTACAAATTTCAAGACCCCCTAGCTCCCTTTAATATCAAGGTATAATTTTCACACTCGGACCGTAAGTAGGGGTCTATGGTCCGAACAAGGTTGCTGAAGATAATTTTTATAGGCCAATTAGGGGGGTCAAAGTTTGCCCCTAAATGTATATTGCGAAGATGAGAGGAGAGAGCTTTTGAAGCGAAACTGTGGTAGGCTTCACGTATCTCTGTGGACTGGAAGGTAGGCCACAAGATAAGCATGTTCGCTGCATAAGGGAGGGGTCCGGGGATCAAATCCCAGGGACGGTCAAATTTTCAAAAAATTCTCTCTTTTTTTTTGTTTATTTTAAATTATATTATTTTTTTATGCGTTTTTCGATATTCTGGAGGTTTCTGCATGTAGAAAAAAAAATATTTTTGATTGGAAAAATGGAAAAAACTGGAAAAATCCAGGAAAATCATTATATTTGCTCATTTTCGACTTCTATTGTAACATTTTGGATATTCTAGCATGCATGGGGTGTTTTCTGTGTGTGAAGTCCAGCAAAGAAAGCGTAATGGAATAATATAAAAAAAAGAATAAAAAAAGAAAATGGCTCGAGAATGGTTTAAATTTCAAGACCCCCTAGCTCCCTTTAATATTGAGGTATAATTTTCAAACTCGGACCCTAAGTAGGGGACTATGATCCAAACAAGGCAGCAGAAGATAATTTTTATAGGCCAATTAGGGGGGTCACAGTTTGCCCCTAAAGGTATATTGCGAAGATGAGAAGAGAGAGCTTTTGAAGCGAAACTGTGGTAGGCTTCACGTATCTCTGTAGACTGGAAGGTAGGCCACCAGACAAGCAAATTCGCTGCGGGAGTGAAGGGTCTTGGATTCGAATCCCAGGGACGGTCAAATTTTCAAAAAAAAATTTTTTTATTGTTTATTTTAAATTATATTGTTTTTTTACTTAATTTTCGATATTCTGGAGGTTCCTGCATGTAGGAAGAAAACAATTTTTATTGGGAGTATTGGAAAAAACAGGAAAAATCCAGGAAAATCATTATATTTGCTCATTTTCGACTTCTATTGTAACATTTTGGATATTCTAGCATGCATGGGGTGTTTTCTGTGTGTGAAGTCCAGCAAAGAAAGCGTAATGGAATAATATAAAAAAAAGAATAAAAAAGTAAAATGGCTCGAGAAAGGTTCAAATTTCAAGACCCCTAGCTCCCTTTAATATCAAGGTATAATTTTCATACTAGGACCCTAAGTAGGGGTCTATAGTCCAAGCAAGGCTGCTGACGATAATTTTTATAGGCCAATTAGGGGGGTTTGGTGGGCCCCTAAAGGTATATTGCGAAGATGAGAGGAGTGAGCTTTTGAAGCGAAACTGTGGTGGGCTTCACGTATCACCATGGACAGGAAGGTAGGCCACTAGACAAGCAAGTTCGCTGCAGGAGGGAGGGGGTCCTGGGTACGAATCCCAGGGACGGTAAAATTTTCAAAAAAGGTTCTTTTTTTTGTTTATATTAATTTATATTATTTTCTTATGCGTTTTTCGTTTTTCTGGAGGTTCCTGCATGCAGGAAAAAAAAGTTATAGGGAAAATGGGAAAAAACAGGGAAAATCCTGGAAAATCAGTTTATTTGCTCTTTTTCGACTTCTATCCTAAAGGTATATTGCGAAGATGAGAGGAGAGAGCTTTTGAAGCGAAACTGTGGTAGGCTTTACGTATCTCTGTGGACTGGAAGGTAGGCCACAAGACAAGCATGTTCGCTGCATAAGGGAGGGGTCCGGGGATCAAATCCCAGGGACAGTCAAATTTTCAAAATATTATTTTTTTTTGTTTATTTTAAATTATATTATTTTTTTATGCGTTTTTCGATAGTCTGGAGGTTCCTGCTTGTAGGAAAAAAATTTTTATTGGGAAAATGGGGAAAAACTGGAAAAATACAGGAAAATCAGTTTATTTGCACTTTTTCGACTTCGATTGCAACATTTTGGATATTCTAGCGTGCATGGGGTGTTTTCTGTGGGTGAAGTCCAGCAAAGAAAGCGTAATGCAAGACCCCCTAGCTCGCATTAATATCGAGGTATAATTTTCAAGCTCGTACCCTAAGTAGAGGTCTATGGTCCAAACAAGGCTGCTGAAGATAATTTTTATAGGCCAATTAGGGGGGTCACAGTTTGCCCCTAAAGGTATATTGCGAAGATGAGAAGAGAGAGCTTTTGAAGCGAAACTGTGGTAAGCTTCACGTATCTCTGTAGACTGGAAGGTAGGCCACCAGACAAGCAAATTCGCTGTAGGAGGGAGGGGTTCTGGGTTCGAATGCCAGGGACGGTCGAATTTTCAAAAAAAAGTATTATTTTCTTTTTGTTTATTTTAATTTATATTATTTTTTGTGTGTTTTTCGATATTCTGGAGGTTCCTGCTTGTAGGGAAAAAAAATTTTATTGGGAAAATGGGAAAAAAACTAGAAAAATAACGGAAAATCAGTTTATTTGCACTTTTTCGACTTCGATTGTAACATTTTGGATATTCTAACATGCATGGGGTGCTTTCTGTGTGTGAAGTCCAGCAAAGAAAGCGTAATGGAATAAGAAAAAAAAATGCCTCGAGAAAGGTTCAAATTTTAAGACCCCCTAGCTCCCTTTAATATCAAGGTATCATTTTCAAACTCGGACCCTAAGTAGGGGTCTATGGTCCTAGCAAGACTGCTGAAGATAATTTTTATAGGCCAACTAGGGGGGTCACAGTGATCCCCTAAAGTTATATTGCGAAGATGAGAGGAGAGAGCTTTTGAAGCGAAACTGTGGTAGGCTTCACGTATCACCGTGGACAGGAAGGTAGCCGAAATCGACAGAATTTTTCTAAGTACCGAAATCAACAGAATTTTTCTAAGTACCGAAATCGACAGAATTTTTCTAAGTACCGAAATAAACAGAATTTTTCTAAGTACCGAATTCGACAGAATTTTTCTAAGTACCGAAATCAACAGAATTTTTCAAAGTACCGAAATCGTCAGAAATTTTCTAAGTACCGAAAACTTCTGAATGTTTTCTAAGTACCGAAAAAGGCAGAAATTTTCTAAGTACCGTAATCGTTGGAATTTTTCTAAGTACCGAAATCGTCAGAATTTTTCTAAGTACCGAAAAAGTCAGATATTTTCTAAGTATCGAAAACTTCTGAATGTTTTCTAAGTACCGAAATCAACAGAATTTTTCAAATACTGAAATCGGCAAAATTTTTCTAAGTACCGAAAACGTCAGAAATTTTCTAAGTATCGAAAACGTCTGAATGTTTTCTAAGTGCCGAAATCGTCAGAATTTTTCTAAGTACCGAAAAGGTCAGAAATTTTCTAAGTACCGAAAAGGTCAGAAATTATCTAAGTACCGAAAACTTCTGATTGTTTTCTAAGTACCGAAATCGTCAGAATTTTTCAAAGTACCGCAAAGGTCAGAAATTTTCTAAGTACCGAAATCGTCAGAATTTTTCTAAGTACCGAAATCGTCAGAATTTTTCTCAGTACCAAAATCATCAGAATTTTCTAAGTACCGAAATCGTCGGAATTTTTCTAAGTAAAGAAATCGTCAGAATTTTTCTAAGTACCAAAATCAACAGAATTTTTCTAAGTACCGAAATCAACAGAATTTTTCGAAGTACCGAAATCGTCCGAATTTTTCTAAGTACCGATAACGTCAGAAATTTTCTAAGTACCAAAAACTTCTGAATGTTTTCTAAGAACCGAAAAAGGCAGAAATTTTCTAAGTACCGAAATCGTCGGAATTTTTCTAAGTACCGAAATCGTCTGAATTTTTCTAAGTACCGAAATCGTTTGAAATTTTCTAAATACCGAAAAGGTCAGAAATTTTCTAAGTACCGAAATCATCAGAATTTTTCTAAGTACCGAAATCAACAGAATTTTTCAAAGTACCGAAATCGTCAGAAATTTTCTAAGTACCGAAAACTTCTGAATGTTTTCTAAGTACCGAAAAAGGCAGAAATTTTCTAAGTACCGTAATCGTTGGAATTTTTCTAAGTACCGAAATCGTCAGAATTTTTCTAAGTACCGAAAAAGTCAGATATTTTCTAAGTATCGAAAACGTCTGAATGTTTTCTAAGTGCCGAAATCGTCAGAATTTTTCTAAGTACCGAAAAGGTCAGAAATTATCTAAGTACCGAAAACTTCTGATTGTTTTCTAAGTACCGAAATCGTCAGAATTTTTCAAAGTACCGCAAAGGTCAGAAATTTTCTAAGTACCGAAATCGTCAGAATTTTTCTAAGTACCGAAATCGTCAGAATTTTTCTAAGTACCAAAATCATCAGAATTTTCTAAGTACCGAAATCGTCGGAATTTTTCTAAGTAAAGAAATCGTCAGAATTTTTCTAAGTACCAAAATCAACAGAATTTTTCTAAGTACCGAAATCGTCCGAATTTTTCTAAGTACCGATAACGTCAGAAATTTTCTAAGTACCAAAAACTTCTGAATGTTTTCTAAGAACCGAAAAAGGCAGAAATTTTCTAAGTACCGAAATCGTCGGAATTTTTCTAAGTACCGAAATCGTCTGAATTTTTCTAAGTACCGAAATCGTTTGAAATTTTCTAAATACCGAAAAGGTCAGAAATTTTCTAAGTACCGAAATCATCAGAATTTTTCTAAGAACCGAAAACGTCAGAAATTTTCTAAGTACCGAAAACTTCCGAGTCTTTTCTAAGTACCGAAATCGTCAGAATTTTTCAAAGTACCGAAATCGTCAGAATTTTTCTAAGTACCAAAATCATCAGAATTTTCTAAGTACCGAAATCGTCGGAATTTTTCTAAGTAAAGAAATCGTCAGAATTTTTCTAAGTACCAAAATCGACAGAATTTTTCTAAGTACCGAAATCGACAGAATTTTTCTAAGTACCGAAATCAACAGAATTTTTCGAAGTACCGAAATCGTCCGAATTTTTCTAAGTACCGATAACGTCAGAAATTTTCTAAGTGCCGAAAACTTCTGAATGTTTTCTAAGTACCGAAAAAGGCAGAAATTTTCTAAGTACCGAAATCATCAGAATTTTTCTAAGTACCGAAAACTTCCGAGTCTTTTCTAAGTACCGAAATCGACAGAATTTTTCTAAGTACCGAAATCGGCAGAATATTTCTAAGTACCGAAAACTTCTGAATGTTTAATAAGTATCGAAATCGTAAGAATTTTTCTAAGTACCGAAAACGTCTGAAATTTTCAAAGTACCGAAAAAGGCAGAAATTTTCTAAGTACCGAAATCAACAGAATTTTTCTAAGTACCGAATTCGACAGAATTTTTCTAAGTACCGAAATCAACAGAATATTTCTAAGTACCGAAATCATCAGAATTTTTCTAAGTTCCGAAACCGTCAGAATTTTTCTAAGTACCGAAATCAACAGAATTTTTCTAAGTACCGAAAACTTCTGATTGTTTTCGAAGTACCGAAATCGTCAGAATTTTTCTAAGTACCGCAAAGGTCAGAAATTTTCCAAGTACCGAAAAGGTCAGAAATTTTCTAAGTACCGAAATCGTCAGAATTTTTCTAAGTTCAAAATCATCAGAATTTTTTTAAGAACCGAAATCGTCAAAATTTTCTAAGTACCGAAATAATCGGAATTTTTCTAAGTACCGAAATCGTCAGAAATTATCTAAGTACCGAAAACTTCTGATTGTTTTCTAAGTACTGAAATCGTCAGAATTTTTCTACGTACCGCAAAGGTCAGAAATTTTCCTAGTACCGAAAACGTCAGAAATTTTTTAAGTACCGAAAACTTCCGAGTCTTTTCTAAGTACCGAAATCGTCAGAATTTTTCTAAGTACCGAAATCATCAGAATGTTTCTAAGTACCGAAATCATCAGAATTTTCTAAGTACCGAAATCGTCGGAATTTTTCTAAGTACCGAAATCGTCTGAATTTTTCTAAATACCGAAATCGTTTGAAATTTTCTAAATACCGAAAAGGTCAGAAATTTTCTAAGTACCGAAATCATCAGAATTTTTCTAAGTACCGAAAACTTCCGAGTCTTTTCTAAGTACCGAAATCGTCAGAATTTTTCTAAGTACCGAAATCGTCAGAATTTTTCTAAGTACCAAAATCAACAGAATTTTTCTAAGTACCGAAATCAACAGAATTTTTCGAAGTACCGAAATCGTCCGAATTTTTCTAAGTACCGATAACGTCAGAAATTTTCTAAGTGCCGAAAACTTCTGAATGTTTTCTAAGTACCGAAATCGGCAGAATATTTCTAAGTACCGAAAACTTCTGAATGTTTAATAAGTATCGAAATCGTAAGAATTTTTCTAAGTACCGAAAACGTCTGAAATTTTCAAAGTACCGAATTCGACAGAATTTTTCTAAGTACCGAAATCAACAGAATATTTCTAAGTACCGAAATCATCAGAATTTTTCTAAGTACCGAAATCATCAGAATTTTCTAAGTACCGAAATCGTCGGAATTTTTCTAAGTACCGAAATCGTCTGAATTTTTCTAAATACCGAAATCGTTTGAAATTTTCTAAATACCGAAAAGGTCAGAAATTTTCTAAGTACCGAAATCATCAGAATTTTTCTAAGTACCGAAACCGTCAGAATTTTTCTAAGTACCGAAATCAACAGAATGTTTCTAAGTACCGAAAACTTCTGATTGTTTTCGAAGTACCGAAATCGTCAGAATTTTTCTAAGTACCGCAAAGGTCAGAAATTTTCCAAGTACCGAAAAGGTCAGAAATTTTCTAAGTACCGAAATCGTAAGAATTTTTCTAAGTTCAAAATCATCAGAATTTTTTTAAGAACCGAAATCGTCAAAATTTTCTAAGTACCGAAATAATCGGAATTTTTCTAAGTACCGAAATCGTCAGAAATTATCTAAGTACCGAAAACTTCTGATTGTTTTCTAAGTACTGAAATCGTCAGAATTTTTCTACGTACCGCAAAGGTCAGAAATTTTCCTAGTACCGAAATCGTCCGAATTTTTCTAAGTTCCGATAACGTCAGAAATTTTCTAAGTGCCGAAAACTTCTGAATGTTTTCTAAGTACCGAAATCGGCAGAATATTTCTAAGTACCGAAAACTTCTGAATGTTTAATAAGTATCGAAATCGTAAGAATTTTTCTAAGTACCGAAAACGTCTGAAATTTTCAAAGTACCGAATTCGACAGAATTTTTCTAAGTACCGAAATCAACAGAATATTTCTAAGTACCGAAATCATCAGAATTTTTCTAAGTACCGAAATCATCAGAATTTTCTAAGTACCGAAATCGTCGGAATTTTTCTAAGTACCGATAACGTCAGAAATTTTCTAAGTACCAAAAACTTCTGAATGTTTTCTAAGAACCGAAAAAGGCAGAAATTTTCTAAGTACCGAAATCGTCGGAATTTTTCTAAGTACCGAAATCGTCTGAATTTTTCTAAGTACCGAAATCGTTTGAAATTTTCTAAATACCGAAAAGGTCAGAAATTTTCTAAGTACCGAAATCATCAGAATTTTTCTAAGTACCGAAATCAACAGAATTTTTCAAAGTACCGAAATCGTCAGAAATTTTCTAAGTACCGAAAACTTCTGAATGTTTTCTAAGTACCGAAAAAGGCAGAAATTTTCGAAGTACCGTAATCGTTGGAATTTTTCTAAGTACCGAAATCGTCAGAATTTTTCTAAGTACCGAAAAAGTCAGATATTTTCTAAGTATCGAAAACTTCTGAATGTTTTCTAAGTACCGAAATCAACAGAATTTTTCAAATACTGAAATCGGCAAAATTTTTCTAAGTACCGAAAACGTCAGAAATTTTCTAAGTATCGAAAACGTCTGAATGTTTTCTAAGTGCCGAAAACTTCTGAATGTTTTCTAAGTACCGAAATCGGCAGAATATTTCTAAGTACCGAAAACTTCTGAATGTTTAATAAGTATCGAAATCGTAAGAATTTTTCTAAGTACCGAAAACGTCTGAAATTTTCAAAGTACCGAATTCGACAGAATTTTTCTAAGTACCGAAATCAACAGAATATTTCTAAGTACCGAAATCATCAGAATTTTTCTAAGTACCGAAATCATCAGAATTTTCTAAGTACCGAAATCGTCGGAATTTTTCTAAGTACCGAAATCGTCTGAATTTTTCTAAATACCGAAATCGTTTGAAATTTTCTAAATACCGAAAAGGTCAGAAATTTTCTAAGTACCGAAATCATCAGAATTTTTCTAAGTACCGAAACCGTCAGAATTTTTCTAAGTACCGAAATCAACAGAATTTTTCTAAGTACCGAAAACTTCTGATTGTTTTCGAAGTACCGAAATCGTCAGAATTTTTCTAAGTACCGCAAAGGTCAGAAATTTTCCAAGTACCGAAAAGGTCAGAAATTTTCTAAGTACCGAAATCGTAAGAATTTTTCTAAGTTCAAAATCATCAGAATTTTTTTAAGAACCGAAATCGTCAAAATTTTCTAAGTACCGAAATAATCGGAATTTTTCTAAGTACCGAAATCGTCAGAAATTATCTAAGTACCGAAAACTTCTGATTGTTTTCTAAGTACTGAAATCGTCAGAATTTTTCTACGTACCGCAAAGGTCAGAAATTTTCCTAGTACCGAAATCGTCCGAATTTTTCTAAGTACCGATAACGTCAGAAATTTTCTAAGTGCCGAAAACTTCTGAATGTTTTCTAAGTACCGAAATCGTCAGAATTTTTCAAAGTACCGAAATCGTCAGAATTTTTCTAAGTACCAAAATCATCAGAATTTTCTAAGTACCGAAATCGTCGGAATTTTTCTAAGTAAAGAAATCGTCAGAATTTTTCTAAGTACCAAAATCGACAGAATTTTTCTAAGTACCGAAATCGACAGAATTTTTCTAAGTACCGAAATCAACAGAATTTTTCGAAGTACCGAAATCGTCCGAATTTTTCTAAGTACCGATAACGTCAGAAATTTTCTAAGTGCCGAAAACTTCTGAATGTTTTCTAAGTACCGAAAAAGGCAGAAATTTTCTAAGTACCGAAATCATCAGAATTTTTCTAAGTACCGAAAACTTCCGAGTCTTTTCTAAGTACCGAAATCGACAGAATTTTTCTAAGTACCGAAATCGGCAGAATATTTCTAAGTACCGAAAACTTCTGAATGTTTAATAAGTATCGAAATCGTAAGAATTTTTCTAAGTACCGAAAACGTCTGAAATTTTCAAAGTACCGAAAAAGGCAGAAATTTTCTAAGTACCGAAATCAACAGAATTTTTCTAAGTACCGAATTCGACAGAATTTTTCTAAGTACCGAAATCAACAGAATTTTTCTAAGTACCGAAAACTTCTGATTGTTTTCGAAGTACCGAAATCGTCAGAATTTTTCTAAGTACCGCAAAGGTCAGAAATTTTCCAAGTACCGAAAAGGTCAGAAATTTTCTAAGTACCGAAATCGTCAGAATTTTTCTAAGTTCAAAATCATCAGAATTTTTTTAAGAACCGAAATCGTCAAAATTTTCTAAGTACCGAAATCATCAGAATTTTTCTAAGTACCGAAACCGTCAGAATTTTTCTAAGTACCGAAATCAACAGAATTTTTCTAAGTACCGAAAACTTCTGATTGTTTTCGAAGTACCGATATCGTCAGAATTTTTCTAAGTACCGCAAAGGTCAGAAATTTTCCAAGTACCGAAAAGGTCAGAAATTTTCTAAGTACCGAAATCGTAAGAATTTTTCTAAGTTCAAAATCATCAGAATTTTTTTAAGAACCGAAATCGTCAAAATTTTCTAAGTACCGAAATAATCGGAATTTTTCTAAGTACCGAAATCGTCAGAAATTATCTAAGTACCGAAAACTTCTGATTGTTTTCTAAGTACTGAAATCGTCAGAATTTTTCTACGTACCGCAAAGGTCAGAAATTTTCCTAGTACCGAAATCGTCCGAATTTTTCTAAGTACCGATAACGTCAGAAATTTTCTAAGTGCCGAAAACTTCTGAATGTTTTCTAAGTACCGAAATCGGCAGAATATTTCTAAGTACCGAAAACTTCTGAATGTTTAATAAGTATCGAAATCGTAAGAATTTTTCTAAGTACCGAAAACGTCTGAAATTTTCAAAGTACCGAATTCGACAGAATTTTTCTAAGTACCGAAATCAACAGAATATTTCTAAGTACCGAAATCGTCGGAATTTTTCTAAGTACCGATAACGTCAGAAATTTTCTAAGTACCAAAAACTTCTGAATGTTTTCTAAGAACCGAAAAAGGCAGAAATTTTCTAAGTACCGAAATCGTCGGAATTTTTCTAAGTACCGAAATCGTCTGAATTTTTCTAAGTACCGAAATCGTTTGAAATTTTCTAAATACCGAAAAGGTCAGAAATTTTCTAAGTACCGAAATCATCAGAATTTTTCTAAGTACCGAAATCAACAGAATTTTTCAAAGTACCGAAATCGTCAGAAATTTTCTAAGTACCGAAAACTTCTGAATGTTTTCTAAGTACCGAAAAAGGCAGAAATTTTCTAAGTACCGTAATCGTTGGAATTTTTCTAAGTACCGAAATCGTCAGAATTTTTCTAAGTACCGAAAAAGTCAGATATTTTCTAAGTATCGAAAACTTCTGAATGTTTTCTAAGTACCGAAATCAACAGAATTTTTCAAATACTGAAATCGGCAAAATTTTTCTAAGTACCGAAAACGTCAGAAATTTTCTAAGTATCGAAAACGTCTGAATGTTTTCTAAGTGCCGAAATCGTCAGAATTTTTCTAAGTACCGAAAAGGTCAGAAATTATCTAAGTACCGAAAACTTCTGATTGTTTTCTAAGTACCGAAATCGTCAGAATTTTTCAAAGTACCGCAAAGGTCAGAAATATTCTAAGTACCGAAATCGTCAGAATTTTTCTAAGTACCGAAATCGTCAGAATTTTTCTAAGTACCAAAATCATCAGAATTTTCTAAGTACCGAAATCGTCGGAATTTTTCTAAGTAAAGAAATCGTCAGAATTTTTCTAAGTACCAAAATCAACAGAATTTTTCTAAGTACCGAAATCGTCTGAATTTTTCTAAGTACCGAAATCGTTTGAAATTTTCTAAATACCGAAAAGGTCAGAAATTTTCTAAGTACCGAAATCAACAGAATTTTTCTAAGTACCGAAATCAACAGAATTTTTCGAAGTACCGAAATCGTCCGAATTTTTCTAAGTACCGATAACGTCAGAAATTTTCTAAGTGCCGAAAACTTCTGAATGTTTTCTAAGTACCGAAATCGGCAGAATATTTCTAAGTACCGAAAACTTCTGAATGTTTAATAAGTATCGAAATCGTAAGAATTTTTCTAAGTACCGAAAACGTCTGAAATTTTCAAAGTACCGAATTCGACAGAATTTTTCTAAGTACCGAAATCAACAGAATATTTCTAAGTACCGAAATCATCAGAATTTTTCTAAGTACCGAAATCATCAGAATTTTCTAAGTACCGAAATCGTCGGAATTTTTCTAAGTACCGAAATCGTCTGAATTTTTCTAAATACCGAAATCGTTTGAAATTTTCTAAATACCGAAAAGGTCAGAAATTTTCTAAGTACCGAAATCATCAGAATTTTTCTAAGTACCGAAACCGTCAGAATTTTTCTAAGTACCGAAATCAACAGAATTTTTCTAAGTACCGAAAACTTCTGATTGTTTTCGAAGTACCGAAATCGTCAGAATTTTTCTAAGTACCGCAAAGGTCAGAAATTTTCCAAGTACCGAAAAGGTCAGAAATTTTCTAAGTACCGAAATCGTAAGAATTTTTCTAAGTTCAAAATCATCAGAATTTTTTTAAGAACCGAAATCGTCAAAATTTTCTAAGTACCGAAATAATCGGAATTTTTCTAAGTACCGAAATCGTCAGAAATTATCTAAGTACCGAAAACTTCTGATTGTTTTCTAAGTACTGAAATCGTCAGAATTTTTCTACGTACCGCAAAGGTCAGAAATTTTCCTAGTACCGAAATCGTCCGAATTTTTCTAAGTACCGATAACGTCAGAAATTTTCTAAGTGCCGAAAACTTCTGAATGTTTTCTAAGTACCGAAATCGGAAGAATATTTCTAAGTACCGAAAACTTCTGAATGTTTAATAAGTATCGAAATCGTAAGAATTTTTCTAAGTACCGAAAACGTCTGAAATTTTCAAAGTACCGAATTCGACAGAATTTTTCTAAGTACCGAAATCAACAGAATATTTCTAAGTACCGAAATCATCAGAATTTTTCTAAGTACCGAAATCATCAGAATTTTCTAAGTACCGAAATCGTCGGAATTTTTCTAAGTACCGATAACGTCAGAAATTTTCTAAGTGCCGAAAACTTCTGAATGTTTTCTAAGTACCGAAATCGGAAGAATATTTCTAAGTACCGAAAACTTCTGAATGTTTAATAAGTATCGAAATCGTAAGAATTTTTCTAAGTACCGAAAACGTCTGAAATTTTCAAAGTACCGAATTCGACAGAATTTTTCTAAGTACCGAAATCAACAGAATATTTCTAAGTACTGAAATCATCAGAATTTTTCTAAGTACCGAAATCATCAGAATTTTCTAAGTACCGAAATCGTCGGAATTTTTCTAAGTACCGAAATCGTCAGAAATTTTCTAAGTACCGAAAACTTCTGAATGTTTTCTAAGTACCGAAAAAGGCAGAAATTTTCTAAGTACCGTAATCGTTGGAATTTTTCTAAGTACCGAAATCGTCAGAATTTTTCTAAGTACCGAAAAAGTCAGATATTTTCTAAGTATCGAAAACTTCTGAATGTTTTCTAAGTACCGAAATCAACAGAATTTTTCAAATACTGAAATCGGCAAAATTTTTCAAAGTACCGAAAACGTCAGAAATTTTCTAAGTATCGAAAACGTCTGAATGTTTTCTAAGTGCCGAAATCGTCAGAATTTTTCTAAGTACCGAAAAGGTCAGAAATTTTCTAAGTACCGAAAAGGTCAGAAATTATCTAAGTACCGAAAACTTCTGATTGTTTTCTAAGTACCGAAATCGTCAGAATTTTTCAAAGTACCGCAAAGGTCAGAAATTTTCTAAGTACCGAAATCGTCAGAATTTTTCTAAGTACCGAAATCGTCAGAATTTTTCTAAGTACCAAAATCATCAGAATTTTCTAAGTACCGAAATCGTCGGAATTTTTCTAAGTAAAGAAATCGTCAGAATTTTTCTAAGTACCAAAATCAACAGAATTTTTCTAAGTACCGAAATCGTCCGAATTTTTCTAAGTACCGATAACGTCAGAAATTTTCTAAGTACCAAAAACTTCTGAATGTTTTCTAAGAACCGAAAAAGGCAGAAATTTTCTAAGTACCGAAATCGTCGGAATTTTTCTAAGTACCGAAATCGTCTGAATTTTTCTAAGTACCGAAATCGTTTGAAATTTTCTAAATACCGAAAAGGTCAGAAATTTTCTAAGTACCGAAAACTTCCGAGTCTTTTCTAAGTACCGAAATCGTCAGAATTTTTCAAAGTACCGAAATCGTCAGAATTTTTCTAAGTACCAAAATCATCAGAATTTTCTAAGTACCGAAATCGTCGGAATTTTTCTAAGTAAAGAAATCGTCAGAATTTTTCTAAGTACCAAAATCGACAGAATTTTTCTAAGTACCGAAATCGACAGAATTTTTCGAAGTACCGAAATCGTCCGAATTTTTCTAAGTACCGATAACGTCAGAAATTTTCTAAGTGCCGAAAACTTCTGAATGTTTTCTAAGTACCGAAAAAGGCAGAAATTTTCTAAGTACCGAAATCATCAGAATTTTTCTAAGTACCGAAAACTTCCGAGTCTTTTCTAAGTACCGAAATCGACAGAATTTTTCTAAGTACCGAAATCGGCAGAATATTTCTAAGTACCGAAAACTTCTGAATGTTTAATAAGTATCGAAATCGTAAGAATTTTTCTAAGTACCGAAAACGTCTGAAATTTTCAAAGTACCGAAAAAGGCAGAAATTTTCTAAGTACCGAAATCAACAGAATTTTTCTAAGTACCGAATTCGACAGAATTTTTCTAAGTACCGAAATCAACAGAATATTTCTAAGTACCGAAATCATCAGAATTTTTCTAAGTTCCGAAACCGTCAGAATTTTTCTAAGTACCGAAATCAACAGAATTTTTCTAAGTACCGAAAACTTCTGATTGTTTTCGAAGTACCGAAATCGTCAGAATTTTTCTAAGTACCGCAAAGGTCAGAAATTTTCCAAGTACCGAAAAGGTCAGAAATTTTCTAAGTACCGAAATCGTCAGAATTTTTCTAAGTTCAAAATCATCAGAATTTTTTTAAGAACCGAAATCGTCAAAATTTTCTAAGTACCGAAATAATCGGAATTTTTCTAAGTACCGAAATCGTCAGAAATTATCTAAGTACCGAAAACTTCTGATTGTTTTCTAAGTACTGAAATCGTCAGAATTTTTCTACGTACCGCAAAGGTCAGAAATTTTCCTAGTACCGAAAACGTCAGAAATTTTTTAAGTACCGAAAACTTCCGAGTCTTTTCTAAGTACCGAAATCGTCAGAATTTTTCTAAGTACCGAAATCATCAGAATGTTTCTAAGTACCGAAATCATCAGAATTTTCTAAGTACCGAAATCGTCGGAATTTTTCTAAGTACCGAAATCGTCTGAATTTTTCTAAATACCGAAATCGTTTGAAATTTTCTAAATACCGAAAAGGTCAGAAATTTTCTAAGTACCGAAATCGTAAGAATTTTTCTAAGTACCGAAAACGTCTGAAATTTTCAAAGTACCGAATTCGACAGAATTTTTCTAAGTACCGAAATCAACAGAATATTTCTAAGTACCGAAATCATCAGAATTTTTCTAAGTACCGAAATCATCAGAATTTTCTAAGTACCGAAATCGTCGGAATTTTTCTAAGTACCGAAATCGTCTGAATTTTTCTAAATACCGAAATCGTTTGAAATTTTCTAAATACCGAAAAGGTCAGAAATTTTCTAAGTACCGAAATCATCAGAATTTTTCTAAGTACCGAAACCGTCAGAATTTTTCTAAGTACCGAAATCAACAGAATTTTTCTAAGTACCGAAAACTTCTGATTGTTTTCGAAGTACCGAAATCGTCAGAATTTTTCTAAGTACCGCAAAGGTCAGAAATTTTCCAAGTACCGAAAAGGTCAGAAATTTTCTAAGTACCGAAATCGTAAGAATTTTTCTAAGTTCAAAATCATCAGAATTTTTTTAAGAACCGAAATCGTCAAAATTTTCTAAGTACCGAAATAATCGGAATTTTTCTAAGTACCGAAATCGTCAGAAATTATCTAAGTACCGAAAACTTCTGATTGTTTTCTAAGTACTGAAATCGTCAGAATTTTTCTACGTACCGCAAAGGTCAGAAATTTTCCTAGTACCGAAAACGTCAGAAATTTTCTAAGTACCGAAAACTTCCGAGTCTTTTCTAAGTACCGAAATCGTCAGAATTTTTCTAAGTACCGAAATCATCAGAATTTTTCTAAGTACCGAAATCATCAGAATTTTCTAAGTACCGAAATCGTCGGAATTTTTCTAAGTACCGAAATCGTCTGAATTTTTCAAAGTACCGAATTCGACAGAATTTTTCTAAGTACCGAAATCAACAGAATATTTCTAAGTACCGAAATCATCAGAATTTTTCTAAGTACCGAAATCATCAGAATTTTCTAAGTACCGAAATCGTCGGAATTTTTCTAAGTACCGAAATCGTCTGAATTTTTCTAAATACCGAAATCGTTTGAAATTTTCTAAATACCGAAAAGGTCAGAAATTTTCTAAGTACCGAAATCATCAAAATTTTTCTAAGTACCGAAAACGTCAGAAATTTTCTAAGTACCGAAAACTTCCGAGTCTTTTCTAAGTACCGAAATCGACAGAATTTTTCTAAGTACCGAAATCGGCAGAATATTCTAAGTACCGAAAACTTCTGAATGTTTAATAAGTATCGAAATCGTAAGAATTTTTCTAAGTACCGAAAACGTCTGAAATTTTCAAAGTATTGAAAAAGGCAGAAATTTTCTAAGTACCGAAATCAAAAGAATTTTTCTAAGTACCGAATTCGACAGAATTTTTCTAAGTACCGAAATCAACAGAATATTTCTAAGTACCGAAATCATCAAAATTTTTCTAAGTTCCGAAATCGTCAGAATTTTTCTAAGTACCGAAATCAACAGAATTTTTCTAAGTACTGAAATCGGCAGAATTTTTCTAAGTACCGAAAACGTCAGAAATTTTCTAAGTTTCGAAAACGTCTGAATGTTTTCTAAGTACCGAAATTGTCGGAAAGTTTTCTAAGTACCGAAAACATCTGAAATTTTCAAAGTACCGAAATCTACAGAATATTTCTAAGTTCCGAAATCACCAGAATTTTTCTAAGTACCGAAATCGTCAGAATTTTTCGAAGTACCGAAAACCACAGAAATTTTCTAAGTACAGAAAACTTCTGATTGTTTTCGAAGTACCGAAATCGGCAGAATTTTTCTAAGTACCGAAATCGTCAAACTTTTCTAAGTACCGAAATCGTCGGAATTTTTCTAAGTACCGAAATCGTCAGAAAGTATCTAAGTACCGAAAACTTCTGATTGTTTTCTAAGTACCGAAATCGTCATAATTTTTCTAAGTACCGCAAAGGTCAGAAATTTTCCAAGTACCGAAAAGGTCAGAAATTTTCTAAGTACCGAAATCGTCAGAATTTTTCTAAGTACAAAATCATCAGAATTTTTCTAAGTACCGAAATCGTCAAAATTTTCTAAGTACCGAAATCGTCGGAATTTTTCTAAGTAAAGAAATCGTCAGAATTTTTCTAAGTACCAAAATCAACAGAATTTTTCTAAGTACCGAAATCGACAGAATTTTTCTAAGTACCGAAATCAACAGAATTTTTCTAAGTACCGAAATCGTCAGAATTTTTCTAAGTACCGAAAAGGTCAGAAATTTTCTAAGTACCGCAAAGGTCAGAAATTTTCCAAGTACCGAAAAGGTCAGAAATTTTCTAAGTACCGAAATCGTAAGAATTTTTCTAAGTTCAAAATCATCAGAATTTTTTTAAGAACCGAAATCGTCAAAATTTTCTAAGTACCGAAATAATCGGAATTTTTCTAAGTACCGAAATCGTCAGAAATTATCTAAGTACCGAAAACTTCTGATTGTTTTCTAAGTACTGAAATCGTCAGAATTTTTCTAAGTACCGAAATCGTCAGAATTTTTCTAAGTACCGAAATCAACAGAATTTTTCGAAGTACCGAAACCGTCCGAATTTTTCTAAGTACCGATAACGTCAGAAATTTTCTAAGTGCCGAAAACTTCTGAATGTTTTCTAAGTACCGAAATCGGCAGAATATTTCTAAGTACCGAAAACTTCTGAATGTTTAATAAGTATCGAAATCGTAAGAATTTTTCTAAGTACCGAAAACGTCTGAAATTTTCAAAGTACCGAATTCGACAGAATTTTTCTAAGTACCGAAATCAACAGAATATTTCTAAGTACCGAAATCATCAGAATTTTTCTAAGTACCGAAATCATCAGAATTTTCTAAGTACCGAAATCGTCGGAATTTTTCTAAGTACCGAAATCGTCTGAATTTTTCTAAATACCGAAATCGTTTGAAATTTTCTAAATACCGAAAAGGTCAGAAATTTTCTAAGTACCGAAATCATCAGAATTTTTCTAAGTACCGAAAACGTCAGAAATTTTCTAAGTACCGAAAACTTCCGTGTCTTTTCTAAGTACCGAAATCGACAGAATTTTTCTAAGTACCGAAATCGGCAGAATATTCTAAGTACCGAAAACTTCTGAATGTTTAATAAGTATCGAAATCGTAAGAATTTTTCTAAGTACCGAAAACGTCTGAAATTTTCAAAGTATTGAAAAAGGCAGAAATTTTCTAAGTACCGAAATCAAAAGAATTTTTCTAAGTACCGAATTCGACAGAATTTTTCTAAGTACCGAAATCAACAGAATATTTCTAAGTACCGAAATCATCAAAATTTTTCTAAGTTCCGAAATCGTCAGAATTTTTCTAAGTACCGAAATCAATAGAATTTTTCTAAGTACTGAAATCGGCAGAATTTTTCTAAGTACCGAAAACGTCAGAAATTTTCTAAGTTTCGAAAACGTCTGAATGTTTTCTAAGTACCGAAATTGTCGGAAAGTTTTCTAAGTACCGAAAACATCTGAAATTTTCAAAGTACCGAAATCTACAGAATATTTCTAAGTTCCGAAATCACCAGAATTTTTCTAAGTACCGAAATCGTCAGAATTTTTCGAAGTACCGAAAACGACAGAAATTTTCTAAGTACAGAAAACTTCTGATTGTTTTCGAAGTACCGAAATCGGCAGAATTTTTCTAAGTACCGAAATCGTCAAACTTTTCTAAGTACCGAAATCGTCGGAATTTTTCTAAGTACCGAAATCGTCAGAAAGTATCTAAGTACCGAAAACTTCTGATTGTTTTCTAAGTACCGAAATCGTCATAATTTTTCTAAGTACCGCAAAGGTCAGAAATTTTCCAAGTACCGAAAAGGTCAGAAATTTTCTAAGTACCGAAATCGTCAGAATTTTTCTAAGTACAAAATCATCAGAATTTTTCTAAGTACCGAAATCGTCAAAATTTTCTAAGTACCGAAATCGTCGGAATTTTTCTAAGTAAAGAAATCGTCAGAATTTTTCTAAGTACCAAAATCAACAGAATTTTTCTAAGTACCGAAATCGACAGAATTTTTCTAAGTACCGAAATCAACAGAATTTTTCTAAGTACCGAAATCGTCAGAATTTTTCTAAGTACCGAAAAGGTCAGAAATTTTCTAAGTACCGAAAAGGTCAGAAATTTTCCTAGTACCGAAATCATCAGAATTTTCCAAGTACCGAAATCGTCGGAATGTTTTCTAAGTAC
Organism: Parasteatoda tepidariorum; assembly: GCF_982258835.1. Classification (NCBI taxonomy): domain Eukaryota; kingdom Metazoa; phylum Arthropoda; class Arachnida; order Araneae; family Theridiidae; genus Parasteatoda; species Parasteatoda tepidariorum. The sequence continues at coordinate 129,484,480 of NC_141756.1, forward strand.
CGAAAACGTCTGAAATTTTCAAAGTACCGAAAAAGGCTGAAATTTTCTAAGTACCGAAATCAACAGAATTTTTCTAAGTACCGAAATCACCAGAATTTTTCAAAGTACCGTAATCGTCAGAATTTTTTTAAGTACCGAAAACGGCAGAAATTTTCTAAGTACAGAAAACTTCTGATTGTTTTCGAAGTACCGAAATCGTCAGAATTTTCTAAGTACCGAAATCGTCAAAATTTTCTAAGTACCGAAATCGTCAAAATTTTCTAAGTACCGAAATCGTCGGAATTTTTCTTAGTACCGAAATCGTCAGAAATTATCTAAGTACCGAAAACTTCTGATAGTTTTCTAAGTACCAAAATCATCAGAATTTTTCTAAGAACCGTAAAGGTCTGAAATTTTCCAAGTACCGAAAAGGTCAGAAATTTTCTAAGTACCGAAATCGTCAGAATTTTTCTAAGTACCGAAATCATCAGAATTTTTCTAAGTACCGAAATCGTCAAAATTTTCTAAGTACCGAAATCGTCGGAATGTTTTCTAAGTACCGAAAACGTCTGAAATTTTCGAAGTACCGAAAAAGGCAGAAATTTTCTAAGTACCGAAATCAACAGAATTTTTCTAAGTACCGAAATCACCAGAATTTTTCTAAGTACCGAAATCGTCAGAAATTATCTAAGTACCGAAAACTTCTGATTGTTTTCTAAGTACTGAAATCGTCAGAATTTTTCTAAGTACCGAAATCGTCAGAATTTTTCTAAGTACCGAAATCAACAGAATTTTTCGAAGTACCGAAACCGTCCGAATTTTTCTAAGTACCGATAACGTCAGAAATTTTCTAAGTGCCGAAAACTTCTGAATGTTTTCTAAGTACCGAAATCGGCAGAATATTTCTAAGTACCGAAAACTTCTGAATGTTTAATAAGTATCGAAATCGTAAGAATTTTTCTAAGTACCGAAAACGTCTGAAATTTTCAAAGTACCGAATTCGACAGAATTTTTCTAAGTACCGAAATCAACAGAATATTTCTAAGTACCGAAATCATCAGAATTTTTCTAAGTACCGAAATCATCAGAATTTTCTAAGTACCGAAATCGTCGGAATTTTTCTAAGTACCGAAATCGTCTGAATTTTTCTAAATACCGAAATCGTTTGAAATTTTCTAAATACCGAAAAGGTCAGAAATTTTCTAAGTACCGAAATCATCAGAATTTTTCTAAGTACCGAAAACGTCAGAAATTTTCTAAGTACCGAAAACTTCCGTGTCTTTTCTAAGTACCGAAATCGACAGAATTTTTCTAAGTACCGAAATCGGCAGAATATTCTAAGTACCGAAAACTTCTGAATGTTTAATAAGTATCGAAATCGTAAGAATTTTTCTAAGTACCGAAAACGTCTGAAATTTTCAAAGTATTGAAAAAGGCAGAAATTTTCTAAGTACCGAAATCAAAAGAATTTTTCTAAGTACCGAATTCGACAGAATTTTTCTAAGTACCGAAATCAACAGAATATTTCTAAGTACCGAAATCATCAAAATTTTTCTAAGTTCCGAAATCGTCAGAATTTTTCTAAGTACCGAAATCAATAGAATTTTTCTAAGTACTGAAATCGGCAGAATTTTTCTAAGTACCGAAAACGTCAGAAATTTTCTAAGTTTCGAAAACGTCTGAATGTTTTCTAAGTACCGAAATTGTCGGAAAGTTTTCTAAGTACCGAAAACATCTGAAATTTTCAAAGTACCGAAATCTACAGAATATTTCTAAGTTCCGAAATCACCAGAATTTTTCTAAGTACCGAAATCGTCAGAATTTTTCGAAGTACCGAAAACGACAGAAATTTTCTAAGTACAGAAAACTTCTGATTGTTTTCGAAGTACCGAAATCGGCAGAATTTTTCTAAGTACCGAAATCGTCAAACTTTTCTAAGTACCGAAATCGTCGGAATTTTTCTAAGTACCGAAATCGTCAGAAAGTATCTAAGTACCGAAAACTTCTGATTGTTTTCTAAGTACCGAAATCGTCATAATTTTTCTAAGTACCGCAAAGGTCAGAAATTTTCCAAGTACCGAAAAGGTCAGAAATTTTCTAAGTACCGAAATCGTCAGAATTTTTCTAAGTACAAAATCATCAGAATTTTTCTAAGTACCGAAATCGTCAAAATTTTCTAAGTACCGAAATCGTCGGAATTTTTCTAAGTAAAGAAATCGTCAGAATTTTTCTAAGTACCAAAATCAACAGAATTTTTCTAAGTACCGAAATCGACAGAATTTTTCTAAGTACCGAAATCAACAGAATTTTTCTAAGTACCGAAATCGTCAGAATTTTTCTAAGTACCGAAAAGGTCAGAAATTTTCTAAGTACCGAAAAGGTCAGAAATTTTCCTAGTACCGAAATCATCAGAATTTTCCAAGTACCGAAATCGTCGGAATGTTTTCTAAGTACCGAAAACGTCTGAAATTTTCAAAGTACCGAAAAAGGCTGAAATTTTCTAAGTACCGAAATCAACAGAATTTTTCTAAGTACCGAAATCACCAGAATTTTTCAAAGTACCGTAATCGTCAGAATTTTTTTAAGTACCGAAAACGGCAGAAATTTTCTAAGTACAGAAAACTTCTGATTGTTTTCGAAGTACCGAAATCGTCAGAATTTTCTAAGTACCGAAATCGTCAAAATTTTCTAAGTACCGAAATCGTCAAAATTTTCTAAGTACCGAAATCGTCGGAATTTTTCTTAGTACCGAAATCGTCAGAAATTATCTAAGTACCGAAAACTTCTGATAGTTTTCTAAGTACCGAAATCATCAGAATTTTTCTAAGAACCGTAAAGGTCTGAAATTTTCCAAGTACCGAAAAGGTCAGAAATTTTCTAAGTACCGAAATCGTCAGAATTTTTCTAAGTACCGAAATCATCAGAATTTTTCTAAGTACCGAAATCGTCAAAATTTTCTAAGTACCGAAATCGTCGGAATGTTTTCTAAGTACCGAAAACGTCTGAAATTTTCGAAGTACCGAAAAAGGCAGAAATTTTCTAAGTACCGAAATCAACAGAATTTTTCTAAGTACCGAAATCACCAGAATTTTTCTAAGTACCGAAATCGTCAGAATTTTTTTAAGTACCGAAAACGACAGAAATTTTCTAAGTACCGAAATCATCAGAATTTTTCTAAGTTCCGAAATCGTCAGAATTTTTCTAAGTACCGAAATCAACAGAATTTTTCTAAGTACCGAAATCATCAGAATTTTCTAAGTACCGAAATCGTCGGAATTTTTCTAAGTACCGAAATCGTCTGAATTTTTCTAAATACCGAAATCGTTTGAAATTTTCTAAATACCGAAAAGGTCAGAAATTTTCTAAGTACCGAAATCATCAGAATTTTTCTAAGTACCGAAAACTTCCGAGTCTTTTCTAAGTACCGAAATCGTCAGAATTTTTCTAAGTACCGAAATCGTCAGAATTTTTCTAAGTACCAAAATCAACAGAATTTTTCTAAGTACCGAAATCAACAGAATTTTTCGAAGTACCGAAATCGTCCGAATTTTTCTAAGTACCGATAACGTCAGAAATTTTCTAAGTGCCGAAAACTTCTGAATGTTTTCTAAGTACCGAAATCGGCAGAATATTTCTAAGTACCGAAAACTTCTGAATGTTTAATAAGTATCGAAATCGTAAGAATTTTTCTAAGTACTGAAAACGTCTGAAATTTTCAAAGTACCGAATTCGACAGAATTTTTCTAAGTACCGAAATCAACAGAATATTTCTAAGTACCGAAATCATCAGAATTTTTCTAAGTACCGAAATCATCAGAATTTTCTAAGTACCGAAATCGTCGGAATTTTTCTAAGTACCGAAATCGTCTGAATTTTTCTAAATACCGAAATCGTTTGAAATTTTCTAAATACCGAAAAGGTCAGAAATTTTCTAAGTACCGAAATCATCAGAATTTTTCTAAGTACCGAAACCGTCAGAATTTTTCTAAGTACCGAAATCAACAGAATTTTTCTAAGTACCGAAAACTTCTGATTGTTTTCGAAGTACCGAAATCGTCAGAATTTTTCTAAGTACCGCAAAGGTCAGAAATTTTCCAAGTACCGAAAAGGTCAGAAATTTTCTAAGTACCGAAATCGTAAGAATTTTTCTAAGTTCAAAATCATCAGAATTTTTTTAAGAACCGAAATCGTCAAAATTTTCTAAGTACCGAAATAATCGGAATTTTTCTAAGTACCGAAATCGTCAGAAATTATCTAAGTACCGAAAACTTCTGATTGTTTTCTAAGTACTGAAATCGTCAGAATTTTTCTACGTACCGCAAAGGTCAGAAATTTTCCTAGTACCGAAATCGTCCGAATTTTTCTAAGTACCGATAACGTCAGAAATTTTCTAAGTGCCGAAAACTTCTGAATGTTTTCTAAGTACCGAAATCGGAAGAATATTTCTAAGTACCGAAAACTTCTGAATGTTTAATAAGTATCGAAATCGTAAGAATTTTTCTAAGTACCGAAAACGTCTGAAATTTTCAAAGTACCGAATTCGACAGAATTTTTCTAAGTACCGAAATCAACAGAATATTTCTAAGTACCGAAATCATCAGAATTTTTCTAAGTACCGAAATCATCAGAATTTTCTAAGTACCGAAATCGTCGGAATTTTTCTAAGTACCGAAATCGTCAGAAATTTTCTAAGTACCGAAAACTTCTGAATGTTTTCTAAGTACCGAAAAAGGCAGAAATTTTCTAAGTACCGTAATCGTTGGAATTTTTCTAAGTACCGAAATCGTCAGAATTTTTCTAAGTACCGAAAAAGTCAGATATTTTCTAAGTATCGAAAACTTCTGAATGTTTTCTAAGTACCGAAATCAACAGAATTTTTCAAATACTGAAATCGGCAAAATTTTTCTAAGTACCGAAAACGTCAGAAATTTTCTAAGTATCGAAAACGTCTGAATGTTTTCTAAGTGCCGAAATCGTCAGAATTTTTCTAAGTACCGAAAAGGTCAGAAATTTTCTAAGTACCGAAAAGGTCAGAAATTATCTAAGTACCGAAAACTTCTGATTGTTTTCTAAGTACCGAAATCGTCAGAATTTTTCAAAGTACCGCAAAGGTCAGAAATTTTCTAAGTACCGAAATCGTCAGAATTTTTCTAAGTACCGAAATCGTCAGAATTTTTCTAAGTACCAAAATCATCAGAATTTTCTAAGTACCGAAATCGTCGGAATTTTTCTAAGTAAAGAAATCGTCAGAATTTTTCTAAGTACCAAAATCAACAGAATTTTTCTAAGTACCGAAATCGTCCGAATTTTTCTAAGTACCGATAACGTCAGAAATTTTCTAAGTACCAAAAACTTCTGAATGTTTTCTAAGAACCGAAAAAGGCAGAAATTTTCTAAGTACCGAAATCGTCGGAATTTTTCTAAGTACCGAAATCGTCTGAATTTTTCTAAGTACCGAAATCGTTTGAAATTTTCTAAATACCGAAAAGGTCAGAAATTTTCTAAGTACCGAAAACTTCCGAGTCTTTTCTAAGTACCGAAATCGTCAGAATTTTTCAAAGTACCGAAATCGTCAGAATTTTTCTAAGTACCAAAATCATCAGAATTTTCTAAGTACCGAAATCGTCGGAATTTTTCTAAGTAAAGAAATCGTCAGAATTTTTCTAAGTACCAAAATCGACAGAATTTTTCTAAGTACCGAAATCGACAGAATTTTTCGAAGTACCGAAATCGTCCGAATTTTTCTAAGTACCGATAACGTCAGAAATTTTCTAAGTGCCGAAAACTTCTGAATGTTTTCTAAGTACCGAAAAAGGCAGAAATTTTCTAAGTACCGAAATCATCAGAATTTTTCTAAGTACCGAAAACTTCCGAGTCTTTTCTAAGTACCGAAATCGACAGAATTTTTCTAAGTACCGAAATCGGCAGAATATTTCTAAGTACCAAAAACTTCTGAATGTTTAATAAGTATCGAAATCGTAAGAATTTTTCTAAGTACCGAAAACGTCTGAAATTTTCAAAGTACCGAAAAAGGCAGAAATTTTCTAAGTACCGAAATCAACAGAATTTTTCTAAGTACCGAATTCGACAGAATTTTTCTAAGTACCGAAATCAACAGAATATTTCTAAGTACCGAAACCGTCAGAATTTTTCTAAGTACCGAAATCAACAGAATTTTTCTAAGTACCGAAAACTTCTGATTGTTTTCGAAGTACCGAAATCGTCAGAATTTTTCTAAGTACCGCAAAGGTCAGAAATTTTCCAAGTACCGAAAAGGTCAGAAATTTTCTAAGTACCGAAATCGTCAGAATTTTTCTAAGTTCAAAATCATCAGAATTTTTTTAAGAACCGAAATCGTCAAAATTTTCTAAGTACCGAAATAATCGGAATTTTTCTAAGTACCGAAATCGTCAGAAATTATCTAAGTACCGAAAACTTCTGATTGTTTTCTAAGTACTGAAATCGTCAGAATTTTTCTACGTACCGCAAAGGTCAGAAATTTTCCTAGTACCGAAAACGTCAGAAATTTTTTAAGTACCGAAAACTTCCGAGTCTTTTCTAAGTACCGAAATCGTCAGAATTTTTCTAAGTACCGAAATCATCAGAATGTTTCTAAGTACCGAAATCATCAGAATTTTCTAAGTACCGAAATCGTCGGAATTTTTCTAAGTACCGAAATCGTCTGAATTTTTCTAAATACCGAAATCGTTTGAAATTTTCTAAATACCGAAAAGGTCAGAAATTTTCTAAGTACCGAAATCGTAAGAATTTTTCTAAGTACCGAAAACGTCTGAAATTTTCAAAGTACCGAATTCGACAGAATTTTTCTAAGTACCGAAATCAACAGAATATTTCTAAGTACCGAAATCATCAGAATTTTTCTAAGTACCGAAATCATCAGAATTTTCTAAGTACCGAAATCGTCGGAATTTTTCTAAGTACCGAAATCGTCTGAATTTTTCTAAATACCGAAATCGTTTGAAATTTTCTAAATACCGAAAAGGTCAGAAATTTTCTAAGTACCGAAATCATCAGAATTTTTCTAAGTACCGAAACCGTCAGAATTTTTCTAAGTACCGAAATCAACAGAATTTTTCTAAGTACCGAAAACTTCTGATTGTTTTCGAAGTACCGAAATCGTCAGAATTTTTCTAAGTACCGCAAAGGTCAGAAATTTTCCAAGTACCGAAAAGGTCAGAAATTTTCTAAGTACCGAAATCGTAAGAATTTTTCTAAGTTCAAAATCATCAGAATTTTTTTAAGAACCGAAATCGTCAAAATTTTCTAAGTACCGAAATAATCGGAATTTTTCTAAGTACCGAAATCGTCAGAAATTATCTAAGTACCGAAAACTTCTGATTGTTTTCTAAGTACTGAAATCGTCAGAATTTTTCTACGTACCGCAAAGGTCAGAAATTTTCCTAGTACCGAAAACGTCAGAAATTTTCTAAGTACCGAAAACTTCCGAGTCTTTTCTAAGTACCGAAATCGTCAGAATTTTTCTAAGTACCGAAATCATCAGAATTTTTCTAAGTACCGAAATCATCAGAATTTTCTAAGTACCGAAATCGTCGGAATTTTTCTAAGTACCGAAATCGTCTGAATTTTTCAAAGTACCGAATTCGACAGAATTTTTCTAAGTACCGAAATCAACAGAATATTTCTAAGTACCGAAATCATCAGAATTTTTCTAAGTACCGAAATCATCAGAATTTTCTAAGTACCGAAATCGTCGGAATTTTTCTAAGTACCGAAATCGTCTGAATTTTTCTAAATACCGAAATCGTTTGAAATTTTCTAAATACCGAAAAGGTCAGAAATTTTCTAAGTACCGAAATCATCAAAATTTTTCTAAGTACCGAAAACGTCAGAAATTTTCTAAGTACCGAAAACTTCCGAGTCTTTTCTAAGTACCGAAATCGACAGAATTTTTCTAAGTACCGAAATCGGCAGAATATTCTAAGTACCGAAAACTTCTGAATGTTTAATAAGTATCGAAATCGTAAGAATTTTTCTAAGTACCGAAAACGTCTGAAATTTTCAAAGTATTGAAAAAGGCAGAAATTTTCTAAGTACCGAAATCAAAAGAATTTTTCTAAGTACCGAATTCGACAGAATTTTTCTAAGTACCGAAATCAACAGAATATTTCTAAGTACCGAAATCATCAAAATTTTTCTAAGTTCCGAAATCGTCAGAATTTTTCTAAGTACCGAAATCAACAGAATTTTTCTAAGTACTGAAATCGGCAGAATTTTTCTAAGTACCGAAAACGTCAGAAATTTTCTAAGTTTCGAAAACGTCTGAATGTTTTCTAAGTACCGAAATTGTCGGAAAGTTTTCTAAGTACCGAAAACATCTGAAATTTTCAAAGTACCGAAATCTACAGAATATTTCTAAGTTCCGAAATCACCAGAATTTTTCTAAGTACCGAAATCGTCAGAATTTTTCGAAGTACCGAAAACGACAGAAATTTTCTAAGTACAGAAAACTTCTGATTGTTTTCGAAGTACCGAAATCGGCAGAATTTTTCTAAGTACCGAAATCGTCAAACTTTTCTAAGTACCGAAATCGTCGGAATTTTTCTAAGTACCGAAATCGTCAGAAAGTATCTAAGTACCGAAAACTTCTGATTGTTTTCTAAGTACCGAAATCGTCATAATTTTTCTAAGTACCGCAAAGGTCAGAAATTTTCCAAGTACCGAAAAGGTCAGAAATTTTCTAAGTACCGAAATCGTCAGAATTTTTCTAAGTACAAAATCATCAGAATTTTTCTAAGTACCGAAATCGTCAAAATTTTCTAAGTACCGAAATCGTCGGAATTTTTCTAAGTAAAGAAATCGTCAGAATTTTTCTAAGTACCAAAATCAACAGAATTTTTCTAAGTACCGAAATCGACAGAATTTTTCTAAGTACCGAAATCAACAGAATTTTTCTAAGTACCGAAATCGTCAGAATTTTTCTAAGTACCGAAAAGGTCAGAAATTTTCTAAGTACCGCAAAGGTCAGAAATTTTCCAAGTACCGAAAAGGTCAGAAATTTTCTAAGTACCGAAATCGTAAGAATTTTTCTAAGTTCAAAATCATCAGAATTTTTTTAAGAACCGAAATCGTCAAAATTTTCTAAGTACCGAAATAATCGGAATTTTTCTAAGTACCGAAATCGTCAGAAATTATCTAAGTACCGAAAACTTCTGATTGTTTTCTAAGTACTGAAATCGTCAGAATTTTTCTAAGTACCGAAATCGTCAGAATTTTTCTAAGTACCGAAATCAACAGAATTTTTCGAAGTACCGAAACCGTCCGAATTTTTCTAAGTACCGATAACGTCAGAAATTTTCTAAGTGCCGAAAACTTCTGAATGTTTTCTAAGTACCGAAATCGGCAGAATATTTCTAAGTACCGAAAACTTCTGAATGTTTAATAAGTATCGAAATCGTAAGAATTTTTCTAAGTACCGAAAACGTCTGAAATTTTCAAAGTACCGAATTCGACAGAATTTTTCTAAGTACCGAAATCAACAGAATATTTCTAAGTACCGAAATCATCAGAATTTTTCTAAGTACCGAAATCATCAGAATTTTCTAAGTACCGAAATCGTCGGAATTTTTCTAAGTACCGAAATCGTCTGAATTTTTCTAAATACCGAAATCGTTTGAAATTTTCTAAATACCGAAAAGGTCAGAAATTTTCTAAGTACCGAAATCATCAGAATTTTTCTAAGTACCGAAAACGTCAGAAATTTTCTAAGTACCGAAAACTTCCGTGTCTTTTCTAAGTACCGAAATCGACAGAATTTTTCTAAGTACCGAAATCGGCAGAATATTCTAAGTACCGAAAACTTCTGAATGTTTAATAAGTATCGAAATCGTAAGAATTTTTCTAAGTACCGAAAACGTCTGAAATTTTCAAAGTATTGAAAAAGGCAGAAATTTTCTAAGTACCGAAATCAAAAGAATTTTTCTAAGTACCGAATTCGACAGAATTTTTCTAAGTACCGAAATCAACAGAATATTTCTAAGTACCGAAATCATCAAAATTTTTCTAAGTTCCGAAATCGTCAGAATTTTTCTAAGTACCGAAATCAATAGAATTTTTCTAAGTACTGAAATCGGCAGAATTTTTCTAAGTACCGAAAACGTCAGAAATTTTCTAAGTTTCGAAAACGTCTGAATGTTTTCTAAGTACCGAAATTGTCGGAAAGTTTTCTAAGTACCGAAAACATCTGAAATTTTCAAAGTACCGAAATCTACAGAATATTTCTAAGTTCCGAAATCACCAGAATTTTTCTAAGTACCGAAATCGTCAGAATTTTTCGAAGTACCGAAAACGACAGAAATTTTCTAAGTACAGAAAACTTCTGATTGTTTTCGAAGTACCGAAATCGGCAGAATTTTTCTAAGTACCGAAATCGTCAAACTTTTCTAAGTACCGAAATCGTCGGAATTTTTCTAAGTACCGAAATCGTCAGAAAGTATCTAAGTACCGAAAACTTCTGATTGTTTTCTAAGTACCGAAATCGTCATAATTTTTCTAAGTACCGCAAAGGTCAGAAATTTTCCAAGTACCGAAAAGGTCAGAAATTTTCTAAGTACCGAAATCGTCAGAATTTTTCTAAGTACAAAATCATCAGAATTTTTCTAAGTACCGAAATCGTCAAAATTTTCTAAGTACCGAAATCGTCGGAATTTTTCTAAGTAAAGAAATCGTCAGAATTTTTCTAAGTACCAAAATCAACAGAATTTTTCTAAGTACCGAAATCGACAGAATTTTTCTAAGTACCGAAATCAACAGAATTTTTCTAAGTACCGAAATCGTCAGAATTTTTCTAAGTACCGAAAAGGTCAGAAATTTTCTAAGTACCGAAAAGGTCAGAAATTTTCCTAGTACCGAAATCATCAGAATTTTCCAAGTACCGAAATCGTCGGAATGTTTTCTAAGTACCGAAAACGTCTGAAATTTTCAAAGTACCGAAAAAGGCTGAAATTTTCTAAGTACCGAAATCAACAGAATTTTTCTAAGTACCGAAATCACCAGAATTTTTCAAAGTACCGTAATCGTCAGAATTTTTTTAAGTACCGAAAACGGCAGAAATTTTCTAAGTACAGAAAACTTCTGATTGTTTTCGAAGTACCGAAATCGTCAGAATTTTCTAAGTACCGAAATCGTCAAAATTTTCTAAGTACCGAAATCGTCAAAATTTTCTAAGTACCGAAATCGTCGGAATTTTTCTTAGTACCGAAATCGTCAGAAATTATCTAAGTACCGAAAACTTCTGATAGTTTTCTAAGTACCGAAATCATCAGAATTTTTCTAAGAACCGTAAAGGTCTGAAATTTTCCAAGTACCGAAAAGGTCAGAAATTTTCTAAGTACCGAAATCGTCAGAATTTTTCTAAGTACCGAAATCATCAGAATTTTTCTAAGTACCGAAATCGTCAAAATTTTCTAAGTACCGAAATCGTCGGAATGTTTTCTAAGTACCGAAAACGTCTGAAATTTTCGAAGTACCGAAAAAGGCAGAAATTTTCTAAGTACCGAAATCAACAGAATTTTTCTAAGTACCGAAATCACCAGAATTTTTCTAAGTACCGAAATCGTCAGAATTTTTTTAAGTACCGAAAACGACAGAAATTTTCTAAGTACCGAAATCATCAGAATTTTTCTAAGTTCCGAAATCGTCAGAATTTTTCTAAGTACCGAAATCAACAGAATTTTTCTAAGTACCGAAATCATCAGAATTTTCTAAGTACCGAAATCGTCGGAATTTTTCTAAGTACCGAAATCGTCTGAATTTTTCTAAATACCGAAATCGTTTGAAATTTTCTAAATACCGAAAAGGTCAGAAATTTTCTAAGTACCGAAATCATCAGAATTTTTCTAAGTACCGAAAACGTCAGAAATTTTCTAAGTACCGAAAACTTCCGAGTCTTTTCTAAGTACCGAAATCGACAGAATTTTTCTAAGTACCGAAATCGGCAGAATATTCTAAGTACCGAAAACTTCTGAATGTTTAATAAGTATCGAAATCGTAAGAATTTTTCTAAGTACCGAAAACGTCTGAAATTTTCAAAGTATTGAAAAAGGCAGAAATTTTCTAAGTACCGAAATCAAAAGAATTTTTCTAAGTACCGAATTCGACAGAATTTTTCTAAGTACCGAAATCAACAGAATATTTCTAAGTACCGAAATCATCAAAATTTTTCTAAGTTCCGAAATCGTCAGAATTTTTCTAAGTACCGAAATCAACAGAATTTTTCTAAGTACTGAAATCGGCAGAATTTTTCTAAGTACCGAAAACGTCAGAAATTTTCTAAGTTTCGAAAACGTCTGAATGTTTTCTAAGTACCGAAATTGTCGGAAAGTTTTCTAAGTACCGAAAACATCTGAAATTTTCAAAGTACCGAAATCTACAGAATATTTCTAAGTTCCGAAATCACCAGAATTTTTCTAAGTACCGAAATCGTCAGAATTTTTCGAAGTACCGAAAACGACAGAAATTTTCTAAGTACAGAAAACTTCTGATTGTTTTCGAAGTACCGAAATCGGCAGAATTTTTCTAAGTACCGAAATCGTCAAACTTTTCTAAGTACCGAAATCGTCGGAATTTTTCTAAGTACCGAAATCGTCAGAAAGTATCTAAGTACCGAAAACTTCTGATTGTTTTCTAAGTACCGAAATCGTCATAATTTTTCTAAGTACCGCAAAGGTCAGAAATTTTCCAAGTACCGAAAAGGTCAGAAATTTTCTAAGTACCGAAATCGTCAGAATTTTTCTAAGTACAAAATCATCAGAATTTTTCTAAGTACCGAAATCGTCAAAATTTTCTAAGTACCGAAATCGTCGGAATTTTTCTAAGTAAAGAAATCGTCAGAATTTTTCTAAGTACCGAAATCGACAGAATTTTTCTAAGTACCGAAATCAACAGAATTTTTCTAAGTACCGAAATCGTCAGAATTTTTCTAAGTACCGAAATCGTCAGAAATTTTCTAAGTACCGAAAAGGTCAGAAATTTTCCAAGTACCGAAATCGTCAGAATTTTCTAAGTACCGAAATCGTCGGAAAGTTTTCTAAGTACCGAAAACGTCTGAAATTTTCAAAGTACCGAAAAAGGCAGAAATTTTCTAAGTACCGAAATCGTCGGAATTTTTCTAAGTACCGAAATCGTCAGAAATTATCTAAGTACCGAAAATTTCTGATTGTTTTCTAAGTACCGAAATCGTCAGAATTTTTCTACGTACCGCAAAGGTCAGAAATTTTCCAAGTACCGAAAAGGACAGAAATTTTCTAAGTACTGAAATCGTCAGAATTTTTCTAAGTACCGAGATCGTCAAACTTTTCTAAGTACCGAAATCGTCGGAATTTTTCTAAGTACCGAAATCGTCAGAATTTTTCTAAGTACCGAAATCGTCGGAATTTTTCTAAGTACCGAAATCGTCAGAAATTTTCTAAGTACCGAAAAGGTCAGAAATTTTCCAAGTACCGAAATCGTCAGAATTTTCTAAGTACCGAAATCGTCGGAAAGTTTTCTAAGTACCGAAAACGTCTGAAATTTTCAAAGTACCGAAAAAGGCAGAAATTTTCTAAGTACCGAAATCGTCGGAATTTTTCTAAGTACCGAAATCGTCAGAAATTATCTAAGTACCGAAAATTTCTGATTGTTTTCTAAGTACCGAAATCGTCAGAATTTTTCTACGTACCGCAAAGGTCAGAAATTTTCCAAGTACCGAAAAGGACAGAAATTTTCTAAGTACTGAAATCGTCAGAATTTTTCTAAGTACAAAATCATCAGAATTTTTCTAAGTACCGAAATCATCAGAATTTTTCTAAGTACCGAAATCGTCAAAATTTTCTAAGTACCGAAATCGTCGGAATTTTTCTAAGTACCGAAATCGTCAGAAATTATCTAAGTACCGAAAATTTCTGATTGTTTTCTAAGTACCGAAATCGTCAGAATTTTCTAAGTGCCGAAATCGTCGGAATGTTTTCTAAGTACCGAAAACGTCTGAAATTTTCGAAGTACCGAAAAGGTCAGAAATTTTCCAAGTACCGAAATCGTCAGAATTTTCTAAGTACCGAAATCGTCAGAATTTTTTTAAGTACCGAAAACGACAGAAATTTTCTAAGTACCGAAATCATCAGAATTTTTCTAAGTTCCGAAATCGTCAGAATTTTTCTAAGTACCGAAATCATCAGAAATTATCTAAGTACCGAAAACTTCTGATTGTTTTCTAAGTACCGAAATCGTCAGAATTTTTCTAAGTACCGCAAAGGTCAGAAATTTTCAAAGTACCGAAAAGGTCAGAAATTTTCTAAGTACCGAAATCGTCAGAATTTTTCTAAGTACAAAATCATCAGAATTTTTTTAAGTACCGAAATCGTCAAAATTTTCTAAGTACCGAAATAATCGGAATTTTTCTAAGTACCGAAATCGTCAGAAATTATCTAAGTACCGAAAACTTCTGATTGTTTTCTAAGTACTGAAATCGTCAGAATTTTTCTACGTACCGCAAAGGTCAGAAATTTTCCAAGTACCGAAAACGTCAAAAATTTTCTAATTACCGAAAACTTCCGAGTCTTTTCTAAGTACCGAAATCGTCAGAATTTTTCTAAGTACCGAAATCGTCAGAATTTTTCTAAGTACCAAAATCAACAGAATTTTTCTAAGTACCGAAATCACCAGGATTTTTCTAAGTACCGAAATCGTCAGAATTTTTCGAAGTACCGAAAACGACAGAAATTTTCTAAGTACAGAAAACTTCTGATTGTTTTCGAAGTACCGAAATCGGCAGAATTTTTCAAAGTACCGAAATCGTCAAAATTTTCTAAGTACCGAAATCGTCGGAATTTTTCTAAGTACCGAAATCGTCAGAAAGTATCTAAGTACCGAAAACTTCTGATTGTTTTCTAAGTACCGAAATCGTCAGAATTTTTCTAAGTACCGCAAAGGTCAGAAATTTTCCAAGTACCGAAAAGGTCAGAAATTTTCTAAGTACCGAAATCGTCAGAATTTTTCTAAGAACCGTAAATGTCAGAAATTTTCCAAGTACCGAAAAGGTCAGAAATTTTCTAAGTACCGAAATCGTCAGAATTTTTCTAAGTACAGAAATCATCAGAATTTTTCTAAGTACCGAAATCGTCAAAATTTTCTAAGTACCGAAATCGTCGGAATTTTTCTAAGTACCGAAATCGTCAGAAATTATCTAAGTACCGAAAATTTCTGATTGTTTTCTAAGTACCGAAATCGTCAGAATTTTCTAAGTACCGAAATCGTCGGAATGTTTTCTAAGTACCGAAAACGTCTGAAATTTTCGAAGTACCGAAAAAGGCAGAAATTTTCTAAGTACCGAAATCAACATAATTTTTCTAAGTACCGAAATCGACAGAATTTTTCTAAGTACCGAAATCAACAGAATTTTTCTAAGTACCGAATTCGACAGAAATTTTCTAAGTACCGAAAACTTCTGAATGTTTTCTAAGTACCGAAAAAGGCAGAAATTTTCTAAGTACCGAAATCGTCGGAATTTTTCTAAGTACCGAAATCGTTTGAAATTTTCTAAATACCGAAAAGGTCAGAAATTTTCTAAGTACCGAAATTGTCAGAATTTTTCTAAGTACCGAAATCAACAGAATTTTTCTAAGTACAGAAATCGGCAGAATTTTTCTAAGTACCGAAAACGTCAGAAATTTTCTAAGTATCGAAAACGTCTGAATGTTTTCTAAGTACCGAAATCGTCAGAATTTTTCTAAGTACCGAAATGGTCAGAAATTTTCTAAGTACCGAAAAGGTCAGAAATTTTCCAAGTACCGAAATCGTCAGAATTTTCTAAGTACCGAAATCGTCGGAAAGTTTATTAAGTACCGAAAACGTCTGAAATTTTCAAAGTACCGAAAAAGGCAGAAATTTTCTAAGTACCGAAATCAACAGAATTTTTCTAAGTACCGAAATCTACAGAATTTTTCTAAGTTCCGAAATCACCAGAATTTTTCTAAGTACCGAAATCGTCAGAATTTTTTTAAGTACCGAAAACGACACAAATTTTCTAAGTACAGAAAACTTCTGATTGTTTTCGAAGTACCGAAATCGTCAGAATTTTCTAAGTACCGAAATCGGCAGAATTTTTCTAAGTACCGAAATCATCAGAATTTTTCTAAGTACCGCAAAGGTCAGAAATATTCCAAGTACCGAAAAGGTCAGAAATTTTCTAAGTACCGAAATCATCAGAATTTTTCTAAGTACCGAGATCGTCAAACTTTTCTAAGTACCGAAATCGTCGGAATTTTTCTAAGTACCGAAATCGTCAGAATTTTTCTAAGTACCGAAATCGTCGGAATTTTTCTAAGTACCGAAATCGTCAGAAATTTTCTAAGTACCGAAAAGGTCAGAAATTTTCCAAGTACCGAAATCGTCAGAATTTTCTAAGTATCGAAATCGTCGGAAAGTTTTCTAAGTACCGAAAACGTCTGAAATTTTCAAAGTACCGAAAAAGGCAGAAATTTTCTAAGTACCGAAATCGTCGGAATTTTTCTAAGTACCGAAATCGTCAGAAATTATCTAAGTACCGAAAATTTCTGATTGTTTTCTAAGTACCGAAATCGTCAGAATTTTTCTACGTACCGCAAAGGTCAGAAATTTTCCAAGTACCGAAAAGGACAGAAATTTTCTAAGTACCGAAATCGTCAGAATTTTTCTAAGTACAAAATCATCAGAATTTTTCTAAGTACCGAAATCATCAGAATTTTTCTAAGTACCGAAATCGTCAAAATTTTCTAAGTACCGAAATCGTCGGAATTTTTCTAAGTACCGAAATCGTCAGAAATTATCTAAGTACCGAAAATTTCTCATTTTTTTCTAAGTACCGAAATCGTCAGAATTTTCTAAGTACCGAAATCGTCGGAATGTTTTCTAAGTACCGAAAACGTCTGAAATTTTCGAAGTACCGAAAAAGGCAGAAATTTTCTAAGTACCGAAATCAACAGAATTTTTCTAAGTACCGAAATCACCAGAATTTTTCTAAGTACCGAAATTGTCAGAATTTTTTTAAGTACCGAAAACGACAGAAATTTTCTAAGTACCGAAATCATCAGAATTTTTCTAAGTTCCGAAATCGTCAGAATTTTTCTAAGTACCGAAATCATCAGAAATTATCTAAGTACCGAAAACTTCTGATTGTTTTCTAAGTACCGAAATCGTCAGAATTTTTCTAAGTACCGCAAAGGTCAGAAATTTTCCAAGTACCGAAAAGGTCAGAAATTTTCTAAGTACCGAAATCGTCAGAATTTTTCTAAGTACAAAATCATCAGAATGTTTTTAAGTACCGAAATCGTCAAAATTTTCTAAGTACCGAAATAATCGGAATTTTTCTAAGTACCGAAATCGTCAGAAATTATCTAAGTACCGAAAACTTCTGATTGTTTTCTAAGTACTGAAATCGTCAGAATTTTTCTACGTACCGCAAAGGTCAGAAATTTTCCAAGTACCGAAAACGTCAAAAATTTTCTAATTACCGAAAACTTCCGAGTCTTTTCTAAGTACCGAAATCGTCAGAATTTTTCTAAGTACCGAAATCGTCAGAATTTTTCTAAGTACCAAAATCAACAGAATTTTTCTAAGTACCGAAATCACCAGGATTTTTCTAAGTACCGAAATCGTCAGAATTTTTCGAAGTACCGAAAACGACAGAAATTTTCTAAGTACAGAAAACTTCTGATTGTTTTCGAAGTACCGAAATCGGCAGAATTTTTCAAAGTACCGAAATCGTCAAAATTTTCTAAGTACCGAAATCGTCGGAATTTTTCTAAGTACCGAAATCGTCAGAAAGTATCTAAGTACCGAAAACTTCTGATTGTTTTCTAAGTACCGAAATCGTCAGAATTTTTCTAAGTACCGCAAAGGTCAGAAATTTTCCAAGTACCGAAAAGGTCAGAAATTTTCTAAGTACCGAAATCGTCAGAATTTTTCTAAGTACAAAATCATCAGAATTTTTCTAAGTACCGAAATCGTCAAAATTTTCTAAGTACCGAAATCGTCGGAATTTTTCTAAGTAAAGAAATCGTCAGAATTTTTCTAAGTACCAAAATCAACAGAATTTTTCTAAGTACCGAAATCGACAGAATTTTTCTAAGTACCGAAATCAACAGAATTTTTCTAAGTACGGAAATCGTCAGAATTTTTCTAAGTACCGAAAAGGTCAGAAATTTTCTAAGTACCGAAAAGGTCAGAAATTTTCCTAGTACCGAAATCGTCAGAATTTTCCAAGTACCGAAATCGTCGGAATGTTTTCTAAGTACCGAAAACGTCTGAATTTTTCAAAGTACCGAAAAAGGCTGAAATTTTCTAAGTACCGAAATCAACAGAATTTTTCTAAGTACCGAAATCACCAGAATTTTTCTAAGTACCGAAATCGTCAGAATTTTTTTAAGTACCGAAATCGGCTGAAATTTTCTAAGTACCGAAATCGTCAAAATTTTCTAAGTACCGAAATCGTCGGAATTTTTCTAAGTACCGAAATTGTCAGAAATTATCTAAGTACCGAAAACTTCTGATTGTTTTCTAAGTACCGAAATCGTCAGAATTTTTCTAAGAACCGTAAAGGTCAAAAATTTTCCAAGTACCGAAAAGGTCAGAAATTTTCTAAGTACCGAAATCGTCAGAATTTTTCTAAGTACCGAAATCATCAGAATTTTTCTAAGTACCGAAATCGTCAAAATTTTCTAAGTACCGAAATCGTCGGAATTTTTCTAAGTACCGAAATCGTCAGAAATTATCTAAGTACCGAAAATTTCTGATTGTTTTCTAAGTACCGAAATCGTCAGAATTTTCTAAGTACCGAAATCGTCGGAATGTTTTCTAAGTACCGAAAACGTCTGAAATTTTCGAAGTTCCGAAAAAGGCAGAAATTTTCTAAGTACCGAAATCAACAGAATTTTTCTAAGTACCGAAATCACCAGAATTTTTCTAAGTACCGAAATCGTCAGAATTTTTTTAAGTACCGAAAACGACAGAAATTTTCTAAGTACCGAAATCATCAGAATTTTTCTAAGTTCCGAAATCGTCAGAATTTTTCTAAGTACCGAAATCATCAGAAATTATCTAAGTACCGAAAACTTCTGATTGTTTTCTAAGTACCGAAATCGTCAGAATTTTTCTAAGTACCGCAAAGGTCAGAATTTTTCCAAGTACCGAAAAGGTCAGAAATTTTCTAAGTACCGAAATCGTCAGAATTTTTCTAAGTACCGAAACAATCGGAATTTTTCTAAGTACCGAAATCGTCAGAAATTATCTAAGTACCGAAAACTTCTGATTGTTTTCTAAGTACTGAAGTCGTCAGAATTTTTCTACGTACCGCAAAGGTCAGAAATTTTCCAAGTACCGAAAACGTCAAAAATTTTCTAAGTACCGAAAACTTCCGAGTCTTTTCTAAGTACCGAAATCGTCAGAATTTTTCTAAGTACCGAAATCGTCAGAATTTTTCTAAGTACCAAAATCAACAGAATTTTTCTAAGTACCGAAATCACCAGAATTTTTCTAAGTAAAGAAATCGTCAGAATTTTTCTAAGTACCAAAATCAACAGAATTTTTCTAAGTACCGAAATCGACAGAATTTTTCTAAGTACCGAAATCAACAGAATTTTTCAAAGTACCGAAATCGTCAAAATTTTCTAAGTACCGAAATCGTCGGAATTTTTCTAAGTACCGAAATCGTCAGAAAGTATCTAAGTACCGAAAACTTCTGATTGTTTTCTAAATACCGAAATCGTCAGAATTTTTCTAAGTACCGCAAAGGTCAGAAATTTTCCAAGTACCGAAAAGGTCAGAAATTTTCTAAGTACCGAAATCGTCAGAATTTTTCTAAGTACAAAATCATCAGAATTTTTCTAAGTACCGAAATCGTCAAAATTATCTAAGTACCGAAATCGTCGGAATTTTTCTAAGTAAAGAAATCGTCAGAATTTTTCTAAGTACCAAAATCAACAGAATTTTTCTAAGTACCGAAATCGACAGAATTTTTCTAAGTACCGAAATCAACAGAATTTTTCTAAGTACCGAAATCGTCAGAAATTTTCTAAGTACCGAAAAGGTCAGAAAGTTTCCAAGTACCGAAATCGTCAGAATTTTCTAAGTACCGAAATCGTCGGAAAGTTTTCTAAGTACCGAAAACGTCTGAAATTTTCAAAGTACCGAAAAAGGCAGAAATTTTCTAAGTACCGAAATCGTCGGAATTTTTCTAAGTACCGAAATCGTCAGAAATTATCTAAGTACCGAAAATTTCTGATTGTTTTCTAAGTACCGAAATCGTCAGAATTTTTCTACGTACCGCAAAGGTCAGAAATTTTCCAAGTACCGAAAAGGACAGAAATTTTCTAAGTACCGAAATCGTCAGAATTTTTCTAAGTACCGAAATCGACAGAATTTTTCTAAGTACCGAAATCAACAGAATTTTTCTAAGTACTGAAATCGGCAGAATTTTTCTACGTACCGAAATTTACAGAATTTTCTAAGTATTGAAAACGTCTAAATGTTTTCTAAGTACCGAAATCGTCAGAATTTTTTTAAGTACCGAAAACGACACAAATTTTCTAAGTACAGAAAACTTCTGATTGTTTTCGAAGTACCGAAATCGTCAAACTTTTCTAAGTACCGAAATCGTCGGAATTTTTCTAAGTACCGAAATCGTCAGAATTTTTCTAAGTACCGAAATCGTCGGAATTTTTCTAAGTCAAAACCGTTTGAAAATATTACTAAGTTTGAAATACCATGAAATATTTCTAAGTACGAAAATCTTCTGAATTTTTCAGTCAAAACCGTTTGAAAATATTACTAAGTTTGACATACCATGAATTATTTCTAAGTACGAAAATCTTCTGAATTCCCGCACAAAGTTCATTTTCCAAGCGAAGAATTTTTCTCCCGGGCTGTGGCCGTCGACATCCGCATCCCCGGCCTCTCGCCGAGGAAATTTAAATTTGAACGGCAAACGCATATTGGCCTTTCCGGCCTCGCTCGGGCTTCGTCTCAGACTTCCCGTCGCCGGACTTAGAAGAATTTCCACAATTTTCGAGACTTAGAAAAATTTCGGAAAAAATTGGACTTTGACAAAAAAACACTCTAAAACTAATTAAAAAAAATGTAACTAAAAATTATAATTACATAATTATAATTAAAAATATTATTTATATATTATCATATTATATAAATTTCATATTAAAATAATTTAAAATAATTAAAAAAAATAACACAAAATTATTATTATAAAATTATATTATCAAATTTATATTATATAACTATTATTAAAAATTATATTTTTATACATTATATTATATACATTTTTTATTAAAATATTTTAAAATTTAACTATTATTATACATCTTTTAAAACCAATTTTGATATTAAACACATTGTTTTATATTATAAAGTTTCTTCATAAGTACAATGTCAATAAATAATGTTTTTAGGCAACAATGTTACGATATTTGAAGTGTTTACGTCTGGTCTAACAGATCTTTCGAGTTTCTTTGCATAAGTGCTTTTAATTGCTTAATTTGATTTTTTTTATTTCTAAGTACGAAAATCTTCTGAATTTTTCAAAGTCAAAACCGTTTGAAAATATTACTAAGTTTGAAATACCATAAAATATTTCTAAGTACGAATATCTTCTGAAATTTTCAAAGTCAAAACCGTTTGAAAATATTACTAAGTTTGAAATACCATGAAATATTTCTAACTACGAAAATCTTCTCAATTTTTCAAAATCGAAACAGTTTAAAAATATTACTAAGTTTGAAATACCATGAAATATTTCTAAGTACGAAAATCTTCTGAAATTTTCAAAGTCAAAACCGTTTGAAAATATTACTAAGTTTGAAATACCATGAAATATTTCTAAGTACGAAAATCTTCTCAATTTTTCAAAATCGAAACAGTTTAAAAATATTACTAAGTTTGAAATACCATGAAATATTTCTAAGTACGAAAATCTTCGGAATTTTTTAAGTCAAAACCGTTTGAAAATATTACTAAGTTTGAAATACCATAAAATATTTCTAAGGACGAAAATCTTCTGAATTTTTCAAAGTCAATACTGCTTGAAAATATTTCTAAGTTTGAAATACCATGAAATATTTCTAAGTACGAAAATCTTCTGAATTTTTCAAAGTCAATACCGCTTGAAAATATTTCTAAGTTTGAAATACCATGAAATATTTCTAAGTACAAAATTCTTCGGAATTTTTCAAAGTCAAAACCGTTTGAAAATATTACTAAGTTTGAAATACCATGAAATATTTCTAAGTACGAAAATCTTCTGAATTTTTCAAAGTCAATACCGCTTGAAAATATTTCTAAGTTTGAAATACCATGAAATATTTCTAAGTTCAAAAATCTTCTGAATTTTTTAAAGTCAAAACTGTTTGAAAATATTACAAAGTTAGAAATACAATGAAATATTTCTAAGTACGAAAATCTTCTGAATTTTTCAAAGTCAAAACCGTTTGAAAATATTACTAAGTTTGAAATACCATGAAATATTTCTAAGTACGAAAATCTTCTGAATTCCCGCACAAAGTTCATTTTCCAAGCGAAGAATTTTTCTCCCGGGCTGTGGCCGTCGACGTCCGCATCCCCGGCCTCTCGCCGAGGAAATTTAAATTTGAACGGCAAACGCATATTGGCCTTTCCGGCCTCGCTCGGGCTTCGTCTCAGACTTCCCGTCGCCGGACTTAGAAGAATTTCCACAATTTTCGAGACTTAGAAAAATTTCGGAAAAAATTGGACTTTGACAAAAAAACACTCTAAAACTAATTAAAAAAAATTTAACTAAAAATTATTATTGCAAAATTATAATTAAAATATTATTTATATACATTTATCATATTATATAAATTTCATATTAAAATAATTTAAAATAATTAAAAAAAAATAACATAAAATTATTATTATATAATTATATTATCAAATTTATATTATATAACTATTATTAAAAATTATATTTTGATACATTATATTATATACATTTTTTATTAAAATATTTTAAAATTTAACTATTATTATACATCTTTTAAAACCAATTTTGATAATAAACACATTGTTTTATATTATAAAGTTTCTTCATTAGTACAATGTCAATAACTAATGTTTTTAGGCAACAATGTTACGATATTTGAAGTGTTTACGTCTGGTCTAACAGATCTTTCGAGTTTCTTTGCATAAGTGCTTTTAATTGCTTAATTTGCTTTTTTTTTATTTCTAAGTACGAAAATCTTCTGAATTTTTCAAAGTCAATACCGCTTGAAAATATTTCTATGTTTGAAATACCATGAAATATTTCTAAGTTCGAAAATCTTCTGAATTTTTCAAAGTCAAAACCGTTTGAAAATATTACTAAGTTTGAAATACCATGTATTTCTAAGTACGAAAATCTTCTGAATTTTTAAAAGTCAATACCGCTTGAAAATGTTTCTATGTTTGAAATACCATGAAATATTTCTAAGTTCGAAAATCTTCTGAATTTTTAAAAGTCAAAACCGTTTGAAAATATTACTAAGTTTGAAATACCATGAAATATTTCTAAGTACGAAAATCTTCTGAATTCCCGCACAAAGTTCATTTTCCAAGCGAAGAATTTTTCTCCCGGGCAGTGGCCGCCGACGTCCGCATCCCCGGCCTCTCGCCGAGGAAATTTAAATTTGAACGGCAAACGCATATTGGCCTTTCCGGCCTCGCTCGGGCTTCGTCTCAGACTTCCCGTCGCCGGACTTAGAAGAATTTCCACAATTTTCGAGACTTAGAAAAATTTCGGAAAAAATTGGACTTTGACAAAAAAACACTCTAAAACTAATTTAAAAAAAATTTAACTAAAAATTATTATTACATAATTATAATTAAAAATATTATTTATATACATTTATCATATCATATAAATTTCATATTAAAATAATTTAAAATAATTGAAAAAAAATAACATAAAATTATTATTATATAATTATATTATCAAATTTATATTATATAACTATTATTAAAAATTATATTTTTATACATTATATTATATATATTTTTTATTAAAATATTTTAAAATTTAACTATTATTATACATCTTTTAAAACCAATTTTGATAATAAACACATTGTTTTATATTATAAAGTTTCTTCATTAGTACAATGTCAATAACTAATGTTTTTAGGCAACAATGTTACGATATTTGAAGTGTTTACGTCTGGTCTAACAGATCTTTCGAGTTTCTTTGCATAAGTGCTTTTTAATTGCTTAATTTGCTTTTTTTTATTTCTAAGTACAAAAATCTTCTGAATTTTTCAAAGTCAATACCGCTTGAAAATATTTCTATGTTTGAAATACCATGAAATATTTCTAAGTACGAAAATCTTCTGAATTTTTCAAAGTCAATACCGCTTGAAAATATTTCTAAATTTGAAATACCATGAAATATTTCTAAGTTCGAAAATCTTCGGAATTTTTCAAAGTCAAAACCGTTTGAAAATATTACTAAGTTTGAAATACCATGAAATATTTCTAAGTACGAAAATCTTCTGAATTTTTCAAAGTCAAAACCGTTTGAAAATATTACTAAGTTTGAAATACCATGAAATATTTCTAAGTACGAAAATCTTCTGAATTTTTCAAAGTCAAAACCGTTTGAAAATATTACTAAGTTTGAAATACCATGAAATATTTCTAAGTACGAAAATCTTCTGAAATTTTCAAAGTCAAAACCGTGTGAAAATATTACTAAGTCTGAAATACCATGAAATATTTCTTAGTACGAAAAGCTTCTGAATAAGTCAAAACCGTTTGAAAATATTTCTAAGTTTGAAATACCATGAAATATTTCAATGTACGAAAATCTTCTGAATTTTTCAAAGTAAAAACCGTTTGAAAATATTACTAAGTTTAAAATACCATGAAATATTTCTAAGTGGAAAAAGCTTCAGAATTTTTCGAAGTCCAAAACATTTTGAAAATATTTCAAAGTCAAAAATAAGAAATCTTTTTTGAAATTCGAACACACGATCATCAAAAAACATGAAGAAAAAAACCAATTGTGAAATTCGCACACACGATCAACGGAAGACATAAAGAAAAAAATTTAGAAATTCGCACACACGATCAACGAAAGACATGAAGAAAAAAAAATTTAGAAATTCGCACACACGATCAACGAAAGACATGAGGAAAAAAAAAATTTAGAAATTCCCACACACGATCAACGAAAGAGATGCAGAAATTTTTTTTGTGAAATTCGCACACACTATCAACGAAAGACATGCAGAAAAAAAAATTTGTGATATTCGCACACACGATCAACGGAAGACTTATGAAGAAAGAAAAAAAAATTTAGAAATTCACACACCCGATCAAGGAAAGACATGAAGAAAAAAAAAATTGAGAAATTCGCATACACGATCAACGAAACACATGAAAGAAAAAAAAATTTAGGAATTCGCACACACGATCAAGGATAGACGAAGAAAAAAAAATTTGTGAAATTCGCACACACGATCAAGGAAAGACTTTTGAAGAAAGAAAAAAAAAATTAGAAATTCGCACACACGATCAAGGAAAGACATGAAGAAAAAAAAAATTTGTGAAATTCGCACACACGATCAAGGAAAGACTTTTGAAGAAAGAAAAAAAAATTAGAAATTCGCACACACGATCAAGGAAAGACATGAAGAAAAAAAAAATTGTGAAATTCGCACACACGATCAAGGAAAGACTTTTGAAGAAAGAAAAAAAAATTAGAAATTCGCACACACGATCAAGGAAAGACATGAAGAAAAAAAATTTGTGAAATTCGCACACACGATCAAATACCGTTCGAAATTCGCACACACGATCAAATACCATTTGAAATTCGCACACACGATCAAATATTGTCTTTTAAAATAAAAAAAAATTTTACTTAATGATTCGAAAGACTCGATTCAAAGTACGAAATTCGCACACACGATCAAACAAGGTCTTAAAAAAAAAATTTTTACTTAACGATTCGAAGGACTCGATTCAAAGTACGAAATTCGCACACACGATCAAATAAGGTCTTAAAAAAAAAATTTTACTTAATGATTCGAAAGACTCGATTCAAAGTACGAAATTCGCACACACGATCAAATAAGGTCTTAAAAAAATAATTTAAAGGTTTTAAAGCTTGAATGAAGCTTTACAAACCTTCCAGTCAGAGGACGAGTCTCAATAAATCGCAGTATGGTAGCTGCTCTACTACGTACAACACCCAGACTAGTACCTAAGTCGTCTACAGACGATTTGGCACCCGTGCATCACACCCACAGGGTTGGACTCGGAGCCGAGAGCGCGCTGTCTAGGCGCCCCCTAGAGTGCTCTAAATCGAACAGGCCTCGTCGCCGGGGTATTCCGCCCGCAAGGGGCGGTAGTACGCCCCGGCTAACTTTGCCATCGACGCGACGGATGCGAACGGTATCGTTGCAGTGACTAGACGGGATTCTGACTTAGAGGCCTTCAGTCATTATCCCACAGATGGTATCCTCGTACCACTGTTCATTCGACCAAATCATGTACCAAATGTACCCACACATGTACCAAATGTACCCACAATTTACCACAAGCACTTTACCACAAAGGCGAGTCCTCGCCCTTGTCGAGACGAGAGCGTTGCTTTTCTTGAGACACGCTCACTGTGCCTCACATGTATAGTCCCGCACAAAGTTCATGTTCCAAGCGAAAGATTTTTCCCAAGGCGGTGGCCGTCGACGTCCGCATCCCCGGCCTCTCGCCGAGGAAATTTAAATTTGAACGGAAAACGCATATCGGCCTTTCCGGCCTCGCTCGGGCTTCGTCTCAGACTTCCCGTCGCCGGACTTAGAAGAATTTCCACAATTTTCGAGACTTAGAAAAATTTCGGAAAAAATTGGACTTTGACAAAAAAACACTCGAAAACTAATTTAAAAAAAATTTAACTAAAAATTATTATTACATAATTATAATTAAAATATTATTTATATACATTTATCATATTATATAAATTTCATATTAAAATAATTTAAAATAATTAAAAAAAATAACATCAAATTATTATTATATAATTATATTATCAAATTTATATTATATAACTATTATTAAAAATTATATTTTTATACATTATATTATACACATTTTTTATTAAAATATTTAAAAATTTAACTATTATTATACATTTTTTAAAACCAATTTTGATAATAAACACATTGTTTTATATTATAAAGTTTCTTCATTAGTACAATGTCAATAACTAATGTTTTTAGGCAACAATGTTACGATATTTGAAGTGTTTACGTCTGGTCTAACAGATTTTTCGAGTTTCTTTGCATAAGTGTTTTTAATTGCTTAATTTGCTTTTTTTTTATTTAAATTATCTAAATGCAATTTTTTTTTAAGAATAATGTCTTTTTCAATAAATATTCAATTAAAAACCAAAAAAAAAATTTTTTTTTTGAATATTTCGGCAAATGAGTGCCAGCGTAATCGGGAACTTTAAATAATTAAATATAATACAAAATATGAGTGTTGACACGATCTGAGCATCGCACGGTGACCAGAAAGAGCTGTTATACCTGTTTAGACACGTCAAAAAATTTTCCCGTTTTCGAAAGTTAGCGATGAAATTCATTTGCATTAAATTGCATGCTAAAATGTAATATTTAGATAGGGACAGAAGGGAATCTCGTTACCCCATTCTTGCGCATCACTAATTAGTTCAGGAGACATCTGGAATCCTTAAGACATTCATAGTATATCCCGCCGTTAACAAAATTACACGTCCATGCAATCCAACTAGAGGCGAAACGGAGTCTCGTAACTTTTTTTTAAATTAGCCAATAAATGCAATTTTTTTAGAAGCTAGTGAAAGAAATAATCTCTTTTCATTTAATATATATTAAATTAGAAACTAAAAAAAAAAAATTTTTTTTTCTCGAGATTTTTGGCAAATGAGGGCCAGCGTAGTCGAGAACTTTAAATTATTAAATATAAGACAAAATATACAGATTTCCATGATTTGAGCATCGTTTGGTAACCAGAGAGATTCCTTATTAGGTTTTTTCATTCCTTATTATTTTTTCTTTCATTTTTAAAAGCTAAAAATAAGAATCTAAAATTTATTATGATTTTAATAATTGTGTGATATTTGCCTCAAAATAATAAATTTAAAATGAAATGAATGAAGAAAGAAAAAAATTTAGAAATTGTCACACACGATCTCAAAACCGTTTAAAAATATTACTAAGTCTGAAATACCATGAAACAATTCTAAGTACGAAAATCTTCTGAATTTTTCAAAGTCAAAACCGTTTGAAAATATTACTAAGTTTGAAATACCATGAAATATTTCTAAGAACGAAAATCTTCTGAATTTTTCAAAACATTCAGAAGTTTTCGGTACTTAGAAAAATTCTGTCGAATTCGGTACTTAGAACAATTCTGCTGATTTCGGTACTTAGAAAAATTCTGACGATTTCGGTTTTTTGAAAAATTCTGGTGATTTCGGATCTTGGAAAATTCCTGACCTTTTCGGTACTTAGAAAATATCTGACGTTTTCGGTACTTAGAAAAATTCTGTCAATTTCGGTTCTTAGAAAACATTCAGAAGTCTTCGGTACTTAAAAAATTTCTGACGTTTTCGGTACTTAGAAAAATTCTTACGATTTCGATACTTATTAAACATTCAGAAGTTTTCGGTACTTAGAAAAATTCTGCCGATTTCGGTACTCAGAAAAATTCTGTCGATTTCGGTACTTAGAAAAATTCTGTTGATTTCGGTACTTAGAAAATTTCTGCCTTTTTCGGTACTTTTAAAAGACTCGGAAGTTTTCGGTACTTAGTAAATTTCTGACGTTCTGCCTTTTTCGGTACTTTGAAAAGACTCAGATGTTTTCGGTACTTAGAAGAATTCTGATGATTTCGGTACTTAGAAAATTTCTGACCTTTTCGGTATTTAGAAAATTTCAGACGATTTCGGTACTTAGAAAAATTCTGTCGATTTCGGTACTTAGAAAAATTCTGTTGATTTCGGTACTTAGAAAATTTCTGACCTTTTCGGTACTTAGAAAAATTCTTACGATTTCGATACTTATTAAACATTCAGAAGTTTTCGGTACTTAGAAAAATTCTGCCGATTTCGGTACTTAGAAAAATTCTGTTGATTTCGGTACTTAGAAAAATTCTGTCTATTTCGGTACTTAGAAAAGACTCGGAAGTTTTCGGAACTTAGAAAATTTCTGACGTTTTCGGTATTTAGAAAATTTCAAACGATTTCGGTACTTAGAAAAATTCTGACGATTTCGGTACTTATAAAAATTCTGGTGATTTCGGAACTTAGAAATATTCTGTTGATTTCGGTACTTAGAAAAATTCTGATAATTTCGGTACTTAGAAAATTTCTGACCTTTTCGGTACTTAGAAAATATCTGACGTTTTCGGTACTTAGAAAAATTCTGTCGATTTCGGTACTTGGAAAGCATTAAGAAGTCTTCGGTACTTAGAAAATTTCTGACGTTTTCGGTACTTAGAAAAATTCTTACGATTTCGATACTTATTAAACATTCAGAAGTTTTCGGTACTTAGAAAAATTCTGCCGATTTCGGTACTTAGAAAAATTCTGTTGATTTCGGTACTTAGAAAAATTCTGTCTATTTCGGTACTTAGAAAAGACTCGGAAGTTTTCGGAACTTAGAAAATTTCTGACGTTTTCGGTATTTAGAAAATTTCAAACGATTTCGGTACTTAGAAAAATTCTGACGATTTCGGTACTTATAAAAATTCTGGTGATTTCGGAACTTAGAAATATTCTGTTGATTTCGGTACTTAGAAAAATTCTGATAATTTCGGTACTTAGAAAATTTCTGACCTTTTCGGTACTTAGAAAATATCTGACGTTTTCGGTACTTAGAAAAATTCTGTCGATTTCGGTACTTGGAAAGCATTAAGAAGTCTTCGGTACTTAGAAAATTTCTGACGTTTTCGGTACTTAGAAAAATTCTTACGATTTCGATACTTATTAAACATTCAGAAGTTTTCGGTACTTAGAAAAATTCTGCCGATTTCGGTACTTAGAAAAATTCTGTTGATTTCGGTACTTAGAAAAATTCTGTCTATTTCGGTACTTAGAAAAGACTCGGAAGTTTTCGGAACTTAGAAAATTTCTGACGTTTTCGGTATTTAGAAAATTTCAAACGATTTCGGTACTTAGAAAAATTCTGACGATTTCGGTACTTATAAAAATTCTGGTGATTTCGGAACTTAGAAATATTCTGTTGATTTCGGTACTTAGAAAAATTCTGCCGATTTCGGTACTTAGAAAATTCTGACGATTTCGGTACTTGGAAAATTTCTGACCTTTTCGGTACTTAGAAAATTTCTGACCTTTTCGGTACTTAGAAAAATTCCGACGATTTCGGTACTTAGAAAATTTCTGCCTTTTTCGGTACTTAAAAAACATTCAGCAGTTTTCGGAACTTAGAAAATTTCTGACGATTTCGGTACTTAGAAAATTTCTGACCTTTTCGGTACTTGGAAAATTTCTGACCTTTACGGTACTTAGAAAAATTCTGACGATTTCGGTACTTAGAAAAATTCTGCCGATTTCGGTACTTAGAAAAATTCTGTTGATTTCGGTACTTAGAAAATTTCTGTCGTTTTCGGTACTTAGAAAATTTCTGACCTTTTCGGTACTTAGAAAAATTCTGACGAATTCGGTACTTAGAAAACATTCAGAAGTTATCGATACTTAGAAAATTTCTGACTTTTTCGGTACTTTGGAAAATTCTGCCGATTTCGGTACATAGAAAAATTCTAATGATTTCGGTACTTAGAAAAATTCTGACGATTTCGGCACTTAGAAAAATTCTGTATATTTCGGTTCTTTGAAAAATTCTGTTGATTTCGGTACTTAGAAACATTCTGTCGATTTCGGTACTTAGAAAAGACTCGGAAGTTTACGGTACTTAGAAAATTTCTGACGTTTTCGATACTTAGAAAAATTCTGATGATTTCGGTACTTAGAAAATTTCTGACCTTTTCGGTATTTAGAAAAATTCAGACGATTTCGGTACTTAGAAAAATTCCGACGATTTCGGTACTTAGAAAATTTCTGCTTTTTTCGGTACTTTAAAAACATTCAGAAGTTTTCGGTACTTAGAAACTTTCTGACGTTATCGGTGCTTAGAAAAATTCTGCCGATTTCGGTACTTAGAAAATTCTGACGATTTCGGTACTTGGAAGATTTCTGACCTTTTCGGTACTTAGAAAATTTCTGACCTTTTCGGTACTTAGAAAAATTCTGACGAATTCGGTACTTAGAAAACATTCAGAAGTTATCGATACTTAGAAAATTTCAGACTTTTTCGGTACTTAGGAAAATTCTGCCGATTTCGGTACTTAGAAAAATTCTAATGATTTCGGTACTTAGAAAAATTCTGACGATTTCGGTACTTAGAAAATTTCTGACCTTTTCGTTACTTGGAAAATTTCTGATCTTTTCGGTACTTAGAAAATTTCTGACCTTTACTGTACTTAGAAAAATTCTGAAGATTTCGGTACTTAGAAAACAATCAGAAGTTTTTGGTACTAAGAAAATTTCTGTCGTTTTCGGTACTTAGAAAAATTCTGATGATTTCGGTACTTAGAAAAATTCTGTCGATTTCGGTACTTAGAAAACATTAAGAAGTCTTCGGTACTTAGAAA
This sequence comes from Parasteatoda tepidariorum, assembly GCF_982258835.1. Taxonomy (NCBI): domain Eukaryota; kingdom Metazoa; phylum Arthropoda; class Arachnida; order Araneae; family Theridiidae; genus Parasteatoda; species Parasteatoda tepidariorum. Next base: position 129,516,163 of record NC_141756.1, read on the forward strand.
ATTTCTGACGTTTTCGGTACTTAGAAAAATTCTTACGATTTCGATACTTATTAAACATTCAGAAGTTTTCGGTACTTAGAAAAATTCTGCCGATTTCGGTACTTAGAAAAATTCTGTTGATTTCGGTACTTAGAAAAATTCTGTCTATTTCGGTACTTAGAAAAGACTCGGAAGTTTTCGGTACTTAGAAAATTTCTGACGTTTTCGGTACTTAGAAAAATTCTGATGATTTCGGTACTTAGAAAATTTCTGACCTTTTCGGTATTTAGAAAATTTCAAACGATTTCGGTAGTTAGAAAAAATCTGGTGATTTCGGTACTTAAAAAATTCTGACGATTTCGGTACTTGGAAAATTTCTGACCTTTTCGGTACTTAGAAAATTTCTGACCTTTTCGGTACTTAGTAAAATTCTGCCGATTTCGGTACTTAGAAAAATTCTGACGATTTCGGTTTTTAGAAAAATTCTGGTGATTTCAAATCTTAGAAAATTTCTGACCTTTTCGGTACTTAGAAAATATCTGACGTTTTCGGTACTTAGAAAAATTCTGTCAATTTCGGTTCTTAGAAAACATTCAGAAGTTTTCGGTACTTAAAAAATTTCTGACGTTTTCGGAACTTAGAAAAATTCTTACGATTTCGATACTTATTAAACATTCAGAAGTTTTCGGTACTTAGAAAAATTCTGCCGATTTCGGTACTCAGAAAAATTCTGTCGATTTCGGTACTTAGAAAAATTCTGTTGATTTCGGTACTTAGAAAATTTCTGCCTTTTTCGGTACTTTTAAAAGACTCGGAAGTTTTCGGTACTTAGTAAATTTCTGACGTTCTGCCTTTTTCGGTACTTTGAAAAGACTCAGAAGTTTTCGGTACTTAGAAAATTTCTGATGTTTTCGGTACTTAGAAGAATTCTGATGATTTCGGTACTTAGAAAAATTCTGGTGATTTCGGAACTTAGAAATATTCTGTTGATTTCGGTACTTAGAAAATTCTGACGATTTCGGTACTTGGAAAATTTCTGACCTTTTCGGTATTTAGAAAATTTCAGACGATTTCGGTACTTAGAAAAATTCTGTCTATTTCGGTACTTAGAAAAGACTCGGAAGTTTTCGGTACTTAGAAAATTTCTGACGTTTTCGGTACTTAGAAAAATTCTGACGATTTCGGTACTTAGAAAAATTCTGGTGATTTCGGAACTTAGAAATATTCTGTTGATTTCGGTACTTAGAAAATTCTGACGATTTCGGTACTTGGAAAATTTCTGACCTTTTCGGTACTTAGAAAAATAACGACGATTTCGGTACTTAGAAAATTTCTGCCTTTTTCGGTACTTAGAAAACATTCAGAAGTTTTCGGAACTTAGAAAATTTCTGACGATTTCGGTACTTAGAAAATTTCTGACGTTTTCGGTACTTGGAAAATTTCTGACCTTTACGGTACTTAGAAAAATTCTGACGATTTCGGTACTTAGAAAAATTCTGCCGATTTCGGTACTTAGAAAAATTCTGTTGATTTCGGTACTTAGAAAATTTCTGTCGTTTTCGGTACTTAGAAAAATTCTGCCGATTTCAGTACTTAGAAAATTCTGACGATTTCGGTTCTTGGCAAATTTCTGACATTTTCGGTACTTAAAAAATTTCTGACCTTTTCGGTACTTAGAAAAATTCTGACGAATTCGGTACTTAGAAAACATTCAGAAGTTATCGATACTTAGAAAATTTCTGACTTTTTCGGTACTTTGGAAAATTCTGCCGATTTCGGTACATAGAAAAATTCTAATGATTTCGGTACTTAGAAAAATTCTGACGATTTCGGCACTTAGAAAATTTCTGACCTTTACGGTACTTAGAAAATTTCTGTCGTTTTCGGTACTTAGAAAAATTCTGATGATTTCGGTACTTAGAAAATATCTGACGTTTTCGATACTTAGAAAAATTCTGTCGATTTCGGTACTTAGAAAACATTCAGAAGTCTTCGGTACGTAGAAAATATCTGACGTTTTCGATACTTTGAAAAATTCTGTCGATTTCGGTTCTTAGAAAAATTCTGTTGATTTCGGTACTTAGAAAAATTCTGTCGATTTCGGTACTTAGAAAAGACTCGGAAGTTTTCGGTACTTAGAAAATTTCTGACGTTTTCGGTATTTAGAAAAATTCAGACGATTTCGGTACTTAGAAAAATTCCGACGATTTCGGTACTTAGAAAATTTCTGCTTTTTTCGGTACTTAGAAAACATTCAGAAGTTTTCGGTACTTAGAAAATTTCTGACGTTATCGGTACTTAGAAAAATTTTGCCGATTTCGGTACTTAGAAAATTCTGACGATTTCGGTACTTGGAAGATTTCTGACCTTTTCGGTACTTAGAAAATTTCTGACCTTTTCGGTACTTAGAAAAATTCTGACGAATTCGGTACTTAGAAAACATTCAGAAGTTATCGATACTTAGAAAATTTCAGACTTTTTCAGTACTTAGGAAACTTCTGCCGATTTCGGTACTTAGAAAAATTCTAATGATTTCGGTACTTAGAAAAATTCTGACGATTTCGGTACTTAGAAAATTTCTGACCTTTTCGTTACTTGGAAAATTTCTGACCTTTTCGGTACTTAAAAAATTTCTGACCTTTACGGTACTTAGAAAACATTAAGAAGTCTTCGGTACTTAGAAAATTTCTGACGTTTTCGGTACTTAGAAAAATTCTTACGATTTCGATACTTATTAAACATTCAGAAGTTTTCGGTACTTAGAAAAATTCTGCCGATTTCGGTACATAGAAAAATTCTAATGGTTTCGGTACTTTGAAAAATTCTGACGATTTCGGCACTTAGAAAATTTCTGACCTTTACGGAACTTAGAAAATTTCTGTCGTTTTCGGTACTTAGTAAAATTCTGTTGATTTCGGATCTTAGAAAATTTCTGACCTTTTCGGTACTTAGGTCAGACGTTTCTGACGTTGACTATCTGACGTTTTCGGTACTTAGAAAAATTCTGATGATTTCGGATCTTAGAAAATTTCTGACCTTTTCGGTACTTAGAAAATATCTGACGTTTTCGGTACTTAGAAAAATTCTGATGATTTCGGTACTTAGAAAATTTCTGACCTTTTCGGTATTTAGAAAATTTCAAACGATTTCGGTACTTAGAAAAATTCTGACGATTTCGGTACTTGGAAAGCATTAAGAAGTTTTCGGTACTTAGAAAAATTCTGCCGATTTCGGTATTAGAAATATTCTGTTGATTCCGGAACTTAGAAAAATTCTGTCTATTTCGGTACTTAGAAAAGACTCGGAAGTTTTCGGTACTTAGAAAATTTCTGACGTTTTCGGTACTTAGAAAAATTCTGATGATTTCGGTACTTAGAAAATTTCTGACCTTTTCGGTATTTAGAAAATTTCAAACGATTTCGGTACTTAGAAAAATTCTGACGATTTCGGTACTTAGAAAAATTCTGGTGATTTCGGAACTTAGAAATATTCTGTTGATTTCGGTACTTAGAAAAATTCTGCCGATTTCGGTACTTAGAAAATTCTGACGATTTCGGTACTTGGAAAATTTCTGACCTTTTCGGTACTTAGAAAATTTCTGACCTTTTCGGTACTTAGAAAAATTCCGACGATTTCGGTACTTAGAAAATTTCTGACGTTTTCGGTACTTGGAAAATTTCTGACCTTTACGGTACTTAGAAAAATTCTGACGATTTCGGTACTTAGAAAATTTCTGTCGTTTTCGGTACTTAGAAAAATTCTGCCGATTTCGGTACTTAGAAAATTCTGACGATTTCGGTTCTTGGCAAATTTCTGACATTTTCGGTACTTAAAAAATTTCTGACCTTTTCGGTACTTAGAAAAATTCTGACGAATTCGGTACTTAGAAAACATTCAGAAGTTATCGATACTTAGAAAACTTCTGACTTTTTCGGTACTTTGGAAAATTCTGCCGATTTCGGTACATAGAAAAATTCTAATGATTTCGGTACTTAGAAAAATTCTGACGATTTCGGCACTTAGAAAATTTCTGACCTTTACGGTACTTAGAAAATTTCTGTCGTTTTCGGTACTTAGAAAAATTCTGATGATTTCGGTACTTAGAAAATATCTGACGTTTTCGATACTTAGAAAAATTCTGTCGATTTCGGTTCTTAGAAAAATTCTGTTGATTTCGGTACTTAGAAAAATTCTGTCGATTTCGGTACTTAGAAAAGACTCGGAAGTTTTCGGTACTTAGAAAATTTCTGACGTTTTCGGTATTTAGAAAAATTCAGACGATTTCGGTACTTAGAAAAATTCCGACGATTTCGGTACTTAGAAAATTTCTGCTTTTTTCGGTACTTAGAAAACATTCAGAAGTTTTCGGTACTTAGAAAATTTCTGACGTTATCGGTACTTAGAAAAATTCTGCCGATTTCGGTACTTAGAAAATTCTGACGATTTCGGTACTTGGAAGATTTCTGACCTTTTCGGTACTTAAAAAATTTCTGACCTTTTCGGTACTTAGAAAAATTCTGACGAATTCGGTACTTAGAAAACATTCAGAAGTTATCGATACTTAGAAAATTTCAGACTTTTTCGGTAATTAGGAAAATTCTGCCGATTTCGGTACTTAGAAAAATTCTAATGATTTCGGTACTTAGAAAAATTCTGACGATTTCGGTACTTAGAAAATTTCTGACCTTTTCGTTACTTGGAAAATTTCTGACCTTTTCGGTACTTAAAAAATTTCTGACCTTTACGGTACTTAGAAAACATTAAGAAGTCTTCGGTACTTAGAAAATTTCTGACGTTTTCGGTACTTAGAAAAATTCTTACGATTTCGATACTTATTAAACATTCAGAAGTTTTCGGTACTTAGAAAAATTCTGCCGATTTCGGTACATAGAAAAATTCTAATGGTTTCGGTACTTTGAAAAATTCTGACGATTTCGGCACTTAGAAAATTTCTGACCTTTACGGAACTTAGAAAATTTCTGTCGTTTTCGGTACTTAGAAAAATTCTGATGATTTCGGTACTTAGAAAATTCTGACGATTTCGGTTCTTGACAAATTTCTGACATTTTCGGTACTTAAAAAATTTCTGACCTTTTCGGTACTTAGAAAAATTCTGACGAATTCGGTACTTAGAAAACATTCAGAAGTTATCGATACTTAGAAAACTTCTGACTTTTTCGGTACTTTGGAAAATTCTGCCGATTTCGGTACATAGAAAAATTCTAATGATTTCGGTACTTAGAAAAATTCTGACGATTTCGGCACTTAGAAAATTTCTGACCTTTACGGTACTTAGAAAATTTCTGTCGTTTTCGGTACTTAGAAAAATTCTGATGATTTCGGTACTTAGAAAATATCTGACGTTTTCGATACTTAGAAAAATTCTGTCGATTTCGGTTCTTAGAAAAATTCTGTTGATTTCCGTACTTAGAAAAATTCTGTCGATTTCGGTACTTAGAAAAGACTCGGAAGTTTTCGGTACTTAGAAAATTTCTGACGTTTTCGGTATTTAGAAAAATTCAGACGATTTCGGTACTTAGAAAAATTCCGACGATTTCGGTACTTAGAAAATTTCTGCTTTTTTCGGTACTTAGAAAACATTCAGAAGTTTTCGGTACTTAGAAAATTTCTGACGTTATCGGTACTTAGAAAAATTCTGCCGATTTCGGTACTTAGAAAATTCTGACGATTTCGGTACTTGGAAGATTTCTGACCTTTTCGGTACTTAGAAAATTTCTGACCTTTTCGGTACTTAGAAAAATTCTGACGAATTCTGTACTTAGAAAACATTCAGAAGTTATCGATACTTAGAAAATTTCAGACTTTTTCGGTAATTAGGAAAATTCTGCCGATTTCGGTACTTAGAAAAATTCTAATGATTTCGGTACTTAGAAAAATTCTGACGATTTCGGTACTTAGAAAATTTCTGACCTTTTCGTTACTTGGAAAATTTCTGACCTTTTCGGTACTTAAGAAATTTCTGACCTTTACGGTACTTAGAAAACATTAAGAAGTCTTCGGTACTTAGAAAATTTCTGACGTTTTCGGTACTTAGAAAAATTCTTACGATTTCGATACTTATTAAACATTCAGAAGTTTTCGGTACTTAGAAAAATTCTGCCGATTTCGGTACATAGAAAAATTCTAATGGTTTCGGTACTTTGAAAAATTCTGACGATTTCGGCACTTAGAAAATTTCTGACCTTTACGGAACTTAGAAAATTTCTGTCGTTTTCGGTACTTAGAAAAATTCTGATGATTTCGGTACTTAGAAAATTCTGACGATTTCGGTTCTTGGCAAATTTCTGACATTTTCGGTACTTAAAAAATTTCTGACCTTTTCGGTACTTAGAAAAATTCTCACGAATTCGGTACTTAGAAAACATTCAGAAGTTATCGATACTTAGAAAACTTCTGACTTTTTCGGTACTTTGGAAAATTCTGCCGATTTCGGTACATAGAAAAATTCTAATGATTTCGGTACTTAGAAAAATTCTGACGATTTCGGCACTTAGAAAATTTCTGACCTTTACGGTACTTAGAAAATTTCTGTCGTTTTCGGTACTTAGAAAAATTCTGATGATTTCGGTACTTAGAAAATATCTGACGTTTTCGATACTTAGAAAAATTCTGTCGATTTCGGTTCTTAGAAAAATTCTGTTGATTTCGGTACTTAGAAAAATTCTGTCGATTTCGGTACTTAGAAAAGACTCGGAAGTTTTCGGTACTTAGAAAATTTCTGACGTTTTCGGTATTTAGAAAAATTCAGACGATTTCGGTACTTAGAAAAATTCCGACGATTTCGGTACTTAGAAAATTTCTGCTTTTTTCGGTACTTAGAAAACATTCAGAAGTTTTCGGTACTTAGAAAATTTCTGACGTTATCGGTACTTAGAAAAATTCTGCCGATTTCGGTACTTAGAAAATTCTGACGATTTCGGTACTTGGAAGATTTCTGACCTTTTCGGTACTTAGAAAATTTCTGACCTTTTCGGTACTTAGAAAAATTCTGACGAATTCGGTACTTAGAAAACATTCAGAAGTTATCGATACTTAGAAAATTTCAGACTTTTTCGGTAATTAGGAAAATTCTGCCGATTTCGGTACTTAGAAAAATTCTAATGATTTCGGTACTTAGAAAAATTCTGACGATTTCGGTACTTAGAAAATTTCTGACCTTTTCGTTACTTGGAAAATTTCTGACCTTTTCGGTACTTAAAAAATTTCTGACCTTTACGGTACTTAGAAAACATTAAGAAGTCTTCGGTACTTAGAAAATTTCTGACGTTTTCGGTACTTAGAAAAATTCTTACGATTTCGATACTTATTAAACATTCAGAAGTTTTCGGTACTTAGAAAAATTCTGCCGATTTCGGTTCTTAGAAAAATTCTGTTGATTTCGGTACTTAGAAAAATTCTGTCTATTTCGGTACTTAGAAAAGACTCGGAAGTTTTCGGTACTTAGAAAATTTCTGACGTTTTCGGTACTTAGAAACATTCTGATGATTTCGGTACTTAGAAAATTTCTGACCTTTTCGGTATTTAGAAAATTTCAAACGATTTCGGTACTTAGAAAAATTCTGCCGATTTCGGTACTTAGAAAATTCTGACGATTTCGGTACTTGGAAAATTTCTGACCTTTTCGGTACTTAGAAAATTTCTGACCTTTTCGGAACTTAGAAAACATTCCGACGATTTCGCTACTTAGAAAAATTCTGCCGATTTCGGTACTTAGAAAAATTCTGACGAATTCGGTACTTAGAAAACATTCATAAGTTATCGATACTTAGAAAATTTCTGACTTTTTCGGTACTTAGGAAAATTCTGCCGATTTCGGTACTTAGAAAAATTCTAATGATTTCTGTACTTAGAAAAATTCTGACGATTTCGGCACTTAGAAAAATTCTGTTGATTTTGGTACTTAGAAAATTTCTGACCTTTTCGATACTTAGAAAATATCTGGCGTTTTCGGTACTTTGAAAAATTCTGTCGATTTCGGTACTTAGAAAACATTCAGAAGTTTTCAGTACTTAGAAAAATTCTGCCGATTTCGGTTCTTAGAAAAGACTCGGAAGTTTTCGGTACTTAGAAAATTTCTGACGTTTTCGGTACTTAGAAAAATTCTGATGATTTCGGTACTTAGAAAATTTCTGACCTTTTCGGTATTTAGAAAATTTCAAACGATTTCGGTACTTAGAAAAATTCAGACGATTTCGGTACTTAGAAAAATTCCGACGATTTCGGTACTTAGAAAATTTCTGCCTTTTTCGGTACATAGAAAACATTCAGAAGTTTTCGGTACTTAGAAAATTTCTGACGTTATCGGTACTTAGAAAAATTCTGACGATTTCGGTACTTAGAAAAATTCTGGTGATTTCGGTACTTAGAAAATTTCTGTAGTTTTCGGTACTTAGAAGAAAATTCTGCCGATTTCGGTACTTAGAAAATTCTGACGATTTCGGTACTTGGAAAATTTCTGACCTTTTCGGTACTTAGAAAATTTCTTACCTTTTCGGTACTTAGAAAAATTCTGACGATTTCGGTACTTAGAAAAATTCTGACGATTTCGGTACTTAGAAAACAATCAGAAGTTTTTGGTACTAAGAAAATTTCTGTCGTTTTCGGTACTTAGAAAAATTCTGACGTTTTCGGTACTTAGAAAAATTCTGTCGATTTCGGTACTTAGAAAACATTAAGAAGTATTCGGTACTTAGAAAATTTCTGACGTTTTCGGTACTTAGAAAAATTCTTACGATTTCGATACTTATTAAACATTCAGAAGTTTTCGGTGCTTAGAAAAATTCTGCCGATTTCGGTTCTTAGAAAAATGCTGTTGATTTCGGTACTTAGAAAAATTCTGTCGATTTCGGTACTTAGAAAAGACTCGGAAGTTTTCGGTACTTAGATAATTTCTGACGTTTTCGGTACTTAGAAAAATTCTGATGATTTCGGTACTTAGAAAATTTCTGACCTTTTCGGTATTTTGAAAATTTCAAACGATTTCGGTACTTAGAAAAATTCAGACTATTTCGGTACTTAGAAAAATTCCGACGATTTCGGTACTTAGAAAATTTCTGCCTTTTTCGGTACATAGAAAACATTCAGAAGTTTTCGGTACTTAGAAAATTTCTGACGTTATCGGTACTTAGAAAAATTCTGACGATTTCGGTACTTAGAAAAATTCTGGTGATTTCGGTACTTAGAAAATTTCTGTAGTTTTCGGTACTTAGAAGAAAATTCTGCCGATTTCGGTACTTAGAAAATTCTGACGATTTCGGTACTTGGAAAATTTCTGACCTTTTCGGTGCTTAGAAAATTTTTGACCTTTTCGGTACTTAGGAAAATTCTGCCGATTTCGGTACTTAGAAAAATTCTAATGATTTCGGTACTTAGAAAAATTCTGACGATTTCGGTACTTGGAAAATTTCTGACCTTTTCGGTACTTGGAAAATTTCTGACCTTTTCGGTACTTAGTAAATTTCTGACCTTTTCGGTACTTAGAAAAATTCTGACGATTTCGGTACTTAGAAAACAATCAGAAGTTTTTGGTACTAAGAAAATTTCTGTCGTTTTCGGTACTTAGAAAAATTCTGATGATTTCGGTACTTAGAAAAATTCTGTCGATTTCGGTACTTAGAAAACATTAAGAAGTCTTCGGTACTTAGAAAATTTCTGACGTTTTCGGTACTTAGAAAAATTCTTACGATTTCGATACTTATTAAACATTCAGAAGTTTTCGGTACTTAGAAAAATTCTGCCGCTTTCGGTACTTAGAAAAATTCTGTTGATTTCGGTACTTAGAAAAATTCTGTCTATTTCGGTACTTATAAAAGACTCGGAAGTTTTCGGTACTTAGAAAATTTCTGACGTTTTCGGTACTTAGAAAAATTCTGATGATTTCGGTACTTAGAAAATTTCTGACCTTTACGGTATTTAGAAAATTTCAAACGATTTCGGTACTTAGAAAAATTCTGACGATTTCGGTACTTAGAAAATTCTGACGATTTCGGTACTTGGAAAATTTCTGACCTTTTCGGTACTTAGAAAATTTCTGACCTTTTCGGAACTTAGAAAACATTCCGACGATTTCGCTACTTAGAAAAATTCTGCCGATTTCGGTACTTAGAAAAATTCTGACGAATTCGGTACTTAGAAAACATTCATAAGTTATCGATACTTAGAAAATTTCTGACTTTTTCGGTACTTAGGAAAATTCTGCCGATTTCGGTACTTAGAAAAATTCTAATGATTTCTGTACTTAGAAAAATTCTGACGATTTCGGCACTTAGAAAATTTCTGACCTTTACGGTACTTAGAAAAATTCTGACGATTTCGGTACTTAGAAAACAATCAGAAGTTTTCGGTACTTAGAAAATTTCTGACGTTTTCGGTATTTAGAAAATTTCAAACGATTTCGGTACTTAGAAAAATTCTGACGAATTCGATACTTAGAAAACATTCAGAAGTTATCGATACTTAGAAAATTTCTGACTTTTTCGGTACTTAGGAAAATTCTGCCGATTTCGGTACTTAGAAAAATTCAAATGATTTCGGTACTTAGAAAAATTTTGACGATTTCGGCTCTTAGAAAATTTCTGACGATTTCGGTACTTGGAAAATTTCTGACCTTTTCGGTACTTAGAAAATTTCTGACCTTTTCGGTACTTAGAAAACATTCCGACGATTTCGGTAGTTAGAAAATTCTGACGTTGTCGGTACTTAGAAAAATTCTGTTTATTCTGTCTAAGTTTGAAATACCATGAAATATTTCTAAGTACGAAAATCTTCTGAATTCCCGCACAAAGTTCATTTTCCAAGCGAAGAATTTTTCTCCCGGGCTGTGGCCGTCGACATCCGCATCCCCGGCCTCTCGCCGAGGAAATTTAAATTTGAACGGCAAACGCATATTGGCCTTTCCGGCCTCGCTCGGGCTTCGTCTCAGACTTCCCGTCGCCGGACTTAGAAGAATTTCCACAATTTTCGAGACTTAGAAAAATTTCGGAAAAAATTGGACTTTGACAAAAAAACACTCTAAAACTAATTTAAAAAAAATGTAACTAAAAATTATTATTACATAATTATAATTAAAAATATTATTTATATACATTTATCATATTATATAAATTTCATATTAAAATAATTTAAAATAATTAAAAAAAAATAACACAAAATTATTATTATATAATTATATTATCAAATTTATATTATATAACTATTATTAAAAATTATATTTTTATACATTATATTATATACATTTTTTATTAAAATATTTTAAAATTTAACTATTATTATACATCTTTTAAAACTAATTTTGATAATAAACACATTGTTTTTTATTATAAAGTTTCTTCAATAGTACAATGTCAATAACTAATGATTTTAGGCAACAATGTTACGATATTTGAAGGGTTTACGTCTGGTCTAACAGATCTTTCGAGTTTCTTTGCATAAGTGCTTGTAATTGCTTAATTTGCTTTTTTTTTTATTTCTAAGTACGAAAATCTTCTGAATTTTTCAAAGTCAAAACCGTTTGAAAATATTACTAAGTTTGAAATACCATAAAATATTTCTAAGTACGAAAATCTTCTGAAATTTTCAACGTCAAAACCGTTTGAAAATATTACTAAGTTTGAAATACCATGAAATATTTCTAAGTACGAAAATCTTCTGAATAAGTCAAAACCGTTTGAAAATATTTCTAAATTTGAAATACCATGAAATATTTCTAAGTACGAAAATCTTCTGAATTTTTCAAAGTCAAAACCGTTTGAAAATATTACTAAGGTTCAAATACCATGAAATATTTCTAAGTACGAAAATCTTCTGAAATATTCAAAGTGAAAACCGTTTGAAAATATTACTAAGTTTGAAATACCATGAAATATTTCTACGTACGAAAATCTTCTGAATTTTTTAAAGTTAAAGCCGTTTTAAAATATTACTAATTATGAAATACCATAAAATATTTCTAAGTACGAAAATCTTCTGAATTTTTCAAAGTCAAAACCGTTTGAAAATATTACTAATTTTGATATACCATGAAATATTTCTAAGTACGAAAATCTTCTGAATTTTTCAATGTCAAAACCGTTTGAAAATATTACTAAGTCTGAAATACCATAGTACGAAAAGCTTCTGAATAAGTCAAAACCGTTTGAAAATATTTCTAAGTTTGAAATACCATGAAATATTTCTAAGTACGAAAATCTTCTGAATTTTTCAAAGTCAAAACCGTTTGAAAATAATACTAAGGTTCAAATACCATGAAATATTTCTAAGTACGAAAATCTTCTGAAATTTTCAAAGTGAAAACCGTTTGAAAATATTACTAAGTTTGAAATACCATGAAATATTTCTAAGTACGAAAATCTTCTGAATTTTTCAAAGTCAAAACCGTTTGAAAATATTACTAAGTCTGAAATACCATGAAATATTTCTTAGTACGAAAAGCTTCTGAATAAGTCAAAACCGTTTGAAAATATTTCTAAGTTTGAAATACCATGAAATATTTCTAAGTACGAAAATCTTCTGAATTTTTCAAAGTCAAAACCGTTTGAAAATAATACTAAGATTCAAATACCATGAAATATTTCTAAGTACGAAAATCTTCTGAAATTTTCAAAGTGAAAACCGTTTGAAAATATTACTAAGTTTGAAATACCATGAAATATTTCTAAGTACGAAAATCTTCTGAATTTTTCAAAGTCAAAGCCGTTTGAAAATATTACTAATTTTGAAATACCATGAAATATTTCCAAGTACGAAAATCTTCTGAATTTTTCAAAGTCAAAACCGTTTGAAAATATTACTAATTTTGATATACCATGAAATATTGCTAAGTACGAAAATCTTCTGAATTTTTCAAAGACAAAACCGTTTGAAAATAGTACTAACTTTGAAATACCATGAAATATTTCTAAGTACGAAAATCTTCTGTATTTTTCAAAGTCAAAACCGTTTGAAAATATTACTAAGTTTGAAATACCATGAAATATTTCTAAGTACGAAAATCTTCTGAATTTCTCAAAGTCAAAACCGTTTGAAAATATTACTAAGTTTGAAATACCGTGAAATATTTCTAAGTACGAAAATCTTCTGAATTTCTCAAAGTTAAAACCGTTTGAAAATATTACTAAATTTGAAATACCATGAAATATTTCTAAGTGGAAAAAGCTTCAGAATTTTTCGAAGTCCAAAACATTTTGAAAATATTTCAAAGTCAAAAAAATTCGAACACACGATCATCAAAAGACATGAAGCAAAAAAAACAGTTGTGAAATTCGCACACACGATTAACGGAAGACATAAAGAAATTTAGAAATTCGCACACACGATCAACAAAAGAAATGAAGAAAAAAAAAATTTGTGAAATTCGCACACATGATCAACTTAAGACTTATGAAGAAAGAAAAAAAAATTTAGAAATTCGCACACACGATCAACGGAACACTTATGAAGAAAGAAAAAAAAAATTTAGAAATTCGCACACACGATCAAGGAAAGACATGAAGAAAAAAAATTTGTGAAATTCGCACACACGATCAACGGAAGACAGGAAGAAAGAAAAAAAAATTTGAAATTCGAAAACACGATCAAGGAAACACAGAAAGAAAAAGAAACAATTGAAAAATTCGCACACACGATCAAATAAGACATGAAGAAAAAAAAATTGAGAAATTCGCACACACGATCAACGAAACATATGAAAGAAAAAAAAATTTAGAAATTCGCACACACGATCAAGGAAAGACATGAAGAAAAAAAATTTGTGAAATTCGCACACACGATCAACGGAAGACTTAGGAAGAAAGAAAAAAAAATTTGAAACTCGCACACACGATCAAGGAAAGACAGAAAGAAAAAGAAACAATTGAAAAATTCGCACACACGATCAAATAAGACATGAAGAAAAAAAAATTTGTGAAATTCGCACACACGATCAACGGAAGACTTAGGAAGAAAGAAAAAAAAATTGGAAATTCGCACACACGTTCAACGAAACACATGAAAGAAAAAAACAATTTAGAAATTCGCACACACGATCAAGGAAAGACATGAAGAAAAAAAAAATTGTGAAATTCGCACACACGATCAACGGAAGACTTAGGAAAAAAAAAACAATTCAGAAATTCGCACACACGATCAAATAAGACATGAAAAAAAATCACGACGGTCTCCTGATGACTAACTAAAAGGGATTCTGACTGAGGGCGTTCAGTCATTATGCCACAGATGGCCTCTTCGCTCCATTGGTCATTCGACCCACTCATGTACTAAAAATTTACCAACCACGTGTTCCAAATGAATCCACAATGCGCCAATCACATTCAGAGACTAGTGTCGTTTTTGCGTTCGAGAGTTTCAAATCAAGAGTTTTCCTCCGAGAAGGGGGAAAATGCGTCGGCACCAACGGGGCGGGGAGCTCTCTCAGGTCGAGCACCCTCTTCAAGCCTAGCCCTGCGAAGGACCTCCCTCTTCCCCAGGACGAAGGGATGGGAAACAGGCACGCCCACACGGCACTGACAGTTGCGGTCGAGGCGGGGATCGCCAGTAAAGGATCCCCGGGCGTAGGCCGAAGTCGGAGCCTACTTGCACCCATCTTTAATTGCCTAAAAGGGATGGTGACTTAGGGCTATCAGTCCTTATCCCACAGATGGGATCTTCGCACCACTGGTCATTAGACCAACCACATGTTCTGCGTTTTTAGCCGACCCGTGAGCCGAGTGATCCACTGCTCGGAGTGGTACTTTCGTTTCGGCCAACTAGAGTCGTTTTGCGTTCGAGAGTTTCGAATCAAGAGTTTTCCTCCGAGAAGGGGGAAAATGCATCGGCACCAACGGGGCGGGGAGCTCTCTCAGGTCGAGCCCCCTCTTCAAGCCTAGCCCAGCAAAGGACCTCCCTCTTCCCCAGGTCGAAGGGCTGGGAAACAGGCACGCCCACACGGCACTGACAGTTGCGGTCGAGGCGGGGATCGCCAGAGAAGGATCCCCGGGCGTAGGCCGATGTCGGAGCCTACTGGCACCCATCTTCAATTGTCCTTCCGCTGGTTCACCTACGGAAACCTTGTTACGCGTTAACTTCCTCTTAATGATCAAGTTCGATCAACTTTCCGGCACGCCGGCTCGACCCGGAGGTCAGTCCGAGCACCAGTCCGAGGACCTCACTAAATTATTCCATCGGATGTTGCGACGGGCGGTTTGCACAAAGGGCAGGGACGTACTCAACACGAGCTGATGACTCGTGCTTACTGGGAATTCCTCATTCAAGGTAGATATTTACCATTACTCCAGTAGTGCCCTTCCGTCAATTCCTTTAAGTTTCAGCTTTGCAACCATACTTCCCCCGGAACCAAAAAGCTTTGGTTTCCCGGAAGCTGCCCGGCGTGTCATTTGAGGAACACAGCCGGATCGGTGGCTGGCATCGTTTATGGTTAGAACTAGGGCGGTATTTGATCGCCTTCGAACCTCTAACTTTCGTTCTTGATTAATGGAAACATTCTTGGCAAATGCTTTCGCAGTAGTTCGTCTTGCGACGGTCCAAGAATTTCACCTCTAGCGTCGCAATACGAATGCCCCCGTCTGTCCCTCTTAATCATTACCTCGTGTTCCGAAAACCAACAAAATAGAACCGAGGTCCTATTCCATTATTCCATGCACCATTATTCATGCGTCATGCATACTTTGAGCACTCTAATTTTTTCAAAGTAAAATTGCCGAAACCGAACGACAACCGGTAAAGATCATCGGACAATTTCGGCGGCAATGCTCAGAACTGGCAGTGACCACCGGAGGGCGGACCACCCGTCTTGAACTAAGATCCAACTATGAGCTTTTTAACAGCAACAACTTCAATATACGCTTTTGGAGCTGGAGTTACTGCTGCGGCCGCAGCAGACTTTCCCTCCTTCTTTGATACAAGCATATGACTACTGGCAGGACCAACCAGGTTACTTTCACGTTCAGCGAGCGTTCGAAGCGGCGCTTCGAATCTCAGAGGTAGTGGTGCCCCCGGCTGGCGAGGGCGCCGGACCCGGCATGACGGCCGGGTCCCCGTTCGCACAGATCGAACTAGAGCCTTCTTCCTCTAGTCGGTTCGAGACTCACTGCGTCCCCCTTGGCGTCAACGCCTGGACGCGAGAGTGCTCTGCCGTCGAGAGTCGTGCTCGCGCCGGAACAAACTGCAGAAAACCTCGTAAATGCTTCCATCACTGTTCAGTCTCCACGCGGCTACAAACTACTGTCCGAGCCACTCGCTGAAAAGCCGAGACCTTTTGTTTCCGTGAGGCGAGCCCTCGCCCTTGTCGAGACGAGAGCGTTGCGTTTCTTGAGACACGCTCACTGTGCCTCACATGTATAGTCCCGCACAAAGTTCATGTTCCAAGCGAAAGATTTTTCTCCCTGGCGGTGGCCGTCGACGTCCGCATCCCCGGCCTCTCGCCGAGGAAATTTAAATTTGAACGGAAAACGCATATCGGCCTTTCCGGCCTTGCTCGGGCTTCGTCTCAGACTTCCCGTCGCCGGACTTAGAAGAATTTCCACAATTTTCGAGACTTAGAAAAATTTCGGAAAAAATTGGACTTTGACAAAAAAACACTCTAAAACTAATTTAAAAAAAAATTTAACTAAAAATTATTATTACATAATTATAATAAAAAATATTATTTATATACATTTATCATATTATATAAATTTCATATTAAAATAATTTAAAATAATTAAAAAAAAATAACATGAAATTATTATTATATAATTATATTATCAAATTTATATTATATAACTATTATTAAAAATTATATTTTTATACATTATATTATATTATATTATTTTATTATACATTATATTATTTTTTATACATTATATTATATTATTATGCATCTTTTAAAACCAATTTTGATAATAAACACATTGTTTTATATTATAAAGTTTCTTCATTAGTACAATGTCAATAACTAATGTTTTTAGGCAACAATGTTACGATATTTGAAGTGTTTACGTCTGGTCTAACAGATCTTTCGAGTATCTTTGCATAAGTGCTTTTAATTGCTTAATTTGCTTTTTTTTTATTACGAAAATCTTCTGAATTTTTCAAAGTCAAAACCGTTTGAAAATAATACTAAGGTTCAAATACCATGAAATATTTCTAAGTACGAAAATCTTCTGAAATTTTCAAAGTGAAAACCGTTTGAAAATATTACTAAGTTTGAAATACCATGAAATATTTCTAAGTACGAAAATCTTCTGAATTTCTCAAAGTCAAAACCGTTTGAAAATATTACTAAGTTTGAAATACCGTGAAATATTTCTAAGTACGAAAATCTTCTGAATTTCTCAAAGTTAAAACCGTTTGAAAATATTACTAAATTTGAAATACCATGAAATATTTCTAAGTGGAAAAAGCTTCAGAATTTTTCGAAGTCCAAAACATTTTGAAAATATTTCAAAGTCAAAAAAATTCGAACACACGATCATCAAAAGACATGAAGCAAAAAAAACAGTTGTGAAATTCGCACACACGATTAACGGAAGACATAAAGAAATTTAGAAATTCGCACACACGATCAACAAAAGAAATGAAGAAAAAAAAAATTTGTGAAATTCGCACACATGATCAACTTAAGACTTATGAAGAAAGAAAAAAAAAATTAGAAATTCGCACACACGATCAACGGAACACTTATGAAGAAAGAAAAAAAAAATTTAGAAATTCGCACACACGATCAAGGAAAGACATGAAGAAAAAAAATTTGTGAAATTCGCACACACGATCAACGGAAGACAGGAAGAAAGAAAAAAAAATTTGAAATTCGAAAACACGATCAAGGAAACACAGAAAGAAAAAGAAACAATTGAAAAATTCGCACACACGATCAAATAAGACATGAAGAAAAAAAAATTGAGAAATTCGCACACACGATCAACGAAACATATGAAAGAAAAAAAAATTTAGAAATTCGCACACACGATCAAGGAAAGACATGAAGAAAAAAAATTTGTGAAATTCGCACACACGATCAACGGAAGACTTAGGAAGAAAGAAAAAAAAATTTGAAACTCGCACACACGATCAAGGAAAGACAGAAAGAAAAAGAAACAATTGAAAAATTCGCACACACGATCAAATAAGACATGAAGAAAAAAAAAATTGAGAAATTCGCACACACGATCAACGAAACATATGAAAGAAAAAAAAATTTAGAAATTCGCACACACGATCAAGGAAAGACATGAAGAAAAAAATTTGTGAAATTCGCACACACGATCAACGGAAGACTTAGGAAGAAAGAAAAAAAAATTGGAAATTCGCACACACGTTCAACGAAACACATGAAAGAAAAAAACAATTTAGAAATTCGCACACACGATCAAGGAAAGACATGAAGAAAAAAAAAATTGTGAAATTCGCACACACGATCAACGGAAGACTTAGGAAAAAAAAAACAATTCAGAAATTCGCACACACGATCAAATAAGACATGAAAAAAAATCACGACGGTCTCCTGATGACTAACTAAAAGGGATTCTGACTGAGGGCGTTCAGTCATTATGCCACAGATGGCCTCTTCGCTCCATTGGTCATTCGACCCACTCATGTACTAAAAATTTACCAACCACGTGTTCCAAATGAATCCACAATGCGCCAATCACATTCAGAGACTAGTGTCGTTTTTGCGTTCGAGAGTTTCAAATCAAGAGTTTTCCTCCGAGAAGGGGGAAAATGCGTCGGCACCAACGGGGCGGGGAGCTCTCTCAGGTCGAGCACCCTCTTCAAGCCTAGCCCTGCGAAGGACCTCCCTCTTCCCCAGGACGAAGGGATGGGAAACAGGCACGCCCACACGGCACTGACAGTTGCGGTCGAGGCGGGGATCGCCAGTAAAGGATCCCCGGGCGTAGGCCGAAGTCGGAGCCTACTTGCACCCATCTTTAATTGCCTAAAAGGGATGGTGACTTAGGGCTATCAGTCCTTATCCCACAGATGGGATCTTCGCACCACTGGTCATTAGACCAACCACATGTTCTGCGTTTTTAGCCGACCCGTGAGCCGAGTGATCCACTGCTCGGAGTGGTACTTTCGTTTCGGCCAACTAGAGTCGTTTTGCGTTCGAGAGTTTCGAATCAAGAGTTTTCCTCCGAGAAGGGGGAAAATGCATCGGCACCAACGGGGCGGGGAGCTCTCTCAGGTCGAGCCCCCTCTTCAAGCCTAGCCCAGCAAAGGACCTCCCTCTTCCCCAGGTCGAAGGGCTGGGAAACAGGCACGCCCACACGGCACTGACAGTTGCGGTCGAGGCGGGGATCGCCAGAGAAGGATCCCCGGGCGTAGGCCGATGTCGGAGCCTACTGGCACCCATCTTCAATTGTCCTTCCGCTGGTTCACCTACGGAAACCTTGTTACGCGTTAACTTCCTCTTAATGATCAAGTTCGATCAACTTTCCGGCACGCCGGCTCGACCCGGAGGTCAGTCCGAGCACCAGTCCGAGGACCTCACTAAATCATTCCATCGGATGTTGCGACGGGCGGTTTGCACAAAGGGCAGGGACGTACTCAACACGAGCTGATGACTCGTGCTTACTGGGAATTCCTCATTCAAGGTAGATATTTACCATTACTCCAGTAGTGCCCTTCCGTCAATTCCTTTAAGTTTCAGCTTTGCAACCATACTTCCCCCGGAACCAAAAAGCTTTGGTTTCCCGGAAGCTGCCCGGCGTGTCATTTGAGGAACACAGCCGGATCGGTGGCTGGCATCGTTTATGGTTAGAACTAGGGCGGTATTTGATCGCCTTCGAACCTCTAACTTTCGTTCTTGATTAATGGAAACATTCTTGGCAAATGCTTTCGCAGTAGTTCGTCTTGCGACGGTCCAAGAATTTCACCTCTAGCGTCGCAATACGAATGCCCCCGTCTGTCCCTCTTAATCATTACCTCGTGTTCCGAAAACCAACAAAATAGAACCGAGGTCCTATTCCATTATTCCATGCACCATTATTCATGCGTCATGCATACTTTGAGCACTCTAATTTTTTCAAAGTAAAATTGCCGAAACCGAACGACAACCGGTAAAGATCATCGGACAATTTCGGCGGCAATGCTCAGAACTGGCAGTGACCACCGGAGGGCGGACCACCCGTCTTGAACTAAGATCCAACTATGAGCTTTTTAACAGCAACAACTTCAATATACGCTTTTGGAGCTGGAGTTACTGCTGCGGCCGCAGCAGACTTTCCCTCCTTCTTTGATACAAGCATATGACTACTGGCAGGACCAACCAGGTTACTTTCACGTTCAGCGAGCGTTCGAAGCGGCGCTTCGAATCTCAGAGGTAGTGGTGCCCCCGGCTGGCGAGGGCGCCGGACCCGGCATGACGGCCGGGTCCCCGTTCGCACAGATCGAACTAGAGCCTTCTTCCTCTAGTCGGTTCGAGACTCACTGCGTCCCCCTTGGCGTCAACGCCTGGACGCGAGAGTGCTCTGCCGTCGAGAGTCGTGCTCGCGCCGGAACAAACTGCAGAAAACCTCGTAAATGCTTCCATCACTGTTCAGTCTCCACGCGGCTACAAACTACTGTCCGAGCCACTCGCTGAAAAGCCGAGACCTTTTGTTTCCGTGAGGCGAGCCCTCGCCCTTGTCGAGACGAGAGCGTTGCGTTTCTTGAGACACGCTCACTGTGCCTCACATGTATAGTCCCGCACAAAGTTCATGTTCCAAGCGAAAGATTTTTCTCCCTGGCGGTGGCCGTCGACGTCCGCATCCCCGGCCTCTCGCCGAGGAAATTTAAATTTGAACGGAAAACGCATATCGGCCTTTCCGGCCTTGCTCGGGCTTCGTCTCAGACTTCCCGTCGCCGGACTTAGAAGAATTTCCACAATTTTCGAGACTTAGAAATATTTCGGAAAAAATTGGACTTTGACAAAAAAACACTCTAAAACTAATTTAAAAAAAAATTTAACTAAAAATTATTATTACATAATTATAATAAAAAATATTATTTATATACATTTATCATATTATATAAATTTCATATTAAAATAATTTAAAATAATTAAAAAAAAATAACATGAAATTATTATTATATAATTATATTATCAAATTTATATTATATAACTATTATTAAAAATTATATTTTTATACATTATATTATATTATATTATTTTATTATACATTATATTATTTTTTATACATTATATTATATTATTATGCATCTTTTAAAACCAATTTTGATAATAAACACATTGTTTTATATTATAAAGTTTCTTCATTAGTACAATGTCAATAACTAATGTTTTTAGGCAACAATGTTACGATATTTGAAGTGTTTACGTCTGGTCTAACAGATCTTTCGAGTATCTTTGCATAAGTGCTTTTAATTGCTTAATTTGCTTTTTTTTATTACGAAAATCTTCTGAATTTTTCAAAGTCAAAACCGTTTGAAAATAATACTAAGGTTCAAATACCATGAAATATTTCTAAGTACGAAAATCTTCTGAAATTTTCAAAGTGAAAACCGTTTGAAAATATTACTAAGTTTGAAATACCATGAAATATTTCTAAGTACGAAAATCTTCTGAATTTCTCAAAGTCAAAACCGTTTGAAAATATTACTAAGTTTGAAATACCGTGAAATATTTCTAAGTACGAAAATCTTCTGAATTTCTCAAAGTTAAAACCGTTTGAAAATATTACTAAATTTGAAATACCATGAAATATTTCTAAGTGGAAAAAGCTTCAGAATTTTTCGAAGTCCAAAACATTTTGAAAATATTTCAAAGTCAAAAAAATTCGAACACACGATCATCAAAAGACATGAAGCAAAAAAAACAGTTGTGAAATTCGCACACACGATTAACGGAAGACATAAAGAAATTTAGAAATTCGCACACACGATCAACAAAAGAAATGAAGAAAAAAAAAATTTGTGAAATTCGCACACATGATCAACTTAAGACTTATGAAGAAAGAAAAAAAAATTCAGAAATTCGCACACACGATCAACGGAACACTTATGAAGAAAGAAAAAAAAAATTTAGAAATTCGCACACACGATCAAGGAAAGACATGAAGAAAAAAAATTTGTGAAATTCGCACACACGATCAACGGAAGACAGGAAGAAAGAAAAAAAAATTTGAAATTCGAAAACACGATCAAGGAAACACAGAAAGAAAAAGAAACAATTGAAAAATTCGCACACACGATCAAATAAGACATGAAGAAAAAAAAATTGAGAAATTCGCACACACGATCAACGAAACATATGAAAGAAAAAAAAATTTAGAAATTCGCACACACGATCAAGGAAAGACATGAAGAAAAAAAATTTGTGAAATTCGCACACACGATCAACGGAAGACTTAGGAAGAAAGAAAAAAAAATTTGAAACTCGCACACACGATCAAGGAAAGACAGAAAGAAAAAGAAACAATTGAAAAATTCGCACACACGATCAAATAAGACATGAAGAAAAAAAAAATTGAGAAATTCGCACACACGATCAACGAAACATATGAAAGAAAAAAAAATTTAGAAATTCGCACACACGATCAAGGAAAGACATGAAGAAAAAAATTTGTGAAATTCGCACACACGATCAACGGAAGACTTAGGAAGAAAGAAAAAAAAATTGGAAATTCGCACACACGTTCAACGAAACACATGAAAGAAAAAAACAATTTAGAAATTCGCACACACGATCAAGGAAAGACATGAAGAAAAAAAAAATTGTGAAATTCGCACACACGATCAACGGAAGACTTAGGAAAAAAAAAACAATTCAGAAATTCGCACACACGATCAAATAAGACATGAAAAAAAATCACGACGGTCTCCTGATGACTAACTAAAAGGGATTCTGACTGAGGGCGTTCAGTCATTATGCCACAGATGGCCTCTTCGCTCCATTGGTCATTCGACCCACTCATGTACTAAAAATTTACCAACCACGTGTTCCAAATGAATCCACAATGCGCCAATCACATTCAGAGACTAGTGTCGTTTTTGCGTTCGAGAGTTTCAAATCAAGAGTTTTCCTCCGAGAAGGGGGAAAATGCGTCGGCACCAACGGGGCGGGGAGCTCTCTCAGGTCGAGCACCCTCTTCAAGCCTAGCCCTGCGAAGGACCTCCCTCTTCCCCAGGACGAAGGGATGGGAAACAGGCACGCCCACACGGCACTGACAGTTGCGGTCGAGGCGGGGATCGCCAGTAAAGGATCCCCGGGCGTAGGCCGAAGTCGGAGCCTACTTGCACCCATCTTTAATTGCCTAAAAGGGATGGTGACTTAGGGCTATCAGTCCTTATCCCACAGATGGGATCTTCGCACCACTGGTCATTAGACCAACCACATGTTCTGCGTTTTTAGCCGACCCGTGAGCCGAGTGATCCACTGCTCGGAGTGGTACTTTCGTTTCGGCCAACTAGAGTCGTTTTGCGTTCGAGAGTTTCGAATCAAGAGTTTTCCTCCGAGAAGGGGGAAAATGCATCGGCACCAACGGGGCGGGGAGCTCTCTCAGGTCGAGCCCCCTCTTCAAGCCTAGCCCAGCAAAGGACCTCCCTCTTCCCCAGGTCGAAGGGCTGGGAAACAGGCACGCCCACAGGGCACTGACAGTTGCGGTCGAGGCGGGGATCGCCAGAGAAGGATCCCCGGGCGTAGGCCGATGTCGGAGCCTACTGGCACCCATCTTCAATTGTCCTTCCGCTGGTTCACCTACGGAAACCTTGTTACGCGTTAACTTCCTCTTAATGATCAAGTTCGATCAACTTTCCGGCACGCCGGCTCGACCCGGAGGTCAGTCCGAGCACCAGTCCGAGGACCTCACTAAATCATTCCATCGGATGTTGCGACGGGCGGTTTGCACAAAGGGCAGGGACGTACTCAACACGAGCTGATGACTCGTGCTTACTGGGAATTCCTCATTCAAGGTAGATATTTACCATTACTCCAGTAGTGCCCTTCCGTCAATTCCTTTAAGTTTCAGCTTTGCAACCATACTTCCCCCGGAACCAAAAAGCTTTGGTTTCCCGGAAGCTGCCCGGCGTGTCATTTGAGGAACACAGCCGGATCGGTGGCTGGCATCGTTTATGGTTAGAACTAGGGCGGTATTTGATCGCCTTCGAACCTCTAACTTTCGTTCTTGATTAATGGAAACATTCTTGGCAAATGCTTTCGCAGTAGTTCGTCTTGCGACGGTCCAAGAATTTCACCTCTAGCGTCGCAATACGAATGCCCCCGTCTGTCCCTCTTAATCATTACCTCGTGTTCCGAAAACCAACAAAATAGAACCGAGGTCCTATTCCATTATTCCATGCACCATTATTCATGCGTCATGCATACTTTGAGCACTCTAATTTTTTCAAAGTAAAATTGCCGAAACCGAACGACAACCGGTAAAGATCATCGGACAATTTCGGCGGCAATGCTCAGAACTGGCAGTGACCACCGGAGGGCGGACCACCCGTCTTGAACTAAGATCCAACTATGAGCTTTTTAACAGCAACAACTTCTGACCAGTTTGGTCAGATCAATAGCTCACACACAATAATTGGACTGTATTTATTTTTTACTCATTTATTTTGTACCAGCATTACGGACTCGCTCGTGAGCCCGTTACTCATACACATTACACATACACTGCTGCTTCCAGCACTCAGTTCTACAATTAAATTCAATTTACGCTTACAGCGCCATCTATATGTTTAATGGGAATTAACACTCCCCACGATTGAAATTGCAAATTTCAATAAATTTTACACAATTAGCAATATAATGTTATACAGAAAAATATATATATATATGAATCATACAATTAACATTGTGACATAAAGCAGACATTGAGATATAAACTAAAGCTAATTTTTCATTTGCACAATTACTCTATAGGAAGAATACAAATGTCACGAATATTTCTTTGAAGTAGTTTGCCATTAGGTAAACTTAACTTCACTACTCTTATTTTTCTGTCACGGCCAGGCATCACCTCAACAATTCGTCCTACTAACCATTGCGTAGATGGTAAATTCTCTTCCTTTATCAAACACAGGGTTCCTATTTCTACATTATTCTTTTCAAATTTCCATTTATTACGTTCCTGTAAATTATTGAGGTAATCCCTTTTCCACAACTTCCATATTCTCTGACTATACTTATTAATCTTTTGCCAGTTAGAAAGCCTATTCTCAGTTATATCTATTAGTTGGGGTTCAGCGAGTGAGGTGATGGGCCTACCTATCAAGAAATGACCAGGTGATAGAGTTTCAAATTCATCAAACTCCGGTGAAAGTGGAGTGAGAGGTCTGGAGTTCAAAACACCTTCGATTTCAGTCAAAATTGTCAAGAATTCTTCTAAAGTTAAATTTTGATTGCCAATTACTCTTTTTAGGTGGAACTTAAACGACTTCACACCAGCCTCCCAAATTCCCCCAAAGTTTGGTGACCTTGGTGGGATAAATTTCCAATCAATCCCTTCGTTAGTAAAATAACTGGCTAACGTCTCATCTGGGCAATTTATCAATTTCCTTAACTTCTTAATCTCAATGTTAGCACCGATAAATGTTTTTGCATTATCGGTCATAATTTTTGAACACTTGCCCCGTCTCCCAAAAAAACGTTTTAGACTGGCAATGAACGATTGAGAAGTTAAATCAGTTACAAAATCTAAGTGTATTGCCTTGGTACACAAGCAAATATAAACAGCAACATAAACCTTATTTGTGACCCCTTTTCTCTGGTTTTTGAACTTAATAGAAAATGGGCCACAAAAATCAATTCCCGTGATGTTAAATGGATAATTAGGTCTTGTACGCTCTTTTGGTAGATCAGCCATTATTTGATTACTCATAACAGGTTTGTTTTTAAAACATGTGATACAACTATGTACAATTTTCCTACAATTATTTCTACCGTTAAGAGGCCAGAACTTTTGTCGAACTTGATATAATAATGCTTGTGGTCCCAAGTGCAAATATTTTAAATGACAATATCTCAAAATTATGGTGGTTAAAGAATTCTTACCCGGTAAAATGATGGGGAACTTAGAATTAACAGGCAAGTCAGACAGAGATAATCTACCACCAACTCTCATCAGCTTATTTTCATCTAGAAAAACGCACAATGAAGACAACTTACTGTTCCTCTGAACAGGCTTACCTTTTTCCAAGCTTTTAATTTCCTCTGGGAACTCACTTCGTTGTAAACATTTTAACAACCAAATTTCAGCTGCATTTAATTCACTTACTAACAAGGGACCAATTTTTCTTGCATCTGGATTTTTACAATTGTAAATGAATCTGAAAAGAAAACTCAATACATGAATAATTTTAGTATAATTGTTAGATAAGGTAAGAATTTTCTCAAAAAGGGAAGCATTATCTATAGAAATTAATGTCACTAAATGGGAATCACAGTTCTTTTTAAGTTCAACTTGGTACTCTTCTTCATGAACAGTTTGCTCCTCATAAGCGTCAGGAATGTTCTCTTTAAGGAAGTCAGGACCAGACCACCATTTTGCACTGCCAAGAAGAACGTCAACAGTCACACCTCTGCTTAACATGTCAGCGGGATTGTCTCTACTAGGACAGTGGTGCCATGATGTCTGGGCTGTCAATGCTTGAATCTCTTTTACACGGTTCGCCACAAAAGGTTTCCATCGTTTGGTTGAACTCTGAATCCAGTAGAGTACGATTTTAGCATCAGTCCAGAAAAAGCTTGTTGATTGATGTTTTTGGTCGATTACTTTCTTCACCTCTTTAGCTAATCTTGCTGCTAGCACAGCACCCATGAGTTCCATTCTCGGTAGTGTAATCTTTTTCAAGGGTGCAACTCTGGTTTTAGAAGACACAAGATTGGTAATGATTTGATCTTTGACTCGTATTTTTATGTACACGGCGGCTCCATAGGCCTTGATACTAGCGTCTGAAAATGTGTGGATTTCGACACATAAATTCTCATCACCTGTAGGACTCATCACATGTCTAGGAATTTTAAGATCTTTTAGTTGAGAAACTTCTGTACACCACTTCTTCCACGTTCTTGCAATGTCGGGTGGCAACTCTTCATCCCAGGTGATTTTCCTCTGCCAGATCTCTTGAAATAAACATTTAAATCTGATGGTGAAGGGAGTGAGAAGACCTAAAGGGTCAAATATTCTTCCTGCAGCCATTAGCAAAAATCGCTTGGTATTTTTATCCTGTTGAAGAAATTCAAGCAAGCTATCTATCTCCACGGTGATAAAGTCACTAAGTGGATTCCAAGAAAGGCCTAGGACTCGATGCAGACTTCCTTCGAGGTCCTCTGGGTGTAGTAGATCAAATCTTTCTTCATTCAATTTTGTCATAAGATTTTCATCATTCGAAATCCACTTCCTTAGGTTCATTCCAGCATCTCCCATGATTTGTTTCGCTCTTTTAGAAATTTCAAAGGCTGCTTCTTCACTGTCCTCTCCAGCTATCAAATCGTCAACGTATAAACAGTCATCAAGTACTTGCACTGTGGATGGAAACTCTTCACGATATTTTTCTATATGCTTTTTAATGGTAGCTGCCAACAAAAATGGACTAGAATTCACTCCAAATATTACTCGCTTGAATCTGTAGATCTCTATACGTTTTAGATCCTTTCCAAAAAGAAATCTCACAGCGTCTCTGTCTCTATCACTCAAGGATATCTGGAGGAATGCTTTCTCGATATCAGCCAGAAATGCAATTCTATTTAAACGAAAATGGATCAGAAGATAAAAGATATTTGGATTCAGATTAACCCCTTGAAACAAACAATCATTCAGAGATAATTGTCCGATTCCATGTGCACTAGCATCGAACACTATTCTCATTTTGGTGGTTAACCTCTCCTTTTTATTGACAATCAAATGGGGCAGGTAAAACACAGGCTTATCATTTGGTTTTGAATGATCCAATACTCTCTCAATTATTCCTTCTCTCAAATAAATTTTTAAAGTTTCGCAATATTCTAAGTATAGTGAATTATCACGATTCATTCTTTTAATCAGGGAGTCAAGTCTCTTCTTTGCAATGTTGAAATTATCATCTAACTCCTGCCAGTTCCTCTTCCAAGGTAAGGTTACCTCGTACCGCTTGTTTTTAAAGCTCACAGTGTCATTAAAGTTCTTAAGGGCTTCGTTTTCGTCGCTGTTTTCATTCTCGTCATTAATGCCAATGGACTCTAGCTCCCAAAATCTACTAATGGACTTTTCTAATTCCGTGTTATCCTTTATTAATCCGCAGTGAACCCTATCATAACTTTTTGTTGGTATGCTCCCACTTACAACGTAACCGAATACCGTATTTTGTAAAATTAACTTTGTATTAGGGGGTTGTATTTGCCCTATCCTCATAATTTCATAAAAATGTTCCGCGCCTATAAGTATATCAATAGGACCTGGCCTGTTAAAACTTAAATCCGCCAATTTCACATCTCTTAATTCTGGGAAACTGCATTGAATTGGTTTAGATGGGGTAAAATCCATTATTCTTGGAACAACTAAAAAGTTTAAGTCTAAATTAAAATTTCCTTCCTCATTTGTAATGGTAGTACTCACTCGTGATTTTATTTCTAATGACAATTCATTTAATCCTGACACTGAGGCATTTATTTTTTCTTTCCTTAAATTAAGTCTATCAGATAATCTTTTGCTGATAAAATTCGAATTCGCACCCACATCAAGCAAACCCCGGCAAGGAATTAAATTGTTTACATTATCTTTTATGTAACAAATAATCGTACTAAGCAAAACACATTTTGATTGTATTGAATTCGAATCGAAACTCGCAGCCGCAAAATATTCTTCGTTTTTGTTTTGATTAACTTCCGCACTTCTAGAAGGATTGGTAATAAATTCAGCTGCGGTGGGGGAAAGCACGCTTCGACTAGCAGTCGCCGATGCCTCATACGGTTTTTTCTCAGGAGAGAAATGCAAAGTCACGTGATGACGCCTTTTACAATTCTGGCAAGAATACTTAGCTTTGCAATTTGATACTCTGTGGTTATTTCCTAAGCAATTAAAGCATAATTTATTAGTTTTAACAACTTCTACTCGATCATTTACGGATAAGTTTTTATAAGCAGGGCAGTTATATAATGGATGATTTTCACTACACGATAAAACACATTTAGAAATTTTAGCATCTGACAAGAATACTCGCGAAGCATTTTTTGAGTGGGGATTTTTTACGTTTTCTAAACTATTGACTAATTTTTTCCCACGCGATGTGTAGTATAGATCGATCTCTTTCGATAATTGAGAGGGTTTGAACCAATCGTCTCCCTGTTTCATACTTATATGGTATGCGGTATCTTTGTCAAGTGTTTGATAGATTTTGTCGGATACGATTAACTCTTTTAATGTTTCGAAATCCGACACCTTCCTTAATTTTAAATAATAATCATAATTTGTTATCAATCGAGACGCGTATTGTACGTGTGTTTCGTTTGGTTGTCGGAATGTATTTTTGAAATGTTCTAAACACGATTGAGGGGTGGGCTCAAATTCTCTTATTACGATTGATTTTACTTTAGAATAATCATTTAACTCGTTATCTTTTATATAAGTAATCACGTTTGTGGCCTTTTCTCCTAATAAATTTAACAGAATTTCTGCCTTGTATTTCTCGGGTACACTTTTAGAGTTAAATGCCCTTTCTAAGGATGAGAAAAAATAACTCCAACCTTCAGGTCTACTAGGAACTTTAACTGTTAGAGTCCGGACACTCTTGACGAGTGAATCCAGCGATTCAGTACTTTCGGAGTTCTCAAATTTGTTTTCATTTCGCAGTTTAGCAAGTTCTAATTCTGCTTTTGTTCTCTCAAACTTAAATTTTTCTAACTGTAACAACGATTCCTTTTCTGCTTTTCTATCATTAATTATAGTATTTGCTATGTCAGTAGCAAGTTCTGGCTCTTTAACAAATGTTTCGTTGTTTTTTATTAAGTTCGTTAGCTCAATAATAGTCATAGTCTCAGTAACATTTTCACCTAACTCAATGGCAATTTGCCTTAAATCCTCCTTTTTCGCTCCTTTAAACATAGTTTATATTTATATATAGTCAATATAAAGTCAATGCACAATTTATCTCAATCAAATTTCAAAACTGGTACATACCTTTTAAGTGATGAAATTCGTATTTTAATCCATAGGTTTTAACTCACCTCCGGCTCGACGGACCACTTGACCAGTTTGGTCAGATCAATAGCTCACACACAATAATTGGACTGTATTTATTTTTTACTCATTTATTTTGTACCAGCATTACGGACTCGCTCGTGAGCCCGTTACTCATACACATTACACATACACTGCTGCTTCCAGCACTCAGTTCTACAATTAAATTCAATTTACGCTTACAGCGCCATCTATATGTTTAATGGGAATTAACAACTTCAATATACGCTTTTGGAGCTGGAGTTACTGCTGCGGCCGCAGCAGACTTTCCCTCCTTCTTTGATACAAGCATATGACTACTGGCAGGACCAACCAGGTTACTTTCACGTTCAGCGAGCGTTCGAAGCGGCGCTTCGAATCTCAGAGGTAGTGGTGCCCCCGGCTGGCGAGGGCGCCGGACCCGGCATGACGGCCGGGTCCCCGTTCGCACAGATCGAACTAGAGCCTTCTTCCTCTAGTCGGTTCGAGACTCACTGCGTCCCCCTTGGCGTCAACGCCTGGACGCGAGAGTGCTCTGCCGTCGAGAGTCGTGCTCGCGCCGGAACAAACTGCAGAAAACCTCGTAAATGCTTCCATCACTGTTCAGTCTCCACGCGGCTACAAACTACTGTCCGAGCCACTCGCTGAAAAGCCGAGACCTTTTGTTTCCGTGAGGCGAGCCCTCGCCCTTGTCGAGACGAGAGCGTTGCGTTTCTTGAGACACGCTCACTGTGCCTCACATGTATAGTCCCGCACAAAGTTCATGTTCCAAGCGAAAGATTTTTCTCCCTGGCGGTGGCCGTCGACATCCGCATCCCCGGCCTCTCGCCGAGGAAATTTAAATTTGAACGGAAAACGCATATCGGCCTTTCCGGCCTTGCTCGGGCTTCGTCTCAGACTTCCCGTCGCCGGACTTAGAAGAATTTCCACAATTTTCGAGACTTAGAAAAATTTCGGAAAAAATTGGACTTTGACAAAAAAACACTCTAAAACTAATTTAAAAAAAAATTTAACTAAAAATTATTATTACATAATTATAATAAAAAATATTATTTATATACATTTATCATATTATATAAATTTCATATTAAAATAATTTAAAATAATTAAAAAAAAATAACATGAAATTATTATTATATAATTATATTATCAAATTTATATTATATAACTATTATTAAAAATTATATTTTTATACATTATATTATATTATATTATTTTATTATACATTATATTATTTTTTATACATTATATTATATTATTATGCATCTTTTAAAACCAATTTTGATAATAAACACATTGTTTTATATTATAAAGTTTCTTCATTAGTACAATGTCAATAACTAATGTTTTTAGGCAACAATGTTACGATATTTGAAGTGTTTACGTCTGGTCTAACAGATCTTTCGAGTATCTTTGCATAAGTGCTTTTAATTGCTTAATTTGCTTTTTTTTTATTACGAAAATCTTCTGAATTTTTCAAAGTCAAAACCGTTTGAAAATAATACTAAGGTTCAAATACCATGAAATATTTCTAAGTACGAAAATCTTCTGAAATTTTCAAAGTGAAAACCGTTTGAAAATATTACTAAGTTTGAAATACCATGAAATATTTCTAAGTACGAAAATCTTCGGAATTTTTCAAAGTCAAAACCGTTTGAAAATATTACTAAGTTTGAAATACCATGAAATATTTCTAAGTACGAAAATCTTCTCAATTTTTCAAAATCAAAACAGTTTAAAAATATTACTAAGTTTGAAATACCATGAAATATTTCGAAATACGAAAATCTTCTGAATTATTCAAAGTCAAAACCGTTTGAAAATATTACTAAGTTTGAAATACCATGAAATATTTCTAAGTACGAAAATCTTCTGAATTCCCGCACAAAGTTCATTTTCCAAGCGAAGAATTTTTCTCCCGGGCTGTGGCTGTCGACATCCGCATCCCCGGCCTCTCGTCGAGGAAATTTAAATTTGAACGGCAAACGCATATTGGCCTTTCCGGCCTCGCTCGGGCTTCGTCTCAGACTTCCCGTCGCCGGACTTAGAAGAATTTCCACAATTTTCGAGACTTAGAAAAATTTCGGAAAAAATTGGACTTTGACAAAAAAACACTCTAAAACTAATTTTAAAAAAATGTAACTAAAAATTATTATTACATAATTATAATTAAAAATATTATTTATATACATTTATCATATTATATAAATTTCATATTAAAATAATTTAAAATAATTAAAAAAAATAACACAAAATTATTATTATGTAATTATATTATCAAATTTATATCATATAACTAAAAATTATATTTTTATACATTACATTATATACATTTTTTATTAAAATAGTTTAAAATTTAACTATTATTATACATCTTTTAAAACTAATTTTGATAATAAACACATTGTTTTATATTATAAAGTTTCTTCAATAGTACAATGTCAATAACTAATGATTTTAGGCAACAATGTTACGATATTTGAAGGGTTTACGTCTGGTCTAACAGATCTTTCGAGTTTCTTTGCATAAGTGCTTGTAATTGCTTAATTTGCTTTTTTTTTAATTTCTAAGTACGAAAATCTTCTGAATTTTTCAAAGTCAAAACCGTTTGAAAATATTACTAAGTTTGAAATACCATGAAATATTTCTAAGTACGAAAATCTTCTGAATTTTTCAAAGTCAAAACCGTTTAAAAATATTACTAAGTTTGACATACCATGAAATATTTCTAAGTACGAAAATCTTCTGAATTTTTCAAAGTCAAAACCGTTTGAAAATATTGCTAAGTTTGAAATACCATGAAATATTTCTAAGTACGAAAATCTTCTGAATTTTTGAAAGTCAAAACCGTTTGAAAATATTGCTAAGTTTGAAATACCATGAAATATTTCTAAGTACGAAAATCTTCTGAATTCCCGCACAAAGTTTATTTTCCAAGCGAAGAATTTTTCTCCCGTGCAGTGGCCGTCGACATCCGCATCCCCGGCCTCTCGTCGAGGAAATTTAAATTTGAACGGCAAACGCATATTAGGCTTTCCGGCCTCGCTCGGGCTTCGTCTCAGACTTCCCGTCGCCGGACTTAGAAGAATTTCCACAATTTTCGAGACTTAGAAAAATTTCGGAAAAAATTGGACTTTGAGAAAAAAACACTCTAAAACTAATTTAAAAAAATGTAACTAAAAACTATTATTACATAATTATAATTAAAAATATTATTTATATACATTTATCATATTATATAAATTTCATATTAAAATAATTTAAAATAATTAAAAAAAAATAACACAAAATTATTATTATATAATTATATTATCAAATTTATATTATATAACTATTATTAAAAATTATATTTTTATACATTATATTATATACATTTTTTATTAAAATATTTTAAAATTTAACTATTATTATACATCTTTTAAAACCAATTTTGATAATAAACACATTGTTTTATATTATAAAGTTTCTTCATTAGTACAATGTCAATAACTAATATTTTTAGGCAACAATGTTACGATATTTGAAGTGTTTACGTCTGGTCTAACAGATCTTTCGAGTTTCTTTGCATAAGTGCTTTTGATTGCTTAATTTGCTTTTTTTTATATCTAAGTACGAAAATCTTCTGAATTTTTCAAAGTCAAAACCGTTTGAAAATATTACTAAGTTTGAAATACCATAAAATATTTCTAAGTACGAAAATCTTCTGAAATTTTCAAAGTCAAAACCGTTTGAAAATATTACTAAGTTTGAAATATCATGAAATATTTCTAAGTACGAAAATCTTCTGAATTTTTCAAAGTCAAAACCGTTTGAAAATATTACTAAGTTTGAAATACCATGAAATATTTCTAAGTACGAAAATCTTCTGAATTTTTCAAAGTCAATACCGCTTGATAATATTTCTATGTTTGAAATACCATAAAATATTTCTAAGTACGAAAATCTTCTGAATTTTTCAAAGTCAAAACCGTTTGAAAATATTACTAAGTTTGACATACCATGAAATATTTCGAAATACGAAAATCTTCGGAAATTTTTAAAGTCAAAACCGTTTGAAAATATTACTAAGTTTGAAATACCATAAAATATTTCTAAGGACGAAAATCTTCTGAATTTTTCAAAGTCAATACTGCTTGAAAATATTTCTAAGTTTGAAATACCATGAAATATTTCTAAGTACGAAAATCTTCTGAATGTTTCAAAGTCAATACCGCTTGAAAATATTTCTAAGTTTGAAATACCATGAAATATTTCTAAGTACAAAAATCTTCGGAATTTTTCAAAGTCAAAACCGTTTGAAAATATTACTAAGTTTGAAATACCATGAAATATTTCTAAGTACGAAAATCTTCTGAATTTTTCAAAGTCAAAACCGTTTGAAAATATTACTAAGTTTGACATACCATGAAATATTTCTAAGTACGAAAATCTTCTGAATTTTTCAAAGTCAAAACCGTTTGAAAATATCGCTAAGTTTGAAATACCATGAAATATTTCTAAGTACGTTAATCTTCTGAATTCCCGCACAAAGTTCATTTTCCAAGCGAAGAATTTTTCTCCCAGGCTGTGGCCGTCGACATCCGCATCCCCGGCCTCTCGCCGAGGAAATTTAAATTTGAACGGCAAACGCATATTGGCCTTTCCGGCCTCGCTCGGGCTTCGTCTCAGACTTCCCGTCGCCGGACTTAGAAGAATTTCCACAATTTTCGAGACTTAGAAAAATTTCGGAAAAAATTGGACTTTGACAAAAAAACACTCTAAAACTAATTTTAAAAAAATGTAACTAAAAATTATTATTACATAATTATAATTAAAAATATTATTTATATACATTTATCATATTATATAAATTTCATATTAAAATAATTTAAAATAATTAAAAAAAAATAACACAAAATTATTATTATATAATTATATTATCAAATTTATATTATATAATTATTATTAAAAATTATATTTTTATACATTATATTATATACATTTTTTATTAAAATATTTTAAAATTTAACTATTATGATACATCTTTTAAAACCAATTTTGATAATAAACACATTGTTGCGAACAACATTATATTTATATTATATTATAAAGTTTCTTCATTAGTACAATGTCAATAACTAATGTTATAAGGCAACAATGTTACGATATTTGATGTTTTTACGTCAGGTCTAACAGATCTTTCGAGTTTCTTTGCATAAGTGCTTTTAATTGCTTAATTTGCTTTTTTTTTATTTCTAAGTACGAAAATCTTCTGAATTTTTCAAAGTCAAAACCGTTTGATAATATTACTAAGTTTGAAATAACATAAAATATTTCTAAGTACGAAAATCTTCTGAATTTTTCAAAGTCAAAACCGTTTGAAATTATTACTAAGTTTGAAATACCATGAAATATTTCTAAGTACGAAAATCTTCTGAATTTTTCATAGTCAAAACCGTTTGAAAATATTACTAAGTTTGAAATACCATGAAATATTTTTAAGTACGAATATCTTCTGAATTTTTCAAAATCAATACCGCTTGAAAATATTTCTAAGTTTGAAATACCATGAAATATTTCTAAGTACAAAAATCTTCGGAATTTTTCAAAGTCAAAAGCGTTTGCAAATATTACTAAGTTTTAAATACCATAAAATATTTCTAAGTACGAAAATCTTCTGAATTTTTCCAAGTCAAAACCGTTTGAAAATATTACTAAGTTTGAAATACCATAAAATATTTCTAAGTACGAAAATCTTCTGAAATTTTCAAAGTCAAAACCGTTTGAAAATATTACTAAGTTTGAAATACCATGAAATATTTCTAAGTACGAAAATCTTCTCAATTTTTCAAAATCAAAACAGTTTAAAAATATTACTAAGTTTGAAATACCATGAAATATTTCGAAATACGAAAATCTTCTGAAATTTTCAAAGTCAAAACCGTTTGAAAATATTACTTAGTTTGAAATACCATGAAATATTTCTAAGTACGAAAATCTTCGGAATTTTTTAAAGTCAAAACCGTTTGAAAATATTACTAAGTTTGAAATACCATAAAATATTTCTAAGTACGAAAATCTTCTGAAATTTTCAAAGTCAAAACCGTTTGAAAATATTACTAAGTTTGAAATATCATGAAATATTTCTAAGTACGAAAATCTTCTCAATTTTTCAAAATCAAAACAGTTTAAAAATATTACTAAGTTTGAAATACCATGAAATATTTCGAAATACGAAAATCTTCTGAAATTTTCAAAGTCGAAACCGTTTGAAAATATTACTTAGTTTGAAATACCATGAAATATTTCTAAGTACGAAAATCTTCGGAATTTTTTAAAGTCAAAACCGTTTGAAAATATTACTAAGTTTGAAATACCATAAAATATTTCTAAGGACGAAAATCTTCTGAATTTTTCAAAGTCAATACTGCTTGAAAATATTTCTAAGTTTGAAAAACCATGAAATATTTCTAAGTACGAAAATCTTCTGAATGTTTCAAAGTCAATACCGCTTGAAAATATTACTAAGTTTGAAATACCATGAAATATTTTTAAGTACGAAAATCTTCTGAATTATTCAAAGTCAAAACCGTTTGAAAATATTACTAAGTTTGAAATACCATGAAATATTTCTAAGTACGAAAATCTTCTGAATTCCCGCACAAAGTTCATTTTCCAAGCGAAGAATTTTTCTCCCGGGCTGTGGCTGTCGACATCCGCATCCCCGGCCTCTCGTCGAGGAAATTTAAATTTGAACGGCAAACGCATATTGGCCTTTCCGGCCTCGCTCGGGCTTCGTCTCAGACTTCCCGTCGCCGGACTTAGAAGAATTTCCACAATTTTCGAGACTTAGAAAAATTTCGGAAAAAATTGGACTTTGACAAAAAAACACTCTAAAACTAATTTTAAAAAAATGTAACTAAAAATTATTATTACATAATTATAATTAAAAATATTATTTATATACATTTATCATATTATATAAATTTCATATTAAAATAATTTAAAATAATTAAAAAAAATAACACAAAATTATTATTATGTAATTATATTATCAAATTTATATCATATAACTAAAAATTATATTTTTATACATTACATTATATACATTTTTTATTAAAATAGTTTAAAATTTAACTATTATTATACATCTTTTAAAACTAATTTTGATAATAAACACATTGTTTTATATTATAAAGTTTCTTCAATAGTACAATGTCAATAACTAATGATTTTAGGCAACAATGTTACGATATTTGAAGGGTTTACGTCTGGTCTAACAGATCTTTCGAGTTTCTTTGCATAAGTGCTTGTAATTGCTTAATTTGCTTTTTTTTTAATTTCTAAGTACGAAAATCTTCTGAATTTTTCAAAGTCAAAACCGTTTGAAAATATTACTAAGTTTGAAATACCATGAAATATTTCTAAGTACGAAAATCTTCTGAATTTTTCAAAGTCAAAACCGTTTAAAAATATTACTAAGTTTGACATACCATGAAATATTTCTAAGTACGAAAATCTTCTGAATTTTTCAAAGTCAAAACCGTTTGAAAATATTGCTAAGTTTGAAATACCATGAAATATTTCTAAGTACGAAAATCTTCTGAATTTTTGAAAGTCAAAACCGTTTGAAAATATTGCTAAGTTTGAAATACCATGAAATATTTCTAAGTACGAAAATCTTCTGAATTCCCGCACAAAGTTTATTTTCCAAGCGAAGAATTTTTCTCCCGTGCAGTGGCCGTCGACATCCGCATCCCCGGCCTCTCGTCGAGGAAATTTAAATTTGAACGGCAAACGCATATTAGGCTTTCCGGCCTCGCTCGGGCTTCGTCTCAGACTTCCCGTCGCCGGACTTAGAAGAATTTCCACAATTTTCGAGACTTAGAAAAATTTCGGAAAAAATTGGACTTTGAGAAAAAAACACTCTAAAACTAATTTAAAAAAATGTAACTAAAAACTATTATTACATAATTATAATTAAAAATATTATTTATATACATTTATCATATTATATAAATTTCATATTAAAATAATTTAAAATAATTAAAAAAAAATAACACAAAATTATTATTATATAATTATATTATCAAATTTATATTATATAACTATTATTAAAAATTATATTTTTATACATTATATTATATACATTTTTTATTAAAATATTTTAAAATTTAACTATTATTATACATCTTTTAAAACCAATTTTGATAATAAACACATTGTTTTATATTATAAAGTTTCTTCATTAGTACAATGTCAATAACTAATATTTTTAGGCAACAATGTTACGATATTTGAAGTGTTTACGTCTGGTCTAACAGATCTTTCGAGTTTCTTTGCATAAGTGCTTTTGATTGCTTAATTTGCTTTTTTTTATATCTAAGTACGAAAATCTTCTGAATTTTTCAAAGTCAAAACCGTTTGAAAATATTACTAAGTTTGAAATACCATAAAATATTTCTAAGTACGAAAATCTTCTGAAATTTTCAAAGTCAAAACCGTTTGAAAATATTACTAAGTTTGAAATATCATGAAATATTTCTAAGTACGAAAATCTTCTGAATTTTTCAAAGTCAAAACCGTTTGAAAATATTACTAAGTTTGAAATACCATGAAATATTTCTAAGTACGAAAATCTTCTGAATTTTTCAAAGTCAATACCGCTTGATAATATTTCTATGTTTGAAATACCATAAAATATTTCTAAGTACGAAAATCTTCTGAATTTTTCAAAGTCAAAACCGTTTGAAAATATTACTAAGTTTGACATACCATGAAATATTTCGAAATACGAAAATCTTCGGAAATTTTTAAAGTCAAAACCGTTTGAAAATATTACTAAGTTTGAAATACCATAAAATATTTCTAAGGACGAAAATCTTCTGAATTTTTCAAAGTCAATACTGCTTGAAAATATTTCTAAGTTTGAAATACCA
Source organism: Parasteatoda tepidariorum (assembly GCF_982258835.1). Lineage (NCBI taxonomy): Eukaryota > Metazoa > Arthropoda > Arachnida > Araneae > Theridiidae > Parasteatoda > Parasteatoda tepidariorum. The sequence continues at coordinate 129,555,194 of NC_141756.1, forward strand.
TGAAATATTTCTAAGTACGAAAATCTTCTGAATGTTTCAAAGTCAATACCGCTTGAAAATATTTCTAAGTTTGAAATACCATGAAATATTTCTAAGTACAAAAATCTTCGGAATTTTTCAAAGTCAAAACCGTTTGAAAATATTACTAAGTTTGAAATACCATGAAATATTTCTAAGTACGAAAATCTTCTGAATTTTTCAAAGTCAAAACCGTTTGAAAATATTACTAAGTTTGACATACCATGAAATATTTCTAAGTACGAAAATCTTCTGAATTTTTCAAAGTCAAAACCGTTTGAAAATATCGCTAAGTTTGAAATACCATGAAATATTTCTAAGTACGTTAATCTTCTGAATTCCCGCACAAAGTTCATTTTCCAAGCGAAGAATTTTTCTCCCAGGCTGTGGCCGTCGACATCCGCATCCCCGGCCTCTCGCCGAGGAAATTTAAATTTGAACGGCAAACGCATATTGGCCTTTCCGGCCTCGCTCGGGCTTCGTCTCAGACTTCCCGTCGCCGGACTTAGAAGAATTTCCACAATTTTCGAGACTTAGAAAAATTTCGGAAAAAATTGGACTTTGACAAAAAAACACTCTAAAACTAATTTTAAAAAAATGTAACTAAAAATTATTATTACATAATTATAATTAAAAATATTATTTATATACATTTATCATATTATATAAATTTCATATTAAAATAATTTAAAATAATTAAAAAAAAATAACACAAAATTATTATTATATAATTATATTATCAAATTTATATTATATAATTATTATTAAAAATTATATTTTTATACATTATATTATATACATTTTTTATTAAAATATTTTAAAATTTAACTATTATGATACATCTTTTAAAACCAATTTTGATAATAAACACATTGTTGCGAACAACATTATATTTATATTATATTATAAAGTTTCTTCATTAGTACAATGTCAATAACTAATGTTATAAGGCAACAATGTTACGATATTTGATGTTTTTACGTCAGGTCTAACAGATCTTTCGAGTTTCTTTGCATAAGTGCTTTTAATTGCTTAATTTGCTTTTTTTTTATTTCTAAGTACGAAAATCTTCTGAATTTTTCAAAGTCAAAACCGTTTGATAATATTACTAAGTTTGAAATAACATAAAATATTTCTAAGTACGAAAATCTTCTGAATTTTTCAAAGTCAAAACCGTTTGAAATTATTACTAAGTTTGAAATACCATGAAATATTTCTAAGTACGAAAATCTTCTGAATTTTTCATAGTCAAAACCGTTTGAAAATATTACTAAGTTTGAAATACCATGAAATATTTTTAAGTACGAATATCTTCTGAATTTTTCAAAATCAATACCGCTTGAAAATATTTCTAAGTTTGAAATACCATGAAATATTTCTAAGTACAAAAATCTTCGGAATTTTTCAAAGTCAAAAGCGTTTGCAAATATTACTAAGTTTTAAATACCATAAAATATTTCTAAGTACGAAAATCTTCTGAATTTTTCCAAGTCAAAACCGTTTGAAAATATTACTAAGTTTGAAATACCATAAAATATTTCTAAGTACGAAAATCTTCTGAAATTTTCAAAGTCAAAACCGTTTGAAAATATTACTAAGTTTGAAATACCATGAAATATTTCTAAGTACGAAAATCTTCTCAATTTTTCAAAATCAAAACAGTTTAAAAATATTACTAAGTTTGAAATACCATGAAATATTTCGAAATACGAAAATCTTCTGAAATTTTCAAAGTCAAAACCGTTTGAAAATATTACTTAGTTTGAAATACCATGAAATATTTCTAAGTACGAAAATCTTCGGAATTTTTTAAAGTCAAAACCGTTTGAAAATATTACTAAGTTTGAAATACCATAAAATATTTCTAAGTACGAAAATCTTCTGAAATTTTCAAAGTCAAAACCGTTTGAAAATATTACTAAGTTTGAAATATCATGAAATATTTCTAAGTACGAAAATCTTCTCAATTTTTCAAAATCAAAACAGTTTAAAAATATTACTAAGTTTGAAATACCATGAAATATTTCGAAATACGAAAATCTTCTGAAATTTTCAAAGTCGAAACCGTTTGAAAATATTACTTAGTTTGAAATACCATGAAATATTTCTAAGTACGAAAATCTTCGGAATTTTTTAAAGTCAAAACCGTTTGAAAATATTACTAAGTTTGAAATACCATAAAATATTTCTAAGGACGAAAATCTTCTGAATTTTTCAAAGTCAATACTGCTTGAAAATATTTCTAAGTTTGAAAAACCATGAAATATTTCTAAGTACGAAAATCTTCTGAATGTTTCAAAGTCAATACCGCTTGAAAATATTACTAAGTTTGAAATACCATGAAATATTTTTAAGTACGAAAATCTTCTGAATTATTCAAAGTCAAAACCGTTTGAAAATATTACTAAGTTTGAAATACCATGAAATATTTCTAAGTACGAAAATCTTCTGAATTCCCGCACAAAGTTCATTTTCCAAGCGAAGAATTTTTCTCCCGGGCTGTGGCTGTCGACATCCGCATCCCCGGCCTCTCGTCGAGGAAATTTAAATTTGAACGGCAAACGCATATTGGCCTTTCCGGCCTCGCTCGGGCTTCGTCTCAGACTTCCCGTCGCCGGACTTAGAAGAATTTCCACAATTTTCGAGACTTAGAAAAATTTCGGAAAAAATTGGACTTTGACAAAAAAACACTCTAAAACTAATTTTAAAAAAATGTAACTAAAAATTATTATTACATAATTATAATTAAAAATATTATTTATATACATTTATCATATTATATAAATTTCATATTAAAATAATTTAAAATAATTAAAAAAAATAACACAAAATTATTATTATGTAATTATATTATCAAATTTATATCATATAACTAAAAATTATATTTTTATACATTACATTATATACATTTTTTATTAAAATAGTTTAAAATTTAACTATTATTATACATCTTTTAAAACTAATTTTGATAATAAACACATTGTTTTATATTATAAAGTTTCTTCAATAGTACAATGTCAATAACTAATGATTTTAGGCAACAATGTTACGATATTTGAAGGGTTTACGTCTGGTCTAACAGATCTTTCGAGTTTCTTTGCATAAGTGCTTGTAATTGCTTAATTTGCTTTTTTTTTAATTTCTAAGTACGAAAATCTTCTGAATTTTTCAAAGTCAAAACCGTTTGAAAATATTACTAAGTTTGAAATACCATGAAATATTTCTAAGTACGAAAATCTTCTGAATTTTTCAAAGTCAAAACCGTTTAAAAATATTACTAAGTTTGACATACCATGAAATATTTCTAAGTACGAAAATCTTCTGAATTTTTCAAAGTCAAAACCGTTTGAAAATATTGCTAAGTTTGAAATACCATGAAATATTTCTAAGTACGAAAATCTTCTGAATTTTTGAAAGTCAAAACCGTTTGAAAATATTGCTAAGTTTGAAATACCATGAAATATTTCTAAGTACGAAAATCTTCTGAATTCCCGCACAAAGTTTATTTTCCAAGCGAAGAATTTTTCTCCCGTGCAGTGGCCGTCGACATCCGCATCCCCGGCCTCTCGTCGAGGAAATTTAAATTTGAACGGCAAACGCATATTAGGCTTTCCGGCCTCGCTCGGGCTTCGTCTCAGACTTCCCGTCGCCGGACTTAGAAGAATTTCCACAATTTTCGAGACTTAGAAAAATTTCGGAAAAAATTGGACTTTGAGAAAAAAACACTCTAAAACTAATTTAAAAAAATGTAACTAAAAACTATTATTACATAATTATAATTAAAAATATTATTTATATACATTTATCATATTATATAAATTTCATATTAAAATAATTTAAAATAATTAAAAAAAAATAACACAAAATTATTATTATATAATTATATTATCAAATTTATATTATATAACTATTATTAAAAATTATATTTTTATACATTATATTATATACATTTTTTATTAAAATATTTTAAAATTTAACTATTATTATACATCTTTTAAAACCAATTTTGATAATAAACACATTGTTTTATATTATAAAGTTTCTTCATTAGTACAATGTCAATAACTAATATTTTTAGGCAACAATGTTACGATATTTGAAGTGTTTACGTCTGGTCTAACAGATCTTTCGAGTTTCTTTGCATAAGTGCCTTTGATTGCTTAATTTGCTTTTTTTTATATCTAAGTACGAAAATCTTCTGAATTTTTCAAAGTCAAAACCGTTTGAAAATATTACTAAGTTTGAAATACCATAAAATATTTCTAAGTACGAAAATCTTCTGAAATTTTCAAAGTCAAAACCGTTTGAAAATATTACTAAGTTTGAAATATCATGAAATATTTCTAAGTACGAAAATCTTCTGAATTTTTCAAAGTCAAAACCGTTTGAAAATATTACTAAGTTTGAAATACCATGAAATATTTCTAAGTACGAAAATCTTCTGAATTTTTCAAAGTCAATACCGCTTGATAATATTTCTATGTTTGAAATACCATAAAATATTTCTAAGTACGAAAATCTTCTGAATTTTTCAAAGTCAAAACCGTTTGAAAATATTACTAAGTTTGACATACCATGAAATATTTCGAAATACGAAAATCTTCGGAAATTTTTAAAGTCAAAACCGTTTGAAAATATTACTAAGTTTGAAATACCATAAAATATTTCTAAGGACGAAAATCTTCTGAATTTTTCAAAGTCAATACTGCTTGAAAATATTTCTAAGTTTGAAATACCATGAAATATTTCTAAGTACGAAAATCTTCTGAATGTTTCAAAGTCAATACCGCTTGAAAATATTTCTAAGTTTGAAATACCATGAAATATTTCTAAGTACAAAAATCTTCGGAATTTTTCAAAGTCAAAACCGTTTGAAAATATTACTAAGTTTGAAATACCATGAAATATTTCTAAGTACGAAAATCTTCTGAATTTTTCAAAGTCAAAACCGTTTGAAAATATTACTAAGTTTGACATACCATGAAATATTTCTAAGTACGAAAATCTTCTGAATTTTTCAAAGTCAAAACCGTTTGAAAATATCGCTAAGTTTGAAATACCATGAAATATTTCTAAGTACGTTAATCTTCTGAATTCCCGCACAAAGTTCATTTTCCAAGCGAAGAATTTTTCTCCCAGGCTGTGGCCGTCGACATCCGCATCCCCGGCCTCTCGCCGAGGAAATTTAAATTTGAACGGCAAACGCATATTGGCCTTTCCGGCCTCGCTCGGGCTTCGTCTCAGACTTCCCGTCGCCGGACTTAGAAGAATTTCCACAATTTTCGAGACTTAGAAAAATTTCGGAAAAAATTGGACTTTGACAAAAAAACACTCTAAAACTAATTTTAAAAAAATGTAACTAAAAATTATTATTACATAATTATAATTAAAAATATTATTTATATACATTTATCATATTATATAAATTTCATATTAAAATAATTTAAAATAATTAAAAAAAAATAACACAAAATTATTATTATATAATTATATTATCAAATTTATATTATATAATTATTATTAAAAATTATATTTTTATACATTATATTATATACATTTTTTATTAAAATATTTTAAAATTTAACTATTATGATACATCTTTTAAAACCAATTTTGATAATAAACACATTGTTGCGAACAACATTATATTTATATTATATTATAAAGTTTCTTCATTAGTACAATGTCAATAACTAATGTTATAAGGCAACAATGTTACGATATTTGATGTTTTTACGTCAGGTCTAACAGATCTTTCGAGTTTCTTTGCATAAGTGCTTTTAATTGCTTAATTTGCTTTTTTTTTATTTCTAAGTACGAAAATCTTCTGAATTTTTCAAAGTCAAAACCGTTTGATAATATTACTAAGTTTGAAATAACATAAAATATTTCTAAGTACGAAAATCTTCTGAATTTTTCAAAGTCAAAACCGTTTGAAATTATTACTAAGTTTGAAATACCATGAAATATTTCTAAGTACGAAAATCTTCTGAATTTTTCATAGTCAAAACCGTTTGAAAATATTACTAAGTTTGAAATACCATGAAATATTTTTAAGTACGAATATCTTCTGAATTTTTCAAAATCAATACCGCTTGAAAATATTTCTAAGTTTGAAATACCATGAAATATTTCTAAGTACAAAAATCTTCGGAATTTTTCAAAGTCAAAAGCGTTTGCAAATATTACTAAGTTTTAAATACCATAAAATATTTCTAAGTACGAAAATCTTCTGAATTTTTCCAAGTCAAAACCGTTTGAAAATATTACTAAGTTTGAAATACCATAAAATATTTCTAAGTACGAAAATCTTCTGAAATTTTCAAAGTCAAAACCGTTTGAAAATATTACTAAGTTTGAAATACCATGAAATATTTCTAAGTACGAAAATCTTCTCAATTTTTCAAAATCAAAACAGTTTAAAAATATTACTAAGTTTGAAATACCATGAAATATTTCGAAATACGAAAATCTTCTGAAATTTTCAAAGTCAAAACCGTTTGAAAATATTACTTAGTTTGAAATACCATGAAATATTTCTAAGTACGAAAATCTTCGGAATTTTTTAAAGTCAAAACCGTTTGAAAATATTACTAAGTTTGAAATACCATAAAATATTTCTAAGTACGAAAATCTTCTGAAATTTTCAAAGTCAAAACCGTTTGAAAATATTACTAAGTTTGAAATATCATGAAATATTTCTAAGTACGAAAATCTTCTCAATTTTTCAAAATCAAAACAGTTTAAAAATATTACTAAGTTTGAAATACCATGAAATATTTCGAAATACGAAAATCTTCTGAAATTTTCAAAGTCGAAACCGTTTGAAAATATTACTTAGTTTGAAATACCATGAAATATTTCTAAGTACGAAAATCTTCGGAATTTTTTAAAGTCAAAACCGTTTGAAAATATTACTAAGTTTGAAATACCATAAAATATTTCTAAGGACGAAAATCTTCTGAATTTTTCAAAGTCAATACTGCTTGAAAATATTTCTAAGTTTGAAAAACCATGAAATATTTCTAAGTACGAAAATCTTCTGAATGTTTCAAAGTCAATACCGCTTGAAAATATTACTAAGTTTGAAATACCATGAAATATTTTTAAGTACGAAAATCTTCTGAATTTTTCAAAATCAATACCGCTTGAAAATATTTCTAAGTTTGAAATACCATGAAATATTTCTAAGTACAAAAATCTTCGGAATTTTTCAAAGTCAAAACCGTTTGCAAATATTACTAAGTTTGAAATACCATGAAATATTTCTAAGTACGAAAATCTTCTGAATTTTTCAAAATCAAAACCGTTTGAAAATATTACTAAGTTTGAAATACCATGAAATATTTCTAAGTACGAAAATCTTCTCAATTTTTCAAAATCAAAACAGTTTAAAAATATTACTAAGTTTGAAATACCATAAAATATTTCTAAGTACGAAAATCTTCTGAATTTTTGAAAGTCAAAACCGTTTGAAAATATTGCTAAGTTTGAAATACCATGAAATATTTCTAAGTACGAAAATCTTCTGAATTCCAGCACAAAGTTTATTTTCCAAGCGAAGAATTTTTCTCCCGGGCTGTGGCCGTCGACTTCCGCATCCCCGGCCTCTCGTCGAGGAAATTTAAATTTGAACGGCAAACGCATATTGGCCTTTCCGGCCTCGCTCGGGCTTCGTCTCAGACTTCCCGTCGCCGGACTTAGAAGAATTTCCACAATTTTCGAGACTTAGAAAAATTTCGGAAAAAATTGGACTTTGACAAAAAAACACTCTAAAACTAATTAAAAAAAATGTAACTAAAAATTATTATTACATAATTATAATTAAAAATATTATTTATATACATTTATCATATTATATAAATTTCATATTAAAATAATTTAAAATAATTAAAAAAAATAACACAAAATTATTATTATATAATTATATTATCAAATTTATATTATATAACTATTATTAAAAATTATATTTTTGTACATTATATTATATACATTTTTTATTAAAATATTTTAAAATTTAACTATTATTATACATCTTTTAAAACCAATTTTGATAATAAACACATTGTTTTATATTATAAAGTTTCTTCATTAGTACAATGTCAATAACTAATGTTTTTAGGCAACAATGTTACGATATTTGAAGTGTTTACGTCTGGTCTAACAGATCTTTCGAGTTTCTTTGCATAAGTGCTTTTAATTGCTTAATTTGCTTTTTTTTATTTCTAAGTACGAAAATCTTCTGAATTTTTCAAAGTCAAAACCGTTTGAAAATATTACTAAGTTTGAAATACCATAAAATATTTCTAAGTACGAAAATCTTCTGAAATTTTCAAAGTCAAAATCGTTTGAAAATATTACTAAGTTTGAAATACCATGAAATATTTCTAAGTACGAAAATCTTCTGAATTTTTCAAAGTCAATACCGCTTGATAATATTTCTATGTTTGAAATACCATGAAATATTTCTAAGTACGAAAATCTTCTGAATTTTTCAAAGTCAAAACCGTTTGAAAATATTACTAAGTTTGAAATACCATGAAATATTTCTAAGTACGAAAATCTTCTGAATTTTTGAAAGTCAAAACCGTTTGAAAATATTGCTAAGTTTGAAATACCATGAAATATTTCTAAGTACGAAAATCTTCTAAATTCCCGCACAAAGTTTATTTTCCAAGCGAAGAATTTTTCTCCCGGGCTGTGGCCGTCGACATCCGCATCCCCGGCCTCTCGTCGAGGAAATTTAAATTTGAACGGCAAACGCATATTGGCCTTTCCGGCCTCGCTCGGGCTTCGTCTCAGACTTCCCGTCGCTGGACTTAGAAGAATTTCCACAATTTTCGAGGCTTAGAAAAATTTCGGAAAAAATTGGACTTTGACAAAAAAACACTCTAAAACTAATTAAAAAAAAATGTAACTAAAAATTATTATTACATAATTATAATTAGAAATATTATTTATATACATTTATCATATTATAAAAATTTCATATTAAAATAATTTAAAATAATTAAAAAAAATAACACAAAATTATTATTATATAATTATATTATCACATTTATATTATATAACTATTATTAAAAATTATATTTTTATACATTATATTATATACATTTTTTATTAAAATATTTTAAAATTTAACTATTATTATACATCTTTTAAAACCAATTTTGATAATAAACGCATTGTTTTATATTATAAAGTTTCTTCATTAGTACAATGTCAATAACTAATGTTTTTAGGCAACAATGTTACGATATTTGAAGTGCTTACGTCTGGTCTAACAGATCTTTCGAGTTTCTTTGCATAAGTGCTTTTAATTGCTTAATTTGCTTTTTTTTATTTCTAAGTACGAAAATCTTCTGAATTTTTCAAAGTCAAAACCGTTTGAAAATATTACTAAGTTTGAAATACCATAAAATTTTTCTAAGTACGAAAATCTTCTGAAATTTTCAAAGACAAAATCGTTTGAAAATATTACTAAGTTTGAAATACCATGAAATATTTCTAAGTACGAAAATCATCTGAATTTTTCAAAGTCAAAATCGTTTGAAAATATTACTAAGTTTGAAATACCATGAAATATTTCTAAGTACGAAAATCTTCTGAATTTTTCAAAGTCAATACCGCTTGATAATATTTCTATGTTTGAAATACCATGAAATATTTCTAAGTACGAAAATCTTCTGAATTTTTCAAAGTCAAAATCGTTTGAAAATATTACTAAGTTTGAAATACCATGAAATATTTCTAAGTACGAAAATCTTCTGATTTCGCGCACAAAGTTTATTTTCCAAGCGAAGAATTTTTCTCCCGAGCTGTGGCCGTCGACATCCGCATCCCCGGCCTCTCGTCGAGGAAATTTAAATTTGAACGGCAAACTCATATTGGCCTTTCCGGCCTCGCTCGGGCTTCGTCTGAGACTTCCCGTCGCCGGACTTAGAATTTCCACAATTTTCGAGACTTAGAAAAATTTCGGAAAAAATTGGACTTTGACAAAAAAACACTCTAAACCTAATTAAAAAAAATGTAACTAAAAATTATTATTACATAATTATAATTAAAAATATTATTTATATACATTTGTCATATTATATAAATTTCATATTAAAATAATTTAAAATAATTAAAAAAAAATAACACAAAATTATTATTATATAATTATATTATCAAATTTATATTATATAACTATTATTAAAAATTATATTTTTATACATTATATTATATACATATTTTATTAAAATATTTTAAAATTTAACTATTATCCCTTTCGAGCCGACTGTCACATATATGTGACAGCAAGAAACGCGCTCACTTCCCGGCCGACACACCCGCGTGTCAGAGAGTTTTCTCATTCACCCCCGACCGTCACTTATTTGTGCCAGCGTTTCGGAACGTTTTAAAAAATGAAATTTCTTCCAAAAGATGGCATTGTATGTCCATATGGTTTCAGATACATGTAGATTTGACCTTCTACTCAAGATGAAAGTACATTCACGTGGTTTTTAGGGGAAGGAGTGGAGGGGGGGAATGTTTTATGAGGGCTCTTTAAATTAGCACGTGATATTTATTTACAGTAAGTAAGGGAGTTTTTTTTTATCTCTCGCTACTTTCGATTTTCGGATTAGTTTTTAGTGGATAATTAGATCTTGTAGGCTTGAATTTTTTTTCTTTTTACCGTTAGAATGTCGAAGCGTCGAAAATTTTTAACTGAGCTGGAAATAGAGGAAATTATGCAAAATATTTAAGCTTATTAATATTTATATTACATTTAAACAAGAAATAACTTAAGTAAATAAAGTATCCATAGAAATATATATAAAGCGTATGTCACTTAAATACTCTACGGAACAATATTAAACAACGCGCTGATATTTCGGTAATTTCATGGAATTAGGCTTAACATCAAAAAACCCTCCGACCCTGGGGAGACACACGCTAGAGAGACTGCCGGCCTCAGCGGTAAGCGCGCTTTCGCGCTTTGCGTCGCGAAAGGGTTATTATACATCTTTTAAAACCAATTTTGATAATAAACACATTGTTTTATATTATAAAGTTTCTTCATTAGTACAATGTCAATAACTATTGTTTTTAGGCAACAATGTTACGATATTTGAAGTGTTTACGTCTGGTCTAACAGATCTTTCGAGTTTCTTTGCATAAGTGCTTTTAATTGCTTAATTTGCTTTTTTTTTATTTCTAAGTACGAAAATCTTCTGAATTTTTCAAACTCAAAACCGTTTGAAAAAATTACTAAGTTTGAAATACCATAAAATATTTCTAAGTACGAAAATCTTCTGAAATTTTCAAAGTCAAAACCGTTTGAAAATGTTACTAAGTTTGAAATACCATGAAATATTTCTAAGAACGAAAATCTTCTGAATTTTTCAAATTCAAAACCGTTTGAAAATATTACTAAGTTTGAAATACCATGAAATATTTCTAAGTACGAAAATCTTCTGAATTTTTCAAAGTCAATACCGCTTGATAATATTTCTATGTTTGAAATACCATGAAATATTTCTAAGTACGAAAATCTTCTGAATTTTTCAAAGTCAACCGTTTGAAAATATTACTAAGTTTGACATACCATGAAATATTTCTAAGTACGAAAATCTTCTGAATTTTTCAAAGTCAAAACCGTTTGAAAATATTACTAAGTTTGAAATACCATAAAATATTTCTAAGGACGAAAATCTTCTGAATTTTTCAAAGTCAATACCGCTTGATAATATTTCTATGTTTGAAATACCATGAAATATTTCTAAGTACGAAAATCTTCTGAATTTTTCAAAGTCAAAACCGTTTGAAAATATTACTAAGTTTGAAATACCATGAAATATTTCTAAGTACGAAAATCTTCTGAATTTTTGAAAGTCAAAACCGTTTGAAAATATTGCTAAGTTTGAAATACCATGAAATATTTCTAAGTACGAAAATCTTCTAAATTCCCGCACAAAGTTTATTTTCCAAGCGAAGAATTTTTCTCCCGGGCTGTGGCCGTCGACATCCGCATCCCCGGCCTCTCGTCGAGGAAATTTAAATTTGAACGGCAAACGCATATTGGCCTTTCCGGCCTCGCTCGGGCTTCGTCTCAGACTTCCCGTCGCTGGACTTAGAAGAATTTCCACAATTTTCGAGGCTTAGAAAAATTTCGGAAAAAATTGGACTTTGACAAAAAAACACTCTAAAACTAATTAAAAAAAAATGTAACTAAAAATTATTATTACATAATTATAATTAGAAATATTATTTATATACATTTATCATATTATAAAAATTTCATATTAAAATAATTTAAAATAATTAAAAAAAATAACACAAAATTATTATTATATAATTATATTATCACATTTATATTATATAACTATTATTAAAAATTATATTTTTATACATTATATTATATACATTTTTTATTAAAATATTTTAAAATTTAACTATTATTATACATCTTTTAAAACCAATTTTGATAATAAACGCATTGTTTTATATTATAAAGTTTCTTCATTAGTACAATGTCAATAACTAATGTTTTTAGGCAACAATGTTACGATATTTGAAGTGCTTACGTCTGGTCTAACAGATCTTTCGAGTTTCTTTGCATAAGTGCTTTTAATTGCTTAATTTGCTTTTTTTTATTTCTAAGTACGAAAATCTTCTGAATTTTTCAAAGTCAAAACCGTTTGAAAATATTACTAAGTTTGAAATACCATAAAATTTTTCTAAGTACGAAAATCTTCTGAAATTTTCAAAGACAAAATCGTTTGAAAATATTACTAAGTTTGAAATACCATGAAATATTTCTAAGTACGAAAATCATCTGAATTTTTCAAAGTCAAAATCGTTTGAAAATATTACTAAGTTTGAAATACCATGAAATATTTCTAAGTACGAAAATCTTCTGAATTTTTCAAAGTCAATACCGCTTGATAATATTTCTATGTTTGAAATACCATGAAATATTTCTAAGTACGAAAATCTTCTGAATTTTTCAAAGTCAAAATCGTTTGAAAATATTACTAAGTTTGAAATACCATGAAATATTTCTAAGTACGAAAATCTTCTGATTTCGCGCACAAAGTTTATTTTCCAAGCGAAGAATTTTTCTCCCGAGCTGTGGCCGTCGACATCCGCATCCCCGGCCTCTCGTCGAGGAAATTTAAATTTGAACGGCAAACTCATATTGGCCTTTCCGGCCTCGCTCGGGCTTCGTCTCAGACTTCCCGTCGCCGGACTTAGAATTTCCACAATTTTCGAGACTTAGAAAAATTTCGGAAAAAATTGGACTTTGACAAAAAAACACTCTAAACCTAATTAAAAAAAATGTAACTAAAAATTATTATTACATAATTATAATTAAAAATATTATTTATATACATTTGTCATATTATATAAATTTCATATTAAAATAATTTAAAATAATTAAAAAAAAATAACACAAAATTATTATTATATAATTATATTATCAAATTTATATTATATAACTATTATTAAAAATTATATTTTTATACATTATATTATATACATATTTTATTAAAATATTTTAAAATTTAACTATTATCCCTTTCGAGCCGACTGTCACATATATGTGACAGCAAGAAACGCGCTCACTTCCCGGCCGACACACCCGCGTGTCAGAGAGTTTTCTCATTCACCCCCGACCGTCACTTATTTGTGCCAGCGTTTCGGAACGTTTTAAAAAATGAAATTTCTTCCAAAAGATGGCATTGTATGTCCATATGGTTTCAGATACATGTAGATTTGACCTTCTACTCAAGATGAAAGTACATTCACGTGGTTTTTAGGGGAAGGAGTGGAGGGGGGGAATGTTTTATGAGGGCTCTTTAAATTAGCACGTGATATTTATTTACAGTAAGTAAGGGAGTTTTTTTTTATCTCTCGCTACTTTCGATTTTCGGATTAGTTTTTAGTGGATAATTAGATCTTGTAGGCTTGAATTTTTTTTCTTTTTACCGTTAGAATGTCGAAGCGTCGAAAATTTTTAACTGAGCTGGAAATAGAGGAAATTATGCAAAATATTTAAGCTTATTAATATTTATATTACATTTAAACAAGAAATAACTTAAGTAAATAAAGTATCCATAGAAATATATATAAAGCGTATGTCACTTAAATACTCTACGGAACAATATTAAACAACGCGCTGATATTTCGGTAATTTCATGGAATTAGGCTTAACATCAAAAAACCCTCCGACCCTGGGGAGACACACGCTAGAGAGACTGCCGGCCTCAGCGGTAAGCGCGCTTTCGCGCTTTGCGTCGCGAAAGGGTTATTATACATCTTTTAAAACCAATTTTGATAATAAACACATTGTTTTATATTATAAAGTTTCTTCATTAGTACAATGTCAATAACTATTGTTTTTAGGCAACAATGTTACGATATTTGAAGTGTTTACGTCTGGTCTAACAGATCTTTCGAGTTTCTTTGCATAAGTGCTTTTAATTGCTTAATTTGCTTTTTTTTTATTTCTAAGTACGAAAATCTTCTGAATTTTTCAAACTCAAAACCGTTTGAAAAAATTACTAAGTTTGAAATACCATAAAATATTTCTAAGTACGAAAATCTTCTGAAATTTTCAAAGTCAAAACCGTTTGAAAATGTTACTAAGTTTGAAATACCATGAAATATTTCTAAGTACGAAAATCTTCTGAATTTTTCAAATTCAAAACCGTTTGAAAATATTACTAAGTTTGAAATACCATGAAATATTTCTAAGTACGAAAATCTTCTGAATTTTTCAAAGTCAATACCGCTTGATAATATTTCTATGTTTGAAATACCATGAAATATTTCTAAGTACGAAAATCTTCTGAATTTTTCAAAGTCAACCGTTTGAAAATATTACTAAGTTTGACATACCATGAAATATTTCTAAGTACGAAAATCTTCTGAATTTTTCAAAGTCAAAACCGTTTGAAAATATTACTAAGTTTGAAATACCATAAAATATTTCTAAGGACGAAAATCTTCTGAATTTTTCAAAGTCAATACTGCTTGAAAATATTTCTAAGTTTGAAATACCATGAAATATTTCTAAGCACGAAAATTTTCTGAATTTTTCAAAGTCAAAACCGTTTGAAAATATTACTAAGTTTGAAATACCATGAAATATTTCTAAGTACGAAAATCTTCTCAATTTTTCAAAATCAAAACCGTTTGAAAATATTACTAAGTTAGAAATACCATAAAATATTTCTAAGGACGAAAATCTTCTGAATTTTTCAAAGTCAATACTGCTTGAAAATATTTCTAAGTTTGAAATACCATGAAATATTTCTAAGTACGAAAATCTTCTGAATTTTTCAAAGTCAATACTGCTTGAAAATATTTCTAAGTTTGAAATACCATGAAATATTTCTAAGTACGAAAATCTTCTGAATTTTTCAAATTCAAAACCGCTTGAAAATATTACTAAGTTAGAAATACCATGAAATATTTCTAAGTACGAAAATCTTCTGAATTTTTCAAAGTCAAAACCGTTTGAAAATATTACTAAGTTTGAAATACCATGAAATATTTCTAAGTACGAAAATCTTCTGAATTTTTCAAAGTCAATACCGCTTGATAATATTTCTATGTTTGAAATACCATGAAATATTTCTAAGTTCGAAAATCTTCTGAATTTTTGAAAGTCAAAACCGTTTGAAAATATTACTAAATTTGAAATACCATGAAATATTTCTAAGTGGAAAAAGCTTCAGAATTTTTCGAAGTCCAAAACATTTTGAAAATATTTCAAAGTCAAAAATAAGAAATCTTTTTTGAAATTCGAACACACGATCATCAAAAGACATGAAGAAAAAAACCAATTGTGAAATTCGCACACACGATCAACGGAAGACATAAAGAAAAAAATTTAGAAATTCGCACACACGATCAACGAAAGACATGAAGAAAAAAAAAATTTAGAAATTCGCACTCACGATCAACGAAAGACATGAGGAAAAAAAAAATTTAGAAATTCCCACACACGATCAACGAAAGAGATGCAGAAAATTTTTTTGTGAAATTCGCACACACTATCAACGAAAGACATGCAGAAAAAAAAATTTGTGATATTCGCACACACGATCAACGGAAGACTTATGAAGAAAGAAAAAAAAATTTAGAAATTCACACACCCGATCAAGGAAAGACATGAAGAAAAAAAAAATTGAGAAATTCGCATACACGATCAACGAAACACATGAAAGAAAAAAAAAATTAGGAATTCGCACACACGATCAAGGATAGACGAAGAAAAAAAAATTTGTGAAATTCGCACACACGATCAAGGAAAGACTTTTGAAGAAAGAAAAAAAAAATTAGAAATTCGCACACACGATCAAGGAAAGACACGAAGAAAAAAAAATTGTGAAATTCGCACACACGATCAAGGAAAGACTTTTGAAGAAAGAAAAAAAAATTAGAAATTCGCACACACGATCAAGGAAAGACATGAAGAAAAAAAAATTAAGAAATTCACACACACGATCAACGAAACACATGAAAGAAAAAAAAATTTAGAAATTCGCACACACGATCAAGGAAAGACATGAAGAAAAAAAATTTGTGAAATTCGCACACACGATCAAATACCGTTCGAAATTCGCACACACGATCAAATACCGTTCGAAATTCGCACACACGATCAAATATTGTCTTTTAAAATAAAAAAAAATTTTACTTAATAATTCGAAAGACTCGATTCAAAGTACGAAATTCGCACACACGATCAAATAAGGACTTAAAAAAAAAAATTTTTACTTAATGATTCGAAGGACTCGATTCAAAGTACGAAATTCGCACACACGATCAAATAAGGACTTAAAAAAAAAATTTTACTTAATGATTCGAAAGACTCGATTCAAAGTACGAAATTCGCACACACGATCATATAAGGTCTTAAAAAAAATATTTTTACTTAATGATTCGAAAGACTCGATTCAAAGTACGAAATTCGCACACACGATCAAATAAGGTCTTAAAAAAATAATTTAAAGGTTTTAAAGCTTGAATGAAGCTTTACAAACCTTCCAGTCAGAGGACGAGTCTCAATAAATCGCAGTATGGTAGCTGCTCTACTACGTACAACACCCAGACTAGTACCTAAGTCGTCTACAGACGATTTGGCACCCGTGCATCACACCCACAGGGTTGGACTCGGAGCCGAGAGCGCGCTGTCTAGGCGCCCCCTAGAGTGCTCTAAATCGAACAGGCCTCGTCGCCGGGGTATTCCGCCCGCAAGGGGCGGTAGTACGCCCCGGCTAACTTTGCCATCGACGCGACGGATGCGAACGGTATCGTTGCAGTGACTAGACGGGATTCTGACTTAGAGGCCTTCAGTCATTATCCCACAGATGGTATCCTCGTACCACTGTTCATTCGACCAAATCATGTACCAAATGTACCCACACATGTACCAAATGTACCCACAATTTACCACAAGCACTTTACCACAAAGGCGAGCCCTCGCCCTTGTCGAGACGAGAGCGTTTCTTTTCTTGAGACATGCTCACTGTGCCTCACATGTATAGTCCCGCACAAAGTTCATGTTCCAAGCGAAAGATTTTTCCCAAGGCGGTGGCCGTCGACGTCCGCATCCCCGGCCTCTCGCCGAGGAAATTTAAATTTGAACGGAAAACGCATATCGGCCTTTCCGGCCTCGCTCGGGCTTCGTCTCAGACTTCCCGTCGCCGGACTTAGAAGAATTTCCACAATTTTCGAGACTTAGAAAAATTTCGGAAAAAATTGGACTTTGACAAAAAAACACTCGAAAACTAATTTAAAAAAAATTTAACTAAAAATTATTATTACATAATTATAATTAAAAATATTATTTATATACATTTATCATATTATATAAATTTCATATTAAAATAATTTAAAATAATTAAAAAAAAATAACATAAAATTATTATTATATAATTATATTATCAAATTTATATTATATAACTATTATTAAAAATTATATTTTTATACATTATATTATACACATTTTTTATTAAAATATTTAAAAATTTAACTATTATTATACATTTCTTAAAACCAATTTTGATAATAAACACATTGTTTTATATTATAAAGTTTCTTCATTAGTACAATGTCAATAACTAATGTTTTTAGGCAACAATGTTACGATATTTGAAGTGTTTACGTCTGGTCTAACAGATTTTTCGAGTTTCTTTGCATAAGTGTTTTTAATTGCTTAATTTGCTTTTTTTTTATTTAAATTATCTAAATGCAATTTTTTTTTAAGAATAATGTCTTTTTCAATAAATATTCAATTAAAAACCAAAAAAAAATTTTTTTTTTGAATATTTCGGCAAATGAGTGCCAGCGTAATCGGGAACTTTAAATAATTAAATATAATACAAAATATGAGTGTTGACACGATCTGAGCATCGCACGGTGACCAGAAAGAGCTGTTATACCTGTTTAGACACGTCAAAAAATTTTCCCGTTTTCGAAAGTTAGCGATGAAATTCATTTGCATTAAATTGCATGCTAAAATGTAATATTTAGATAGGGACAGAAGGGAATCTCGTTACCCCATTCTTGCGCATCACTAATTAGTTCAGGAGACATCTGGAATCCTTAAGACATTCATAGTATATCCCGCCGTTAACAAAATTACACGTCCATGCAATCCAACTAGAGGCGAAACGGAGTCTCGTAACTTTTTTTTAAATTAGCCAATAAATGCAATTTTTTTAGAAGCTAGTGAAAGAAATAATCTCTTTTCATTTAATATATATTAAATTAGAAACTAAAAAAAAAATTTTTTTTTCTCGAGATTTTTGGCAAATGAGGGCCAGCGTAGTCGAGAACTTTAAATTATTAAATATAAGACAAAATATACAGATTTCCATGATTTGAGCATCGTTTGGTAACCAGATTCCTTATTAGGTTTTTTCATTCCTTATTATTTTTTCTTTCATTTTTAAAAGCTAAAAATAAGAATCTAAAATTTATTATGATTTAAATAATTGTGTGATATTTGCCTCAAAATAATAAATTTAAAATGAAATGAATGAAGAAAGAAAAAAATTTAGAAATTGTCACACACGATCTCTAAACCGTTTAAAAATATTACTAAGTCTGAAATACCATGAAACAATTCTAAGTACGAAAATCTTCTGAATTTTTCAAAGTCAAAACCGTTTGAAAATATTACTAAGTTTGAAATACCATGAAATATTTCTAAGAACGAAAATCTTCTGAATTTTTCAAAACATTCAGAAGATTTCGGTACTTAGAAAAATTCTGTCGAATTCGGTACTTAGAACAATTTTGCTGATTTCGGTACTTAGAAAAATTCTGACGATTTCGGTTTTTTGAAAAATTCTGGTGATTTCGGATCTTGGAAAATTTCTGACCTTTTCGGTACTTAGAAAATATCTGACGTTTTCGGTACTTAGAAAAATTCTGTCAATTTCGGTTCTTAGAAAACATTCAGAAGTCTTCGGTACTTAAAAAATTTCTGACGTTTTCGGTACTTAGAAAAATTCTTACAATTTCGATACTTATTAAACATTCAGAAGTTTTCGGTACTTAGAAAAATTCTGCCGATTTCGGTACTCAGAAAAATTCTGTCGATTTCGGTACTTAGAAAAATTCTGTTGATTTCGGTACTTAGAAAATTTCTGCCTTTTTCGGTACTTTTAAAAGACTCGGAAGTTTTCGGTACTTAGTAAATTTCT
Organism: Parasteatoda tepidariorum; assembly: GCF_982258835.1. Classification (NCBI taxonomy): domain Eukaryota; kingdom Metazoa; phylum Arthropoda; class Arachnida; order Araneae; family Theridiidae; genus Parasteatoda; species Parasteatoda tepidariorum. The sequence continues at coordinate 129,574,921 of NC_141756.1, forward strand.
GACGTTCTGCCTTTTTCGGTACTTTGAAAAGACTCAGATGTTTTCGGTACTTAGAAGAATTCTGATGATTTCGGTACTTAGAAAATTTCTGACCTTTTCGGTATTTAGAAAATTTCAGACGATTTCGGTACTTAGAAAAATTCTGTCGATTTCGGTACTTAGAAAAATTCTGTTGATTTTGGTACTTAGAAAATTCTGACGATTTCGGTACTTAGAAAAATTCTGATAATTTCGGTACTTAGAAAATTTCTGACCTTTTCGGTACTTAGAAAATATCTGACGTTTTCGGTACTTAGAAAAATTCTGTCGATTTCGGTACTTAGAAAAATTCTGTTGATTTTGGTACTTAGAAAATTCTGACGATTTCGGTACTTAGAAAAATTCTGATAATTTCGGTACTTAGAAAATTTCTGACATTTTCGGTACTTAGAAAATATCTGACGTTTTCGGTACTTAGAAAAATTCTGTCGATTTCGGTACTTGGAAAGCATTAAGAAGTCTTCGGTACTTAGAAAATTTCTGACGTTTTCGGTACTTAGAAAAATTCTTACGATTTCGATACTTATTAAACATTCAGAAGTTTTCGGTACTTAGAAAAATTCTGCCGATTTCGGTACTTAGAAAAATTCTGTTGATTTCGGTACTTAGAAAAATTCTGTCTATTTCGGTACTTAGAAAAGACTCGGAAGTTTTCGGTACTTAGAAAATTTCTGACGTTTTCGGTATTTAGAAAATTTCAAACGATTTCGGTACTTAGAAAAATTCTGACGATTTCGGTACTTAGAAAAATTCTGGTGATTTCGGAACTTAGAAATATTCTGTTGATTTCGGTAGTTAGAAAAATTCTGATAATTTCGGTACTTAGAAAATTTCTGACCTTTTCGGTACTTAGAAAATATCTGACGTTTTCGGTACTTAGAAAAATTCTGTCGATTTCGGTACTTGGAAAGCATTAAGAAGTCTTCGGTACTTAGAAAATTTCTGACGTTTTCGGTACTTAGAAAAATTCTTACGATTTCGATACTTATTAAACATTCAGAAGTTTTCGGTACTTAGAAAAATTCTGCCGATTTCGGTACTTAGAAAAATTCTGTTGATTTCGGTACTTAGAAAAATTCTGTCTATTTCGGTACTTAGAAAAGACTCGGAAGATTTCGGTACTTAGAAAAATTCTGCCGATTTCGGTACTTAGAAAATTCTGACGATTTCGGTACTTGGAAAATTTCTGACCTTTTCGGTACTTAGAAAATTTCTGTCGTTTTCGGTACTTAGAAAAATTCTGATGATTTTGGTACTTAGAAAATATCTGACGTTTTCGATACTTAGAAAAATTCTGTCGATTTCGGTTCTTTGAAAATTTCTGTTGATTTCGGTACTTAGAAAAATTCTGTCGATTTCGGTACTTAGAAAAGACTCGGAAGTTTTCGGTACTTAGAAAATTTCTGACGTTTTCGGTACTTAGAAAAATTCTGATGATTTCGGTACTTAGAAAATTTCTGACCATTTCGGTATTTAGAAAAATTCAGACGATTTCGGTACTTAGAAAAATTCCGACGATTTCGGTACTTAGAAAATTTCTGCTTTTTTCGGAACTTTAAAAACATTCAGAAGTTTTCGGTACTTAGAAAATTTCTGACGTTATCGGTGCTTAGAAAAATTCTGCCGATTTCGGTACTTAGAAAATTCTGACGATTTCGGTACTTATTAAACATTCAGAAGTTTTCGGTACTTAGAAAAATTCTGCCGATTTCGGTACTCAGAAAAATTCTGTCGATTTCGGTACTTAGAAAAATTCTGTTGATTTCGGTACTTAGAAAATTTCTGCCTTTTTCGGTACTTTTAAAAGACTCGGAAGTTTTCGGTACTTAGTAAATTTCTGACGTTCTGCCTTTTTCGGTACTTTGAAAAGACTCAGATGTTTTCGGTACTTAGAAGAATTCTGATGATTTCGGTACTTAGAAAATTTCTGACCTTTTCGGTATTTAGAAAATTTCAGACGATTTCGGTACTTAGAAAAATTCTGTCGATTTCGGTACTTAGAAAAATTCTGTTGATTTTGGTACTTAGAAAATTCTGACGATTTCGGTACTTAGAAAAATTCTGATAATTTCGGTACTTAGAAAATTTCTGACCTTTTCGGTACTTAGAAAATATCTGACGTTTTCGGTACTTAGAAAAATTCTGTCGATTTCGGTACTTAGAAAAATTCTGTTGATTTTGGTACTTAGAAAATTCTGACGATTTCGGTACTTAGAAAAATTCTGATAATTTCGGTACTTAGAAAATTTCTGACCTTTTCGGTACTTAGAAAATATCTGACGTTTTCGGTACTTAGAAAAATTCTGTCGATTTCGGTACTTGGAAAGCATTAAGAAGTCTTCGGTACTTAGAAAATTTCTGACGTTTTCGGTACTTAGAAAAATTCTTACGATTTCGATACTTATTAAACATTCAGAAGTTTTCGGTACTTAGAAAAATTCTGCCGATTTCGGTACTTAGAAAAATTCTGTTGATTTCGGTACTTAGAAAAATTCTGTCTATTTCGGTACTTAGAAAAGACTCGGAAGTTTTCGGTACTTAGAAAATTTCTGACGTTTTCGGTATTTAGAAAATTTCAAACGATTTCGGTACTTAGAAAAATTCTGACGATTTCGGTACTTAGAAAAATTCTGGTGATTTCGGAACTTAGAAATATTCTGTTGATTTCGGTAGTTAGAAAAATTCTGATAATTTCGGTACTTAAAAAATTTCTGACCTTTTCGGTACTTAGAAAATATCTGACGTTTTCGGTACTTAGAAAAATTCTGTCGATTTCGGTACTTGGAAAGCATTAAGAAGTCTTCGGTACTTAGAAAATTTCTGACGTTTTCGGTACTTAGAAAAATTCTTACGATTTCGATACTTATTAAACATTCAGAAGTTTTCGGTACTTAGAAAAATTCTGCCGATTTCGGTACTTAGAAAAATTCTGTTGATTTCGGTACTTAGAAAAATTCTGTCTATTTCGGTACTTAGAAAAGACTCGGAAGATTTCGGTACTTAGAAAAATTCTGCCGATTTCGGTACTTAGAAAATTCTGACGATTTCGGTACTTGGAAAATTTCTGACCTTTTCGGTACTTAGAAAATTTCTGTCGTTTTCGGTACTTAGAAAAATTCTGATGATTTTGGTACTTAGAAAATATCTGACGTTTTCGATACTTAGAAAAATTCTGTCGATTTCGGTTCTTTGAAAATTTCTGTTGATTTCGGTACTTAGAAAAATTCTGTCGATTTCGGTACTTAGAAAAGACTCGGAAGTTTTCGGTACTTAGAAAATTTCTGACGTTTTCGGTACTTAGAAAAATTCTGATGATTTCGGTACTTAGAAAATTTCTGACCATTTCGGTATTTAGAAAAATTCAGACGATTTCGGTACTTAGAAAAATTCCGACGATTTCGGTACTTAGAAAATTTCTGCTTTTTTCGGTACTTAGAAAACATTCAGAAGTTATCGATACTTAGAAAATTTCAGACTTTTTCGGTACTTAGGAAAATTCTGCCGATTTCGGTACTTAGAAAAATTCTAATGATTTCGGTACTTAGAAAAATTCTGACGATTTCGGTACTTAGAAAATTTCTGACCTTTTCGTTACTTGGAAAATTTCTGACCTTTTCGGTACTTAGAAAATTTCTGACCTTTACGGTACTTAGAAAAATTCTGAAGATTTCGGTACTTAGAAAACAATCAGAAGTTTTTGGTACTAAGAAAATTTCTGTCGTTTTCGGTACTTAGAAAAATTCTGATGATTTCGGAACTTAGAAAATTTCTGACCTTTTCGGTACTTAGAAAATATCTGACGTTTTCGGTACTTAGAAAAATTATGTCGATTTCGGTACTTAGAAAACATTAAGAAGTCTTTGGTACTTAGAAAATTTCTGACGTTTTCGGTACTTAGAAAAATTCTTACGATTTCGATACTTATTAAACATTCAGAAGTTTTCGGTACTTAGAAAAATTCTGCCGATTTCGGTACTTAGAAAAATTCTGTTGATTTCGGTACTTAGAAAAATTCTTACGATTTCGATACTTATTAAACATTCAGAAGTTTTCGGTACTTAGAAAAATTCTGCCGATTTCGGTACTTAGAAAAATTCTGTTGATTTCGGTACTTAGAAAAATTCTGTCTATTTCGGTACTTAGAAAAGACTCGGAAGTTTTCGGTACTTAGAAAATTTCTGATGTTTTCGGTACTTAGAAAAATTCTGATGATTTCGGTACTTAGAAAATTTCTGACCTTTTCGGTATTTAGAAAATTTCAAACGATTTCGGTAGTTAGAAAAAATCTGGTGATTTCGGTACTTAAAAAATTCTGACGATTTCGGTACTTGGAAAATTTCTGACCTTTTCGGTACTTAGAAAATTTCTGACCTTTTCGGTACTTAGTAAAATTCTTACGATTTCGATACTTATTAAACATTCAGAAGTTTTCGGTACTTAGAAAAATTCTGCCGATTTCGGTACTCAGAAAAATTCTGTCGATTTCGGTACTTAGAAAAATTCTGTTGATTTCGGTACTTAGAAAATTTCTGCCTTTTTCGGTACTTTTAAAAGACTCGGAAGTTTTCGGTACTTAGTAAATTTCTGACGTTCTGCCTTTTTCGGTACTTTGAAAAGACTCAGAAGTTTTCGGTATTTAGAAAATTTCAGACGATTTCGGTACTTAGAAAAATTCTGTCGATTTCGGAACTTAGAAAAATTCTGTTGATTTTGGTACTTAGAAAAATTCTGTCGATTTCAGTACTTGGAAAGCATTAAGAAGTCTTCGGTACTTAGAAAATTTCTGACGTTTTCGGTACTTAGAAATATTCTTACGATTTCGATACTTACTAAACATTCAGAAGTTTTCGGTACTTAGAAAAATTCTGCCGATTTCGGTACTTAGAAATATTCTGTTGATTTCGGTACTTAGAAAAATTCTGTCTATTTCGGTACTTAGAAAAGACTCGGAAGTTTTCGGTACTTAGAAAATTTCTGACGTTTTCGGTACTTAGAAAAATTCTGATGATTTCGGTACTTAGAAAATTTCTGACCTTTTCGGTATTTAGAAAATTTCAAACGATTTCGGTACTTAGAAAAATTCTGACGATTTCGGTACTTAGAAAAATTCTGGTGATTTCGGAACTTAGAAATATTCTGTTGATTTCTGTACTTAGAAAACATTCAGAAGTTTTTGGAACTTAGAAAATTTCTGACGATTTCGGTACTTAGAAAGTTTCTGACGTTTTCGGTACTTGGAAAATTTCTGACCTTTACGGTACTTAGAAAAATTCTGACGATTTCGGTACTTAGAAAAATTCTGCCGATTTCGGTACTTAGAAAAATTCTGTTGATTTCGGTACTTAGAAAATTTCTGTCGTTTTCGGTACTTAGAAAAATTCTGCCGATTTCGGTACTTAGAAAATTCTGACGATTTTGGTTCTTGGCAAATTTCTGACATTTTCGGTACTTAAAAAATTTCTGACCTTTTCGGTACTTAGAAAAATTCTGACGAATTCGGTACTTAGAAAACATTCAGAAGTTATCGATACTTAGAAAACTTCTGACTTTTTCGGTACTTTGGAAAATTCTGCCGATTTCGGTACATAGAAAAATTCTAATGATTTCGGTACTTAGAAAAATTCTGACGATTTCGGCACTTAGAAAATTTCTGACCTTTACGGTACTTAGAAAATTTCTGTCGTTTTCGGTACTTAGAAAAATTCTGATGATTTCGGTACTTAGAAAATATCTGACGTTTTCGATACTTAGAAAAATTCTGTCGATTTCGGTACTTAGAAAACATTCAGAAGTCTTCGGTACTTAGAAAATATCTGACGTTTTCGATACTTAGAAAAATTCTGTCGATTTCGGTACTTAGAAAATTCTGACGATTTCGGTACTTGGAAGATTTCTGACCTTTTCGGTACTTAGAAAATTTCTGACCTTTTCGGTACTTAGAAAAATTCTGACGAATTCGGTACTTAGAAAACATTCAGAAGTTATCGATACTTAGAAAATTTCAGACTTTTTCGGTACTTAGGAAAATTCTGCCGATTTCGGTACTTAGAAAAATTCTAATGATTTCGGTACATAGAAAAATTCTGACGATTTCGGTACTTAGAAAATTTCTGACCTTTTCGTTACTTGGAAAATTTCTGACCTTTTCGGTACTTAAAAAATTTCTGACCTTTACGGTACTTAGAAAACATTAAGAAGTCTTCGGTACTTAGAAAATTTCTGACGTTTTCGGTACTTAGAAAAATTCTTACGATTTCGATACTTATTAAACATTCAGAAGTTTTCGGTACTTAGAAAAATTCTGCCGATTTCGGTACATAGAAAAATTCTAATGGTTTCGGTACTTTGAAAAATTCTGACGATTTCGGCACTTAGAAAATTTCTGACCTTTACGGAACTTAGAAAATTTCTGTCGTTTTCGGTACTTAGAAAAATTCTGATGATTTCGGTACTTAGAAAATATCTGACGTTTTCGATACTTAGAAAAATTCTGTCGATTTCGGTACTTAGAAAACATACAGAAGTCTTCGGTACTTAGAAAATATCTGACGTTTTCGATACTTAGAAAAATTCTGTCGATTTCGGTACTTTGAAAAATTCTGTTGATTTCGGTACTTAGAAAAATTCTGTCGATTTCGGTACTTAGAAAACATTCAGAAGTTTTCGGTACTTAGAAAATTTCTGTCGTTATCGGTACTTAGAAAATTTCTGACGTTTTCGGTACTTGGAAAATTTCTGACCTTTACGGTACTTAGAAAAATTCTGACGATTTCGGTACTTAGAAAAATTCTGCCGATTTCGGTACTTAGAAAAATTCTGTTGATTTCGGTACTTAGAAAATTTCTGTCGTTTTCGGTACTTAGAAAAATTCTGCCGATTTCGGTACTTAGAAAACATTCAGAAGTTATCGATACTTAGAAAATTTCTGACTTTTTCGGTACTTTGGAAAATTCTGCCGATTTCGGTACATAGAAAAATTCTAATGATTTCGGTACTTAGAAAAATTCTGACGATTTCGGCACTTAGAAAATTTCTGACCTTTACGGTACTTAGAAAATTTCTGTCGTTTTCGGTACTTAGAAAAATTCTGATGATTTCGGTACTTAGAAAATATCTGACGTTTTCGATACTTAGAAAAATTCTGTCGATTTCGGTTCTTAGAAAAATTCTGTTGATTTCGGTACTTAGAAAAATTCTGTCGATTTCGGTACTTAGAAGAGACACTTAAAGTTTTCGGTACTTAGAAAATTTCTGACGTTTTCGGTACTTAGAAAAATTCTGATGATTTCGGTACTTAGAAAATTTCTGACCTTTTCGGTATTTAGAAAAATTCAGACGATTTCGGTACTTAGAAAAATTCCGACGATTTCGGTACTTAGAAAATTTCTGCTTTTTTCGGTACTTAGAAAACATTCAGAAGTTTTCGGTACTTAGAAAATTTCTGACGTTATCGGTACTTAGAAAAATTCTGCCGATTTCGGTACTTAGAAAATTCTGACGATTTCGGTACTTGGAAGATTTCTGACCTTTTCGGTACTTAGAAAATTTCTGACCTTTTCGGTACTTAGAAAAATTCTGACGAATTCGGTACTTAGAAAACATTCAGAAGTTATCGATACTTAGAAAATTTCAGACTTTTTCGGTACTTAGGAAAATTCTGCCGATTTCGGTACTTAAAAAAATTCTAATGATTTCGGTGCATAGAAAAATTCTGACGATTTCGGTTCTTAGAAAATTTCTGACCTTTTCGTTACTTGGAAAATTTCTGACCTTTTCGGTACTTAAAAAATTTCTGACCTTTACGGTACTTAGAAAACATTAAGAAGTCTTCGGTACTTAGAAAATTTCTGACGTTTTCGGTACTTAGAAAAATTCTTACGATTTCGATACTTATTAAACATTCAGAAGTTTTCGGTACTTAGAAAAATTCTGCCGATTTCGGTACATAGAAAAATTCTAATGGTTTCGGTACTTTGAAAAATTCTGACGATTTCGGCACTTAGAAAATTTCTGACCTTTACGGAACTTAGAAAATTTCTGTCGTTTTCGGTACTTAGAAAAATTCTGATGATTTCGGTACTTAGAAAATATCTGACGTTTTCGATACTTAGAAAAATTCTGTCGATTTCGGTACTTAGAAAACATACAGAAGTCTTCGGTACTTAGAAAATATCTGACGTTTTCGATACTTAGAAAAATTCTGTCGATTTCGGTTCTTTGAAAAATTCTGTTGATTTCGGTACTTAGAAAGATTCTGTCGATTTCGGTACTTAGAAAACATTCAGAAGTTTTCGGTACTTAGAAAATTTCTGTCGTTATCGGTACTTAGAAAATTTCTGACGTTTTCGGTACTTGGAAAATTTCTGACCTTTACGGTACTTAGAAAAATTCTGACGATTTCGGTACTTAGAAAAATTCTGCCGATTTCGGTACTTAGAAAAATTCTGTTGATTTCGGTACTTAGAAAATTTCTGTCGTTTTCGGTACTTAGAAAAATTCTGCCGATTTCGGTACTTAGGAAATTCTGACGATTTCGGTTCTTGGCAAATTTCTGACATTTTCGGTACTTAAAAAATTTCTGACCTTTTCGGTACTTAGAAAAATTCTGACGAATTCGGTACTTAGAAAACATTCAGAAGTTATCGATACTTAGAAAATTTCTGACTTTTTCGGTACTTTGGAAAATTCTGCCGATTTCGGTACATAGAAAAATTCTAATGATTTCGGTACTTAGAAAAATTCTGACGATTTCGGCACTTAGAAAATTTCTGACCTTTACGGTACTTAGAAAATTTCTGTCGTTTTCGGTACTTAGAAAAATTCTGATGATTTCGGTACTTAGAAAATATCTGACGTTTTCGATACTTAGAAAAATTCTGTCGATTTCGGTTCTTAGAAAAATTCTGTTGATTTCGGTACTTAGAAAAATTCTGTCGATTTCGGTACTTAGAAGAGACACTTACAGTTTTCGGCACTTAGAAAATTTCTGACCTTTACGGAACTTAGAAAATTTCTGTCGTTTTCGGTACTTAGAAAAATTCTGATGATTTCGGTACTTAGAAAATATCTGACGTTTTCGATACTTAGAAAAATTCTGTCGATTTCGGTACTTAGAAAACATACAGAAGTCTTCGGTACTTAGAAAATATCTGACGTTTTCGATACTTAGAAAAATTCTGTCGATTTCGGTACTTTGAAAAATTCTGTTGATTTCGGTACTTAGAAAAATTCTGTCGATTTCGGTACTTAGAAGAGACACTTAAAGTTTTCGGTACTTAGAAAATTTCTGACGTTTTCGGTACTTAGAAAAATTCTGATGATTTCGGTACTTAGAAAATTTCTGACCTTTTCGGTATTTAGAAAAATTCAGACGATTTCGGTACTTAGAAAAATTCCGACGATTTCGGTACTTAGAAAATTTCTGCTTTTTTCGGTACTTAGAAAACATTCAGAAGTTTTCGGTACTTAGAAAATTTCTGTCGTTATCGGTACTTAGAAAAATTCTGCCGATTTCGGTACTTAGAAAATTCTGACGATTTCGGTACTTGGAAGATTTCTGACCTTTTCGGTACTTAGAAAATTTCTGACCTTTTCGGTACTTAGAAAAATTCTGACGAATACGGTACTTAGAAAACATTCAGAAGTTATCGATACTTAGAAAATTTCAGACTTTTTCGGTACTTAGGAAAATTCTGCCGATTTCGGTACTTAGAAAATTTCTAATGATTTCGGTACTTGGAAAAATTCTGACGATTTCGGTACTTAGAAAATTTCTGACCTTTTCGTTACTTGGAAAATTTCAGACCTTTTCGGTACATAGAAAATTTCTGACCTTTATGGTACTTAGAAAATTTCTGAAGATTTCGGTACTTCGAAAACAATCAGAAGTTTTTGGTACTAAGAAAATTTCTGTCGTTTTCGGTACTTAGAAAAATTCTGACGTTTTCGGTACTTAGAAAAATTCTGTCGATTTCGGTACTTAGAAAACATTAAGAAGTCTTCGGTACTTAGAAAATTTCTGACGTTTTCGGTACTTAGAAAAATTCTTACGATTTCGATACTTATTAAACATTCAGAAGCTTTCGGTACTTAGAAAAATTCTGCCGATTTCGGTACTTAGAAAAATTCTGTTGATTTCGGTACTTAGAAAAATTCTGTCTATTTCGGTACTTAGAAAAGACTCGGAAGTTTTCGGTACTTAGAAAATTTCTGACGTTTTCGGTACTTAGAAAAATTCTGATGATTTCGGTACTTAGAAAATTTCTGACCTTTTCGGTATTTAGAAAATTTCAAACGATTTCGGTACTTAGAAAAATTCTGACGATTTCGGTACTTAGTAAAAGTCTGCCGATTTCGGTACTTAGAAAAATTCTGACGATTTCGGTTTTTAGAAAAATTCTGGTGATTTCGGATCTTAGAAAATTTCTGACCTTTTCGGTACTTAGAAAATATCTGACGTTTTCGGTACTTAGAAAAATTCTGTAAATTTCGGTTCTTAGAAAACATTCAGAAGTCTTCGGTACTTAAAAAATTTCTGACGTTTTCGGAACTTAGAAAAATTCTTACGATTTCTATACTTATTAAACATTCAGAAGTTTTCGGTACTTAGAAAAATTCTGCCGATTTCGGTACATAGAAAAATTCTAATGGTTTCGGTACTTTGAAAAATTCTGACGATTTCGGCACTTAGAAAATTTCTGACCTTTAAGGAACTTAGAAAATTTCTGTCGTTTTCGGTACTTAGAAAAATTCTGATGATTTCGGTACTTAGAAAATATCTGACGTTTTCGATACTTAGAAAAATTCTGTCGATTTCGGTACTTAGAAAACATACAGAAGTCTTCGGTACTTAGAAAATATCTGACGTTTTCGATACTTAGAAAAATTCTGTCGATTTCGGTTCTTTGAAAAATTCTGTTGATTTCGGTACTTAGAAAGATTCTGTCGATTTCGGTACTTAGAAAACATTCAGAAGTTTTCGGTACTTAGAAAATTTCTGTCGTTATCGGTACTTAGAAAATTTCTGACGTTTTCGGTACTTGGAAAATTTCTGACCTTTACGGTACTTAGAAAAATTCTGACGATTTCGGTACTTAGAAAAATTCTGCCGATTTCGGTACTTAGAAAAATTCTGTTGATTTCGGTACTTAGAAAATTTCTGTCGTTTTCGGTACTTAGAAAAATTCTGCCGATTTCGGTACTTAGGAAATTCTGACGATTTCGGTTCTTGGCAAATTTCTGACATTTTCGGTACTTAAAAAATTTCTGACCTTTTCGGTACTTAGAAAAATTCTGACGAATTCGGTACTTAGAAAACATTCAGAAGTTATCGATACTTAGAAAATTTCTGACTTTTTCGGTACTTTGGAAAATTCTGCCTATTTCGGTACATAGAAAAATTCTAATGATTTCGGTACTTAGAAAAATTCTGACGATTTCGGCACTTAGAAAATTTCTGACCTTTACGGTACTTAGAAAATTTCTGTCGTTTTCGGTACTTAGAAAAATTCTGATGATTTCGGTACTTAGAAAATATCTGACGTTTTCGATACTTAGAAAAATTCTGTCGATTTCGGTTCTTAGAAAAATTCTGTTGATTTCGGTACTTAGAAAAATTCTGTCGATTTCGGTACTTAGAAGAGACACTTAAAGTTTTCGGTACTTAGAAAATTTCTGACGTTTTCGGTACTTAGAAAAATTCTGATGATTTCGGTACTTAGAAAATTTCTGACCTTTTCGGTATTTAGAAAAATTCAGACGATTTCGGTACTTAGAAAAATTCCGACGATTTCGGTACTTAGAAAATTTCTGCTTTTTTCGGTACTTAGAAAACATTCAGAAGTTTTCGGTACTTAGAAAATTTCTGTCGTTATCGGTACTTAGAAAAATTCTGCCGATTTCGGTACTTAGAAAATTCTGACGATTTCGGTACTTGGAAGATTTCTGACCTTTTCGGTACTTAGAAAATTTCTGACCTTTTCGGTACTTAGAAAAATTCTGACGAATACGGTACTTAGAAAACATTCAGAAGTTATCGATACTTAGAAAATTTCAGACTTTTTCGGTACTTAGGAAAATTCTGCCGATTTCGGAACTTAGAAAATTTCTAATGATTTCGGTACTTGGAAAAATTCTGACGATTTCGGTACTTAGAAAATTTCTGACCTTTTCGTTACTTGGAAAATTTCAGACCTTTTCGGTACTTAGAAAATTTCTGAAGATTTCGGTACTTAGAAAACAATCAGAAGTTTTTGGTACTAAGAAAATTTCTGTCGTTTTCGGTACTTAGAAAAATTCTGACGTTTTCGGTACTTAGAAAAATTCTGTCGATTTCGGTACTTAGAAAACATTAAGAAGTCTTCGGTACTTAGAAAATTTCTGACGTTTTCGGTACTTAGAAAAATTCTTACGATTTCGATACTTATTAAACATTCAGAAGCTTTCGGTACTTAGAAAAATTCTGCCGATTTCGGTACTTAGAAAAGACTCGGAAGTTTTCGGTACTTAGAAAATTTCTGACGTTTTCGGTACTTAGAAAAATTCTGATGATTTCGGTACTTAGAAAATTTCTGACCTTTTCGGTATTTAGAAAATTTCAAACGATTTCGGTACTTAGAAAAATTCTGACGATTTCGGTAGTTAGAAAAAATCTGGTGATTTCGGTACTTAGAAAATTCTGACGATTTCGGTACTTGGAAAATTTCTGACCTTTTCGGTACTTAGAAAATTTCTGACCTTTTCGGTACTTAGTAAAATTCTGCCGATTTCGGTACTTAGAAAAATTCTGACGATTTCGGTTTTTAGAAAAATTCTGGTGATTTCGGATCTTAGAAAATTTCTGACCTTTTCGGTACTTAGAAAATATCTGACGTTTTCGGTACTTAGAAAAATTCTGTCGATTTCGGTACTTGGAAAGCATTAAGAAGTCTTCGGTACTTAGAAAATTTCTGACGTTTTCGGTACTTAGAAAAATTCTTACGATTTCGATACTTATTAAACATTCAGAAGTTTTCGGTACTTAGAAAAATTCTGCCGATTTCGGTACTTAGAAATATTCTGTTGATTTCGGTACTTAGAAAAATTCTGTCTATTTCGGTACTTAGAAAAGACTCGGAAGTTTTAGGTACTTAGAAAATTTCTGACGTTTTCGGTACTTAGAAAAATTCTGATGATTTCGGTACTTAGAAAATTTCTGACCTTTTCGGTATTTAGAAAATTTCAAACGATTTCGGTACTTAGAAAAATTCAGACGATTTCGGTACTTAGAAAAATTCCGACGATTTCGGTACTTAGAAAATTTCTGCCTTTTTCGGTACATAGAAAACATTCAGAAGTTTTCGGTACTTAGAAAATTTCTGACGTTATCGGTACTTAGAAAAATTCTGACGATTTCGGTACTTAGAAGAACATTCTGCCGATTTCGGTACTTAGAAAATTCTGACGATTTCGGTACTTGGAAAATTTCTGACCTTTTCGGAACTTAGAAAATTTCTGACCTTTTCGGTACTTAGAAAAATTCCGACGATTTCGGTACTTAGAAAATTTCTGCCTTTTTCGGTACTTAGAAAAATTCTGACGAATTCGGTACTTAGAAAACATTCAGAAGTTATCGATACTTAGAAAATTTCTGACTTTTTCGGTACTTAGGAAAATTCTGCCGATTTCGGTACTTAGAAAAATTCTAATGATTTCTGTACTTAGAACAATTCTGACGATTTCGGCACTTAAAAAATTTCAGACCTTTACGGTACTTAGAAAAATTCTGACGATTTCGGTACTTAGAAAACAATCAGAAGTTTTTGGTACTAAGAAAATTTCTGTCGTTTTCGGTACTTAGAAAAATTCTGATGATTTCGGTACTTAGAAAAATTCTGTCGATTTCGGTACTTAGAAAACATTCAGAAGTCTTCGGTACTTAGAAAATTTCTGACGTTTTTGGTACTTAGAAAAATTATTACGATTTCGATACTTATTAAACATTCAGAAGTTTTCAGTACTTAGAAAAATTCTGCCGATTTCGGTTCTTAGAAAAATTCTGTTGATTTCGGTACTTAGAAAAATTCTGTCGATTTCGGTACTTAGAAAAGAATCGGAAGTTTTCGGTACTTAGAAAATTTCTGACCTTTTCGGTATTTAGAAAATTTCTGACGTTTTCGGTACTTAGAAAAATTCTGATGATTTCGGTACTTAGAAAATTTCTGACCTTTTCGGTATTTAGAAAATTTCAAACCATTTCGGTACTTAGAAAAATTCAGACGATTTCGGTACTTAGAAAAATTCCGACGATTTCGGTACTTAGAAAATTTCTGCCTTTTTCGGTACATAGAAAACATTCAGAAGTTTTCGGTACTTAGAAAATTTCTGACGTTATCGGTACTTAGAAAAATTCTGGTGATTTCGGTACTTAGAAAATTTCTGTAGTTTTCAGTACTTAGAAGAAAATTCTGCCGATTTCGGTACTTAGAAAATTCCGACGATTTCGGAACTTAGAAAATTTCTGACCTTTACGGTACATAGAAAAATTCTGACGATTTCGGTACTTAGAAAACAATCAGAAGTTTTTGGTACTAAGAAAATTTCTGTCGTTTTCGGTACTTAGAAAAATTCTGATGATTTCGGTACTTAGAAAAATTCTGTCGATTTCGGTACTTAGAAAACATTAAGAAGTCTTCGGTACTTAGAAAATTTCTGACGTTTTCGATACTTAGAAAAATTCTTACGATTTCGATACTTATTAAACATTCAGAAGTTTTCGGTACTTAGAAAAATTCTGCCGATTTCGGTACTTAGAAAAATTCTGTTGATTTCGGTACTTAGAAAAATTCTGTCTATTTCGGTACTTAGAAAAGACTCGGAAGTTTTCGGTACTTAGAAAATTTCTGACGTTTTCGGTACTTAGAAACATTCTGATGATTTCGGTACTTAGAAAATTTCTGACCTTTTCGGTATTTAGAAAATTTCAAACGATTTCGGTACTTAGAAAAATTCTGCCGATTTCGGTACTTAGAAAATTCTGACGATTTCGGTACTTGGAAAATTTCTGACCTTTTCGGTACTTAAGAAAATTTCTGACCTTTTCGGAACTTAGAAAACATTCTGACGATTTCGCTACTTAGAAAAATTCTGTCGATTTCGGTACTTAGAAAAATTCTGGTGATTTCGGTA
Organism: Parasteatoda tepidariorum; assembly: GCF_982258835.1. Lineage (NCBI taxonomy): Eukaryota > Metazoa > Arthropoda > Arachnida > Araneae > Theridiidae > Parasteatoda > Parasteatoda tepidariorum. Next base: position 129,590,125 of record NC_141756.1, read on the forward strand.
CTAAGAAAATTTCTGTAGATTTCGGTACTTAGAAGAAAATTCTGCCGATTTCGGTACTTGGAAAATTTCTGACCTTTTCGGTACTTAGAAAATTTCTGACGTTTTCGGTACTTAGAAAAATTCTGATGATTTCGGTACTTAGAAAATTTCTGACCTATTCGGTATTTAGAAAATTTCTGACGTTTTCGGCACTTAGAAAAATTCTGATGATTTCGGTACTTAGAAAATTTCTGACCTTTTCGGTATTTAGAAAATTTCAAACGATTTCGGTACTTAGAAAAATTCAGACGATTTCGGTACTTAGAAAAATTCCGACGATTTCGGTACTTAGAAAATTTCTGCCTTTTTCGGTACATAGAAAACATTCAGAAGTTTTCGGTACTTAGAAAATTTCTGACGTTATCGGTACTTAGAAAAATTCTGACGATTTCGGTACTTAGAAAAATTCTGGTGATTTCGGTACTTAGAAAATTTCTGTAGTTTTCGGTACTTAGAAGAAAATTCTGCCGATTTCGGTACTTAGAAAATCCTGACGATTTCGGTACTTGGAAAATTTCTGACCTTTTCGGTACTTAGAAAATTTCTGACCTTTTCGGAACTTAGAAAACATTCCGACGATTTCGGTACTTAGAAAAATTCTGTCGATTTCGGTACTTAGAAAAATTCTGACGAATTCGGTACTTAGAAAACATTCAGAAGTTATCGATACTTAGAAAATTTCTGACTTTTTCGGTACTTAGGAAAATTCTGCCGATTTCGGTACTTAGAAAAATTCTAATGATTTCTGTACTTAGAAAAAGTCTGACGATTTCGGCACTTAGAAAATTTCTGACCTTTACGGTACTTAGAAAAATTCTGACGATTTCGGTACTTAGAAAAATTCTGTTGATTTTGGTACTTAGAAAATTTCTGACCTTTTCGATACTTAGAAAATATCTGGCGTTTTCGGTACTTAGAAAAATTCTGTCGATTTCGGTACTTAGAAAACATTCAGAAGTTTTCAGTACTTAGAAAAATTCTGCCGATTTCGGTTCTTAGAAAAGACTCGGAAGTTTTCGGTACATAGAAAACATTCAGAAGTTTTCGGTACTTAGAAAATTTCTGACGTTATCGGTACTTAGAAAAATTCTGACGATTTCGGTACTTAGAAAAGTTCTGGTGATTTCGGTACTTAGAAAATTTCTGTAGTTTTCGGTACTTAGAAGAAAATTCTGCCGATTTCGGTACTTAGAAAATTCTGACGATTTCGGTACTTGGAAAATTTCTGACCTTTTCGGTACTTAGAAAATTTCTTACCTTTTCGGTACTTAGGAAAATTCTGCCGATTTCGGTACTTAGAAAAATTCTAATGATTTCGGTACTTAGAAAAATTCTGACGATTTCGGTACTTAGAAAATTTCTGACCTTTTCGGTACTTGGAAAATTTCTGACCTTTTCGGTACTTAGAAAATTTCTGACCTTTACGGTACTTAGAAAAATTCTGACGATTTCGGTACTTAGAAAACAATCAGAAGTTTTTGGTACTAAGAAAATTTCTGTCGTTTTCGGTACTTAGAAAAATTCCGATGATTTCGGTACTTAGAAAAATTCTGTTGATTTCGGTACTTAGAAAATTTCTGACCTTTTCGGTACTTAGAAAATATCTGACGTTTTCGGTACTTAGAAAAATTCTGTCGATTTCGGTACTTAGAAAACATTAAGAAGACTTCGGTACTTAGAAAATTTCTGACGTTTTCGGTACTTAGAAAAATTCTTACGATTTCGATACTTATTAAACATTCAGAAGTTTTCGGTGCTTAGAAAAATTCTGCCGATTTCGGTACTTTGAAAAATTCTGATGATTTCGGTACTTAGAAAATTTCTGACCTTTTCGGTATTTAGAAAATTTCAAACGATTTCGGTACTTAGAAAAATTCAGACGATTTCGGTACTTAGAAAAATTCCGACGATTTCGGTACTTAGAAAATTTCTGCCTTTTTCGGTACATAGAAAACATTCAGAAGTTTTCGGTACTTAGAAAATTTCTGACGTTATCGGTACTTAGAAAAATTCTGACGATTTCGGTACTTAGAAGAACATTCTGCCGATTTCGGTACTTAGAAAATTCTGACGATTTCGGTACTTGGAAAATTTCTGACCTTTTCGGAACTTAGAAAATTTCTGACCTTTTCGGTACTTAGAAAAATTCCGACGATTTCGGTACTTAGAAAATTTCTGCCTTTTTCGGTACTTAGAAAAATTCTGACGAATTCGGTACTTAGAAAACATTCTGAAGTTATCGATTCTTAGAAAATTTCTGACTTTTTCGGTACTTAGGAAAATTCTGCCGATTTCGGTACTTAGAAAAATTCTAATGATTTCTGTACTTAGAAAAATTCTGACGATTTCGGCACTTAGAAAATTTCTGACCTTTACGGTACTTAGAAAAATTCTGACGATTTCGGTACTTAGAAAACAATCAGAAGTTTTTGGTACTAAGAAAATTTCTGTCGTTTTCGGTACTAAGAAAAATTCTGATGATTTCGGTACTTAGAAAAATTCTGTCGATTTCGGTACTTAGAAAACATTCAGAAGTCTTCGGTACTTAGAAAAGACTCGGAAGTTTTCGGTACTTAGAAAATTTCTGACCTTTTCGGTATTTAGAAAATTACAAACGATTTTGGTACTTAGAAAAATTCAGACGATTTCGGTACTTAGAAAAATTCCGACGATTTCGGTACTTAGAAAATTTCTGCCTTTTTCGGTACATAGAAAACATTCAGAAGTTTTCGGTACTTAGAAAATGTCTGACCTTTTCGGTACTTAGAAAATTTCTGACCTTTTCGGTACTTAGGAAAATTCTGCCGATTTCGGTACTTAGAAGCATTCTAATGATTTCGGTACTTAGAAAAATTCAGACGATTTCGGTACTTAGAAAAATTCTGGTGATTTCGGTACTTAAAAAATTTCTGTAGTTTTCGGTACTTAGAAGAAAATTCTGCCGATTTCGGTACTTAGAAAATTCCGACGATTTCGGAACTTAGAAAATTTCTGACCTTTACGGTACTTAGAAAAATTCTGACGATTTCGGTACTTAGAAAACAATCAGAAGTTTTTGGTACTAAGAAAATTTCTGTCGTTTTCGGTACTTAGAAAAATTCTGATGATTTCGGTACTTAGAAAAATTCTGTCGATTTCGGTACTTAGAAAACATTAAGAAGTCTTCGGTACTTAGAAAATTTCTGACGTTTTCGGTACTTAGAAAAATTCTTACGATTTCGATACTTATTAAACATTCAGAAGTTTTCGGTACTTAGAAAAATTCTGCCGATTTCGGTACTTAGAAAATCCTGACGATTTCGGTACTTGGAAAATTTCTGACCTTTTCGGTACTTAGAAAATTTCTGACCTTTTCGGAACTTAGAAAACATTCCGACGATTTCGGTACTTAGAAAAATTCTGTCGATTTCGGTACTTAGAAAAATTCTGACGAATTCGGTACTTAGAAAACATTCAGAAGTTATCGATACTTAGAAAATTTCTGACTTTTTCGGTACTTAGGAAAATTCTGCCGATTTCGGTACTTAGAAAAATTCTAATGATTTCTGTACTTAGAAAAAGTCTGACGATTTCGGCACTTAGAAAATTTCTGACCTTTACGGTACTTAGAAAAATTCTGACGATTTCGGTACTTAGAAAAATTCTGTTGATTTTGGTACTTAGAAAATTTCTGACCTTTTCGATACTTAGAAAATATCTGGCGTTTTCGGTACTTAGAAAAATTCTGTCGATTTCGGTACTTAGAAAACATTCAGAAGTTTTCAGTACTTAGAAAAATTCTGCCGATTTCGGTTCTTAGAAAAGACTCGGAAGTTTTCGGTACATAGAAAACATTCAGAAGTTTTCGGTACTTAGAAAATTTCTGACGTTATCGGTACTTAGAAAAATTCTGACGATTTCGGTACTTAGAAAAGTTCTGGTGATTTCGGTACTTAGAAAATTTCTGTAGTTTTCGGTACTTAGAAAAATTCCGATGATTTCGGTACTTAGAAAAATTCTGTTGATTTCGGTACTTAGAAAATTTCTGACCTTTTCGGTACTTAGAAAATATCTGACGTTTTCGGTACTTAGAAAAATTCTGTCGATTTCGGTACTTAGAAAACATTAAGAAGACTTCGGTACTTAGAAAATTTCTGACGTTTTCGGTACTTAGAAAAATTCTTACGATTTCGATACTTATTAAACATTCAGAAGTTTTCGGTGCTTAGAAAAATTCTGCCGATTTCGGTACTTTGAAAAATTCTGATGATTTCGGTACTTAGAAAATTTCTGACCTTTTCGGTATTTAGAAAATTTGAAACGATTTCGGTACTTAGAAAAATTCAGACGATTTCGGTACTTAGAAAAATTCCGACGATTTCGGTACTTAGAAAATTTCTGCCTTTTTCGGTACATAGAAAACATTCAGAAGTTTTCGGTACTTAGAAAATTTCTGACGTTATCGGTACTTAGAAAAATTCTGACGATTTCGGTACTTAGAAGAACATTCTGCCGATTTCGGTACTTAGAAAATTCTGACGATTTCGGTACTTGGAAAATTTCTGACCTTTTCGGAACTTAGAAAATTTCTGACCTTTTCGGTACTTAGAAAAATTCCGACGATTTCGGTACTTAGAAAATTTCTGCCTTTTTCGGTACTTAGAAAAATTCTGACGAATTCGGTACTTAGAAAACATTCTGAAGTTATCGATTCTTAGAAAATTTCTGACTTTTTCGGTACTTAGGAAAATTCTGCCGATTTCGGTACTTAGAAAAATTCTAATGATTTCTGTACTTAGAAAAATTCTGACGATTTCGGCACTTAGAAAATTTCTGACCTTTACGGTACTTAGAAAAATTCTGACGATTTCGGTACTTAGAAAACAATCAGAAGTTTTTGGTACTAAGAAAATTTCTGTCGTTTTCGGTACTAAGAAAAATTCTGATGATTTCGGTACTTAGAAAAATTCTGTCGATTTCGGTACTTAGAAAACATTCAGAAGTCTTCGGTACTTAGAAAAGACTCGGAAGTTTTCGGTACTTAGAAAATTTCTGACCTTTTCGGTATTTAGAAAATTACAAACGATTTTGGTACTTAGAAAAATTCAGACGATTTCGGTACTTAGAAAAATTCCGACGATTTCGGTACTTAGAAAATTTCTGCCTTTTTCGGTACATAGAAAACATTCAGAAGTTTTCGGTACTTAGAAAATGTCTGACCTTTTCGGTACTTAGAAAATTTCTGACCTTTTCGGTACTTAGGAAAATTCTGCCGATTTCGGTACTTAGAAGCATTCTAATGATTTCGGTACTTAGAAAAATTCAGACGATTTCGGTACTTAGAAAAATTCTGGTGATTTCGGTACTTAGAAAATTTCTGTAGTTTTCGGTACTTAGAAGAAAATTCTGCCGATTTCGGTACTTAGAAAATTCCGACGATTTCGGTACTTGGAAAATTTCTGACCTTTTCGGAACTTAGAAAATTTCTGACCTTTTCGGTACTTAGGAAAATTCTGCCGATTTCGGTACTTAGAAAAATTCTAATGATTTCGGTACTTAGAAAAATTCTAACGATTTCGGTACTTAGAAAATTTCTGACCTTTTCGGTACTTGGAAAATTTCTGACCTTTTCGGTACTTAGAAAATTTCTGACCTTTACGGTACTTAGAAAAATTCTGACGATTTCGGTACTTAGAAAACAATCAGAAGTTTTTGGTACTAAGAAAATTTCTGTCGTTTTCGGTACTTAGAAAAATTCTGATGATTTCGGTACTTAGAAAACAATCAGAAGTTTTTGGTACTAAGAAAATTTCTGTCGATTTCGGTACTTAGAAAACATTAAGAAGTCTTCGGTACTTAGAAAATTTCTGACGTTTTCGGTACTTAGAAAAATTCTTACGATTTCGATACTTATTAAACATTCAGAAGTTTTCGGTACTTAGAAAAATTCTGCCGATTTCGGTTCTTAGAAAAATTCTGTTGATTTCGGTACTTAGAAAGGACTCGGAAGTTTTCGGTACTTAGAAAATTTCTGACGTTTTCGGTACTTAGAAACATTCTGATGATTTCGGTACTTAGAAAATTTCTGACCTTTTCGGTATTTAGAAAATTTCAAACGATTTCGGTACTTAGAAAAATTCTGCCGATTTCGGTACTTAGAAAATTCTGACGATTTCGGTACTTAGAAAACATTCATAAGTTATCGATACTTAGAAAATTTCTGACTTTTTCGGTACTTAGGAAAATTCTGCCGATTTCGGTACTTAGAAAAATTCTAATGATTTCTGTACTTAGAAAAATTCTGACGATTTCGGCACTTAGAAAATTTCTGACCTTTACGGTACTTAGAAAAATTCTGACGATTTCGGTACTTAGAAAAATTCTGTTGATTTTGGTACTTAGAAAATTTCTGACCTTTTCGATACTTAGAAAATATCTGGCGTTTTCGGTACTTTGAAAAATTCTGTCGATTTCGGTACTTAGAAAACATTCAGAAGTTTTCAGTACTTAGAAAAATTCTGCCGATTTCGGTTCTTAGAAAAGACTCGGAAGTTTTCGGTACTTAGAAAATTTCTGACGTTTTCGGTACTTAGAAAAATTCTGATGATTTCGGTACTTAGAAAATTTCTGACCTATTCGGAATTTAGAAAATTTCTGACGATTTCGGTACTTAGAAAAATTCCGACGATTTCGGTACTTAGAAAATTTCTGCCTTTTTCGGTACATAGAAAACATTCAGAAGTTTTCGGTACTTAGAAAATTTCTGACGTTATCGGTACTTAGAAAAATTCTGACGATTTCGGTACTTAGAAAAATTCTGGTGATTTCGGTACTTAGAAAATTTCTGTAGTTTTCGGTACTTAGAAGAAAATTCTGCCGATTTCGGTACTTAGAAAATTCTGACAATTTCGGTACTGGGAAAATTTCTGACCTTTTCGGTACTTAGAAAATTTCTTACCTTTTCGGTACTTAGGAAAATTCTGCCGATTTCGGTACTTAGAAAAATTCTAATGATTTCGGTACTTAGAAAAATTCTGACGATTTCGGTACTTAGAAAATTTATGACCTTTTCGGTACTTGGAAAATTTCTGACCTTTTCGGTACTTAGAAAATTTCTGACCTTTACGGTACTTAGAAAAATTCTGACGATTTCGGTACTTAGAAAACAATCAGAAGTTTTTGGTACTAAGAAAATTTCTGTCGTTTTCGGTACTTAGAAAAATTCCGATGATTTCGGTACTTAGAAAATTTCTGACCTTTTCGGTACTTAGAAAATATCTGACGTTTTCGGTACTTAGTAAATTTCTGACCTTTTCGGTACTTAGAAAAATTCTGACGATTTCGGTACTTAAAAAACAATCAGAAGTTTTTGGTACTAAGAAAATTTCTGTCGTTTTCGGTACTTAGAAAAATTCTGATGATTTCGGTACTTAGAAAACATTAAGAAGTCTTCGGTACTTAGAAAATTTCTGACCTTTTCGGTACTTAGAAAATATCTGACGTTCTCGGTACTTAGAAAAATTCTGTCGATTTCGGTACTTAGAAAACATTAAGAAGACTTCGGTACTTAGAAAATTTCTGACGTTTTCGGTACTTAGAAAAATTCTTACGATTTCGATACTTATTAAACATTCAGAAGTTTTCGGTGCTTAGAAAAATTCTGCCGATTTCGGTACTTTGAAAAATTCTGTTGATTTCGGTACTTAGAAAAATTCTGTCTATTTCGGTACTTAGAAAAGACTCGGAAGTTTTAGGGACTTGGAAAATTTCTGACGTTTTCGGTACTTAGAAAAATTCTGATGATTTCGGTACTTAGAAAATTTCTGACCTTTTCGGTATTTAGAAAATTTCAAACGATTTCGGTACTTAGAAAAATTCAGACGATTTCGGTACTTAGAAAAATTCCGACGATTTCGGTACTTAGAAAATTTCTGCCTTTTTCGGTACTTAGAAAAATTCTGACGAATTCGGTACTTAGAAAACATTCAGAAGTTATCGATACTTAGAAAATTTCTGACTTTTTCGGTACTTAGGAAAATTCTGCCGATTTCGGTACTTAGAAAAATTCTAATGATTTCTGTACTTAGAAAAATTCTGACGATTTCGGTACTTAGAAAAATTCTGACGATTTCGGTACTTAGAAAATTTATGACCTTTTCGGTACTTGGAAAATTTCTGACCTTTTCGGTACTTAGAAAATTTCTGACCCTTACGGTACTTAGAAAAATTCTGACGATTTCGGTACTTAGAAAACAATCAGAAGTTTTTGGTACTAAGAAAATTTCTGTCGTTTTCGGTACTTAGAAAAATTCTGATGATTTCGGTACTTAGAAAACATTAAGAAGTCTTCGGTACTTAGAAAATTTCTGACCTTTTCGGTACTTAGAAAATATCTGACGTTTTCGGTACTTAGAAAAATTCTGTCGATTTCGGTACTTAGAAAACATTAAGAAGACTTCGGTACTTAGAAAATTTCTGACGTTTTCGGTACTTAGAAAAATTCTTACGATTTCGATACTTATTAAACATTCAGAAGTTTTCGGTGCTTAGAAAAATTCTGCCGATTTCGGTACTTTGAAAAATTCTGTTGATTTCGGTACTTAGAAAAATTCTGTCTATTTCGGTACTTAGAAAAGACTCGGAAGTTTTAGGGACTTGGAAAATTTCTGACGTTTTCGGTACTTAGAAAAATTCTGATGATTTCGGTACTTAGAAAATTTCTGACCTTTTCGGTATTTAGAAAATTTCAAACGATTTCGGTACTTAGAAAAATTCAGACGATTTCGGTACTTAGAAAAATTCCGACGATTTCGGTACTTAGAAAATTTCTGCCTTTTTCGGTACATAGAAAACATTCAGAAGTTTTCGGTACTTAGAAAATTTCTGACGTTATCGGTACTTAGAAAAATTCTGACGATTTCGGTACTTAGAAGAACATTCTGCCGATTTCGGTACTTAGAAAATTCTGACGATTTCGGTACTTGGAAAATTTCTGACCTTTTCGGAACTTAGAAAATTTCTGACCTTTTCGGTACTTAGAAAAATTCCGACGATTTCGGTACTTAGAAAATTTCTGCCTTTTTCGGTACTTAGAAAAATTCTGACGAATTCGGTACTTAGAAAACATTCAGAAGTTATCGATACTTAGAAAATTTCTGACTTTTTCGGTACTTAGAAAAATTCTGCCGATTTCGGTACTTAGAAAAATTCTAATGATTTCTGTACTTAGAAAAATTCTGACGATTTCGGCACTTAGAAAATTTCTGACCTTTACGGTACTTAGAAAAATTCTGACGATTTCGGTACTTAGAAAACAATCAGAAGTTTTTGGTGCTAAGAAAATTTCTGTCGTTTTCGGTACTAAGAAAAATTCTGATGATTTCGGTACTTAGAAAAATTCTGTCGATTTCGGTACTTAGAAAACATTCAGAAGTCTTCGGTACTTAGAAAAGACTCGGAAGTTTTCGGTACTTAGAAAATTTCTGACCTTTTCGGTATTTAGAAAATTACAAACGATTTCGGTACTTAGAAAAATTCAGACGATTTCGGTACTTAGAAAAATTCCGACGATTTCGGTACTTAGAAAATTTCTGCCTTTTTCGGTACATAGAAAACATTCAGAAGTTTTCGGTACTTAGAAAATTTCTGACCTTTTCGGTACTTAGAAAATTTCTGACCTTTTCGGTACTTAGGAAAATTCTGCCGATTTCGGTACTTAGAAGCATTCTAATGATTTCGGTACTTAGAAAAATTCAGACGATTTCGGTACTTAGAAAAATTCTGGTGATTTCGGTACTTAGAAAATTTCTGTAGTTTTCGGTACTTAGAAGAAAATTCTGCCGATTTCGGTACTTAGAAAATTCCGACGATTTCGGTACTTGGAAAATTTCTGACCTTTTCGGAACTTAGAAAATTTCTGACCTTTTCGGTACTTAGGAAAATTCTGCCGATTTCGGTACTTAGAAAAATTCTAATGATTTCGGTACTTAGAAAAATTCTAACGATTTCGGTACTTAGAAAATTTCTGACCTTTTCGGTACTTGGAAAATTTCTGACCTTTTCGGTACTTAGAAAATTTCTGACCTTTACGGTACTTAGAAAAATTCTGACGATTTCGGTACTTAGAAAACAATCAGAAGTTTTTGGTACTAAGAAAATTTCTGTCGTTTTCGGTACTTAGAAAAATTCTGATGATTTCGGTACTTAGAAAACATTAAGAAGTCTTCGGTACTTAGAAAATTTCTGACGTTTTCGGTACTTAGAAAAATTCTTACGATTTCGATACTTATTAAACATTCAGAAGTTTTCGGTGCTTAGAAAAATTCTGCCGATTTCGGTACTTTGAAAAATTCTGTTGATTTCGGTACTTAGAAAAATTCTGTCTATTTCGGTACTTAGAAAAGACTCGGAAGTTTTAGGGACTTGGAAAATTTCTGACGTTTTCGGTACTTAGAAAAATTCTGATGATTTCGGTACTTAGAAAATTTCTGACCTTTTCGGTATTTAGAAAATTTCAAACGATTTCGGTACTTAGAAAAATTCAGACGATTTCGGTACTTAGAAGAACATTCTGCCGATTTCGGTACTTAGAAAATTCTGACGATTTCGGTACTTGGAAAATTTCTGACCTTTTCGGAACTTAGAAAATTTCTGACCTTTTCGGTACTTAGAAAAATTCCGACGATTTCGGTACTTAGAAAATTTCTGCCTTTTTCGGTACTTAGAAAAATTCTGACGAATTCGGTACTTAGAAAACATTCAGAAGTTTTTGGTACTAAGAAAATTTCTGTCGTTTTCGGTACTAAGAAAAATTCTGATGATTTCGGTACTTAGAAAAATTCTGTCGATTTCGGTACTTAGAAAACATTCAGAAGTCTTCGGTACTTAGAAAAGACTCGGAAGTTTTCGGTACTTAGAAAATTTCTGACCTTTTCGGTATTTAGAAAATTTCTGACGTTTTCGGTACTTAGAAAAATTCTGATGATTTCAGTACTTAGAAAATTTCTGACCTTTTCGGTATTTAGAAAATTTCAAACGATTTCGGTACTTAGAAAAATTCAGACGATTTCGGTACTTAGAAAAATTCCGACGATTTCGGTACTTAGAAAATTTCTGCCTTTTTCGGTACATAGAAAACATTCAGAAGTTTTCGGTACTTAGAAAATTTCTGACGTTATCGGTACTTAGAAAAATTCTGACGATTTCGGTACTTAGAAAAATTCAGGTGATTTCGGTACTTAGAAAATTTCTGTAGTTTTCAGTACTTAGAAGAAAATTCTGCCGATTTCGGTACTTAGAAAATTCTGACGATTTCGGTACTTGGAAAATTTCTGACCTTTTCGGTACTTAGAAAATTTCTGACCTTTTCGGTACTTAGGAAAATTCTGCCGATTTCGGTACTTAGAAAAATTCTAATGATTTCGGTACTTAGAAAAATTCAGACGATTTCGGTACTTAGAAAAATTCTGTTGATTTCGGTACTTAGAAAATTTCTGTAGTTTTCGGTACTTAGAAGAAAATTCTGCCGATTTCGGTACTTAGAAAATTCCGACGATTTCGGTACTTGGAAAATTTCTGACCTTTTCGGAACTTAGAAAATTTCTGACCTTTTCGGTACTTAGGAAAATTCTGCCGATTTCGGTACTTAGAAAAATTCTAATGATTTCGGTACTTAGAAAAATTCTAACGATTTCGGTACTTAGAAAATTTCTGACCTTTTCGGTACTTGGAAAATTTCTGACGTTTTCGGTACTTAGGAAAATTCTGCCGATTTCGGTACTTAGAAAAATTCTAATGATTTCGGTACTTAGAAAAATTCTGACGATTTCGGTACTTAGAAAATTTATGACCTTTTCGGTACTTGGAAAATTTCTGACCTTTTCGGTACTTAGAAAATTACTGACCTTTACGGGACTTAGAAAAATTCTGACGATTTCGGTACTTAGAAAACAATCAGAAGTTTTTGGTACTAAGAAAATTTCTGTCGTTTTCGGTACTTAGAAAAATTCCGATGATTTCGGTACTTAGAAAAATTCTGTTGATTTCGGTACTTAGAAAATTTCTGACCTTTTCGGTACTTAGAAAATATCTGACGTTTTCGGTACTTAGTAAATTTCTGACCTTTTCGGTACTTAGAAAAATTCTGACGATTTCGGTACTTAGAAAAATTCCGACGATTTCGGTACTTAGAAAATTTCTGCCTTTTTCGGTACATAGAAAACATTCAGAAGTTTTCGGTACTTAGAAAATTTCTGACGTTATCGGTACTTAGAAAAATTCTGATGATTTCGGTATTTAGAAAAATTCTGTTGATTTCGGTACTTAGAAAATTTCTGACCTTTTCGGTACTTAGAAAATATCTGACGTTTTCGGTACTTAGAAAAATTCTGTCGATTTCGGTACTTAGAAAACATTAAGAAGTATTCGGTACTTAGAAAATTTCTGACGTTTTCGGTACTTAGAAAAATTCTTACGATTTCGATACTTATTAAACATTCAGAAGTTTTCGGTGCTTAGAAAAATTCTGCCGATTTCGGTTCTTAGAAAAATTCTGTTGATTTCGGTACTTAGAAAAATTCTGTCGATTTCGGTACTTAGAAAAGACTCGGAAGTTTTCGGTACTTAGATAATTTCTGACGTTTTCGGTACTTAGAAAAATTCTGATGATTTCGGTACTTAGAAAATTTCTGACCTTTTCGGTATTTTGAAAATTTCAAACGATTTCGGTACTTAGAAAAATTCAGACTATTTCGGTACTTAGAAAAATTCCGACGATTTCGGTACTTAGAAAATTTCTGCCTTTTTCGGTACATAGAAAACATTTAGAAGTTTTCGGTACTTAGAAAATTTCTGACGTTATCGGTACTTAGAAAAATTCTGACGATTTCGGTACTTAGAAAAATTCTGGTGATTTCGGTACTTAGAAAATTTCTGTAGTTTTCGGTACTTAGAAAAATTCTAATGATTTCGGTACTTAGAAAAATTCTGACGATTTCGGTACTTAGAAAATTTCTGACCTTTTCGGTACTTGGAAAATTTCTGACCTTTTCGGTACTTAGTAAATTTCTGACCTTTTCGGTACTTAGAAAAATTCTGACGATTTCGGTACTTAGAAAACAATCAGAAGTTTTTGGTACTAAGAAAATTTCTGTCGTTTTCGGTACTTAGAAAAATTCTGATGATTTCGGTACTTAGAAAAATTCTGTCGATTTCGGTACTTAGAAAACATTAAGAAGTCTTCGGTACTTAGAAAATTTCTGAAGTTTTCGGTACTTAGAAAAATTCTTACGATTTCGATACTTATTAAACATTCAGAAGTTTTCGGTACTTAGAAAAATTCTGCCGATTTCGGTACTTAGAAAAATTCTGTTGATTTCGGTACTTAGAAAAATTCTGTCTATTTCGGTACTTATAAAAGACTCGGAAGTTTTCGGTACTTAGAAAATTTCTGACGTTTTCGGTACTTAGAAAAATTCTGATGATTTCGGTACTTAGAAAATTTCTGACCTTTACGGTATTTAGAAAATTTCAAACGATTTCGGTACTTAGAAAAATTCTGACGATTTCGGTACTTAGAAAAATTCTGGTGATTTCGGAACTTAGAAATATTCTGTTGATTTCGGTACTTAGAAAAATTCTGCCTTTTTCGGTACTTAGAAAAATTCTGACGAATTCGGTACTTAGAAAACATTCAGAAGTTATCGATACTTAGAAAATTTCTGACTTTTTCGGTACTTAGGAAAATTCTGCCGATTTCGGTACTTAGAAAAATTCTAATGATTTCTGTACTTAGAAAAATTCTGACGATTTCGGCACTTAGAAAATTTCTGACCTTTACGGTACTTAGAAAAATTCTGACGATTTCGGTACTTAGAAAACAATCAGAAGTTTTTGGTACTAAGAAAATTTCTGTCGTTTTCGGTACTTAGAAAAATTCTGATGATTTCGGTACTTAGAAAAATTCTGTCGATTTCGGTACTTAGAAAACATTCAGAAGTCTTCGGTACTTAGAAAATTTCTGACGTTTTTGGTACTTAGAAAAATTATTACGATTTCGATACTTATTAAACATTCAGAAGTTTTCAGTACTTAGAAAAATTCTGCCGATTTCGGTTCTTAGAAAAATTCTGTTGATTTCGGTACTTAGAAAAATTCTGTCGATTTCGGTACTTAGAAAAGACTCGGAAGTTTTCGGTACTTAGAAAATTTCTGACGTTTTCGGTATTTAGAAAATTTCAAACGATTTCGGTACTTAGAAAAATTCTGACGAATTCGATACTTAGAAAACATTCAGAAGTTATCGATACTTAGAAAATTTCTGACTTTTTCGGTACTTAGGAAAATTCTGCCGATTTCGGTACTTAGAAAAATTCAAATGATTTCGGTACTTAGAAAATTTCTGACGATTTCGGCTCTTAGAAAATTTCTGACCTTTACGGTACTTAGAAAAATTCTGACGATTTCGGCTCTTAGAAAATTTCTGCCTATTTCGGTACTTAGAAAATTCTGACGATTTCGGTACTTGGAAAATTTCTGACCTTTTCGGTACTTAGAAAATTTCTGACCTTTTCGGTACTTAGAAAACATTCCGACGATTTCGGTAGTTAGAAAATTCTGACGTTGTCGGTACTTAGAAAAATTCTGTTTATTCTGTCTAAGTTTGAAATACCATGAAATATTTCTAAGTACGAAAATCTTCTGAATTCCCGCACAAAGTTCATTTTCCAAGCGAAGAATTTTTCTCCCGGGCTGTGGCCGTCGACATCCGCATCCCCGGCCTCTCGCCGAGGAAATTTAAATTTGAACGGCAAACGCATATTGGCCTTTCCGGCCTCGCTCGGGCTTCGTCTCAGACTTCCCGTCGTCGGACTTAGAAGAATTTCCACAATTTTCGAGACTTAGAAAAATTTCGGAAAAAATTGGACTTTGACAAAAAAACACTCTAAAACTAATTTTAAAAAAATGTAACTAAAAATTATTATTACATAATTATAATTAAAAATATTATTTATATACATTTATCATATTATATAAATTTCATATTAAAATAATTTAAAATAATTAAAAAAAATAACACAAAATTATTATTATGTAATTATATTATCAAATTTATATTATATAACTAAAAATTATATTTTTATACATTATATTATATACATTTTTTATTAAAATATTTTAAAATTTAACTATTATTATACATCTTTTAAAACTAATTTTGATAATAAACACATTGTTTTATATTATAAAGTTTCTTCATTAGTACAATGTCAATAACTAATGTTTTTAGGCAACAATGTTACGATATTTGAAGTGTTTACGTCTGGTCTAACACATCTTTCGAGTTTCTTTGCATAAGTGCTTTTAATTGCTTAATTTGCTTTTTTTTATTTCTAAGTACGAAAATCTTCTGAATTTTTCAAAGTCAAAACCGTTTGAAAATATTACTAAGTTTGAAATACCATAAAATATTTCTAAGTACGAAAATCTTCTCAATTTTTCAAAATCAAAACCGTTTGAAAATATTACTAAGTTTGAAATACCATGAAATATTTCTAAGTACGAAAATCTTCTGAATTTTTCAAAGTCAAAACCGTTTGAAAATATTACTAAGTTTGAAATACCATAAAATATTTCTAAGTACGAAAATCTTCTGAAATTTTCAAAGTCAAAACCGTTTGAAAATATTACTAAGTTTGAAATACCATGAAATATTTCTAAGTACGAAAATCTTCTGAATAAGTCAAAACCGTTTGAAAATATTTCTAAATTTGAAATACCATGAAATATTTCTAAGTACGAAAATCTTCTGAATTTTTCAAAGTCAAAACCGTTTGAAAATATTACTAAGGTTCAAATACCATGAAATATTTCTAAGTACGAAAATCTTCTGAAATTTTCAAAGTGAAAACCGTTTGAAAATATTACTAAGTTTGAAATACCATGAAATATTTCTACGTACGAAAATCTTCTGAATTTTTTAAAGTCAAAGCCGTTTTAAAATATTACTAATTATGAAATACCATGAAATATTTCTAAGTACGAAAATCTTCTGAATTTTTCAAAGTCAAAACCGTTTGAAAATATTACTAATTTTGATATACCATAAAATATTTCTAAGTACGAAAATCTTCTGAATTTTTCAATGTCAAAACCGTTTGAAAATATTACTAAGTCTGAAATACCATGAAATATATCTTAGTACGAAAAGCTTCTGAATAAGTCAAAACCGTTTGAAAATATTTCTAAGTTTGAAATACCATGAAATATTTCTAAGTACGAAAATCTTCTGAATTTTTCAAAGTCAAAACCGTTTGAAAATAATACTAAGGTTCAAATACCATGAAGTATTTCTAAGTACGAAAATCTTCTGAAATTTTCAAAGTGAAAACCGTTTGAAAATATTTCTAAGTTTGAAATACCATGAAATATTTCTAAGTACGAAAATCTTCTGAATTTTTCAAAGTCAAAACCGTTTGAAAATATTACTAAGTCTGAAATACCATGAAATATTTCTTAGTACGAAAAGCTTCTGAATAAGTCAAAACCGTTTGAAAATATTTCTAAGTTTGAAATACCATGAAATATTTCTAAGTACGAAAATCTTCTGAATTTTTCAAAGTCAAAACCGTTTGAAAATAATACTAAGGTTCAAATACCATGAAATATTTCTAAGTACGAAAATCTTCTGAAATTTTCAAAGTGAAAACCGTTTGAAAATATTACTAAGTTTGAAATACCATGAAATATTTCTAAGTACGAAAATCTTCTGAATTTTTCAAAGTCAAAGCCGTTCGAAAATATTACTAATTTTGAAATACCATGAAATATTTCCAAGTACGAAAATCTTCTGAATTTTCCAAAGTCAAAACCGTTTGAAAATATTACTAATTTTGATATACCATGAAATATTGCTAAGTACGAAAATCTTCTGAATTTTTCAAAGTCAAAACCGTTTAAAAATAGTACTAACTTTGAAATACCATGAAATATTTCTAAGTACGAAAATCTTCTGAATTTTTCAAAGTCAAAACCGTTTGAAAATATTACTAAGTTTGAAATACCATGAAATATTTCTAAGTACGAAAATCTTCTGAATTTCTCAAAGTCAAAACCGTTTGAAAATATTACTAAATTTGAAATACCATGAAATATTTCTAAGTGGAAAAAGCTTCAGAATTTTTCGAAGTCCAAAACATTTTGAAAATATTTCAAAGTCAAAAAAATTCGAACACACGATCATCAAAAGACATGAAGCAAAAAACAGTTGTGAAATTCGCACACACGATTAACGGAAGACATAAAGAAATTTAGAAATTCGCACACACGATCAACAAAAGAAATGAAGAAAAAAAAAATTTGTGAAATTCGCACACATGATCAACTTAAGACTTATGAAGAAAGAAAAAAAAATTTAGAAATTCGCACACACGATCAACGGAACACTTAGGAAGAAAGAAAAAAAAATTTGAAATTCGAAAACACGATCAAGGAAACACAGAAAGAAAAAGAAACAATTGAAAAATTCGCACACACGATCAAATAAGACATGAAGAAAAAAAAATTGAGAAATTCGCACACACGATGAACGAAACATATGAAAGAAAAAAAAATTTAGAAATTCGCACACACGATCAAGGAAAGACATGAAGAAAAAAAATTTGTGAAATTCGCACACACGATCAACGGAAGACTTAGGAAGAAAGAAAAAAAAATTTGAAACTCGCACACACGATCAAGGAAAGACAGAAAGAAAAAGAAACAATTGAAAAATTCGCACACACGATCAAATAAGACATGAAGAAAAAAAAATTGAGAAATTCGCACACACGATCAACGAAACATATGAAAGAAAAAAAAATTTAGAAATTCGCACACACGATCAAGGAAAGACATGAAGAAAAAAAAATTGTGAAATTCGCACACACGATCAACGGAAGACTTAGGAAAAAAAAACAATTCAGAAATTCGCACACACGATCAAATAAGACATGAAAAAAAATCACGACGGTCTCCTGATGACTAACTAAAAGGGATTCTGACTGAGGGCGTTCAGTCATTATGCCACAGATGGCATCTTCGCTCCATTGGTCATTCGACCCACTCATGTACTAAAAATTTACCAACCACGTGTTCCAAATGAATCCACAATGCGCCAATCACATTCAGAGACTAGTGTCGTTTTTGCGTTCGAGAGTTTCAAATCAAGAGTTTTCCTCCGAGAAGGGGGAAAATGCGTCGGCACCAACGGGGCGGGGAGCTCTCTCAGGTCGAGCCCCCTCTTCAAGCCTAGCCCAGCAAAGGACCTCCCTCTTCCCCAGGTCGAAGGGCTGGGAAACAGGCACGCCCACACGGCACTGACAGTTGCGGTCGAGGCGGGGATCACCAGTGAAGTATCCCCGGGCGTAGGCCGATGTCGGAGCCTACTGGCACCCATCTTTAATTGTCCTTCCGCAGGTTCACCTACGGAAACCTTGTTACGCGTTAACTTCCTCTAAATGACCAAGTTCGATCAACTTTCCGGCACGCCGGCTCGACCCGGAGGTCAGCCAGAGCGCCAGTCCGAGGACCTCACTAAATCATTCCATCGGATGTTGCGACGGGCGGTTTGCACAAAGGGCAGGGACGTAATCAACACGAGCTGATGACTCGTGCTTACTGGGAATTCCTCGTTCAAGGCAGATATTTACCATTATTCCAGTGATGCCCTTCCGTCAATTCCTTTAAGTTTCAGCTTTGCAACCATACTTCCCCCGGAACCAAAAAGCTTTGGTTTCCCGGAAGCTGCCCGGCGTGTCATTTGAGGAACACAGCCGAATCGGTGGCTGGCATCGTTTATGGTTAGAACTAGGGCGGTATGT
The DNA here is from genome assembly GCF_982258835.1 of Parasteatoda tepidariorum. Classification (NCBI taxonomy): domain Eukaryota; kingdom Metazoa; phylum Arthropoda; class Arachnida; order Araneae; family Theridiidae; genus Parasteatoda; species Parasteatoda tepidariorum. Next base: position 129,609,000 of record NC_141756.1, read on the forward strand.
GATCGCCTTTGAACCTCTAACTTTCGTTCTTGATTAATGGAAACATTCTTGGCAAATGCTTTCGCAGTAGTTCGTCTTGCGACGGTCCAAGAATTTCACCTCTAGCGTCGCAATACGAATGCCCCCGTCTGTCCCTCTTAATCATTACCTCGTGTTCCGAAAACCAACAAAATAGAACCGAGGTCCTATTCCATTATTCCATGCACCATTATTCATGCGTCATGCATACTTTGAGCACTCTAATTTTTTCAAAGTAAAATTGCCGAAACCGAACGACAACCGGTAAAGATCATCGGACAATTTCGGCGGCAATGCTCAGAACTGGCAGTGACCACCGGAGGGCGGACCACCCGTCTTGAACTAAGATCCAACTATGAGCTTTTTAACAGCAACAACTTCAATATACGCTTTTGGAGCTGGAGTTACTGCTGCGGCCGCAGCAGACTTTCCCTCCTTCTTTGATACAAGCATATGACTACTGGCAGGACCAACCAGGTTACTTTCACGTTCAGCGAGCGTTCGAAGCGGCGCTTCGAATCTCAGAGGTAGTGGTGCCCCCGGCTGGCGAGGGCGCCGGACCCGGCATGACGGCCGGGTCCCCGTTCGCACAGATCGAACTAGAGCCTTCTTCCTCTAGTCGGTTCGAGACTCACTGCGTCCCCCTTGGCGTCAACGCCTGGACGCGAGAGTGCTCTGCCGTCGAGAGTCGTGCTCGCGCCGGAACAAACTGCAGAAAACCTCGTAAATGCTTCCATCACTGTTCAGTCTCCACGCGGCTACAAACTACTGTCCGAGCCACTCGCTGAAAAGCCGAGACCTTTTGTTTCCGTGAGGCGAGCCCTCGCCCTTGTCGAGACGAGAGCGTTGCGTTTCTTGAGACACGCTCACTGTGCCTCACATGTATAGTCCCGCACAAAGTTCATGTTCCAAGCGAAAGATTTTTCTCCCGGGCGGTGGCCGTCGACGTCCGCATCCCCGGCCTCTCACCGAGGAAATTTAAATTTGAACGGAAAACGCATATCGGCCTTTCCGGCCTCGCTCGGGCTTCGTCTCAGACTTCCCGTCGCCGGACTTAGAAGAATTTCCACAATTTTCGAGACTTAGAAAAATTTCGGAAAAAATTGGACTTTGACAAAAACACTCTAAAACTAATTTAAAAAAAAATTTAACTAAAAATTATTATTACATAATTATAATAAAAAATATTATTTATATACATTTATCATATTATATAAATTTCATATTAAAATAATTTAAAATAATTAAAAAAAATAACATGAAATTATTATTATATAATTATATTATCAAATTTATATTATATAACTATTATTAAAAATTATATTTTTATACATTATATTATATTATATTATTTTATTATACATTATATTATTTTTTATACATTATATTATATTATTATACATCTTTTAAAACCAATTTTGATAATAAACACATTGTTTTATATTATAAAGTTTCTTCATTAGTACAATGTCAATAACTAATGTTTTTAGGCAACAATGTTACGATATTTGAAGTGTTTACGTCTGGTCTAACAGATCTTTCGAGTATCTTTGCATAAGTGCTTTTAATTGCTTAATTTGCTTTTTTTTTATTACGAAAATCTTCTGAATTTTTCAAAGTCAAAACCGTTTGAAAATAATACTAAGGTTCAAATACCATGAAATATTTCTAAGTACGAAAATCTTCTGAAATTTTCAAAGTGAAAACCGTTTGAAAATATTACTAAGTTTGAAATACCATGAAATATTTCTAAGTACGAAAATCTTCGGAATTTTTCAAAGTCAAAGCCGTTTGAAAATATTACTAAGTTTGAAATACCATGAAATATTTCTAAGTACGAAAATCTTCTCAATTTTTCAAAATCAAAACAGTTTAAAAATATTACTAAGTTTGAAATACCATGAAATATTTCGAAATACGAAAATCTTCTGAATTATTCAAAGTCAAAACCGTTTGAAAATATTACTAAGTTTGAAATACCATGAAATATTTCTAAGTACGAAAATCTTCTGAATTCCCGCACAAAGTTCATTTTCCAAGCGAAGAATTTTTCTCCCGGGCTGTGGCTGTCGACATCCGCATCCCCGGCCTCTCGTCGAGGAAATTTAAATTTGAACGGCAAACGCATATTGGCCTTTCCGGCCTCGCTCGGGCTTCGTCTCAGACTTCCCGTCGCCGGACTTAGAAGAATTTCCACAATTTTCGAGACTTAGAAAAATTTCGGAAAAAATTGGACTTTGACAAAAAAACACTCTAAAACTAATTTAAAAAAAATGTAACTAAAAATTATTATTACATAATTATAATTAAAAATACTATTTATATACATTTATCATATTATATAAATTTCATATTAAAATAATTTAAAATAATTAAAAAAAAATAACACAAAATTATTATTATGTAATTATATTATCAAATTTATATTATATAACTAAAAATTATATTTTTATACATTATATTATATACATTTTTTATTAAAATATTTTAAAATTTAACTATTATTATACATCTTTTAAAACTAATTTTGATAATAAACACATTGTTTTATATTATAAAGTTTCTTCAATAGTACAATGTCAATAACTAATGATTTTAGGCAACAATGTTACGATATTTGAAGGGTTTACATCTGGTCTAACAGATCTTTCGAGTTTCTTTGCATAAGTGCTTGTAATTGCTTAATTTGCTTTTTTTTTTATTTCTAAGTACGAAAATCTTCTGAATTTTTCAAAGTCAAAACCGTTTGAAAATATTCCTAAGTTTGAAATACCATAAAATATTTCTAAGTACGAAAATCTTCTGAAATTTTCAAAGTGAAAACCGTTTGAAAATATTACTAAGTTTGAAATACCATGAAATATTTCTACGTACGAAAATCTTCTGAATTTTTCAAAGTCAAAACCGTTTGAAAATATTACTAATTTTGATATACCATGAAATATTTCTAAGTACGAAAATCTTCTGAATTTTTCAATGTCAAAACCGTTTGAAAATATTACTAAGTCTGAAATACCATGAAATATTTCTTAGTACGAAAAGCTTCTGAATAAGTCAAAACCGTTTGAAAATATTTCTAAGTTTGAAATACCATGAAATATTTCTAAGTACGAAAATCTTCGGAATTTTTCAAAGTCAAAACCGTTTGAAAATAATACTAAGGTTCAAATACCATGAAATTTTTTTAAGTACGAAAATCTTCTGAAATTTTCAAAGTGAAAACCGTTTGAAAATATTACTAAGTTTGAAATACCATGAAATATTTCTAAGTACGAAAATCTTCGGAATTTTTCAAAATCAAAACAGTTTAAAAATATTACTAAGTTTGAAATACCATGAAATATTTCGAAATACGAAAATCTTCTGAATTATTCAAAGTCAAAACCGTTTGAAAATATTACTAAGTTTGAAACACCATGAAATATTTCTAAGTACGAAAATCTTCTGAATTTTTCAAAGTCAATACCGCTTGAAAATATTACTAAGTTTGAAATACCATAAAATATTTCTAAGTACGAAAATCTTCTGAAATTTTCAATGTCAAAACCGTTTGAAAATATTACTAAGTTTAAAATACCATAAAATATTTCTAAGGACGAAAATCTTCTGAACATTTCAAAGTCAAAACCGTTTGAAAATATTACTAAGTTTGAAATACCATAAAATATTTCTAAGTACGAAAACCTTCTGAATTTTTCCAAGTCAAAACCGTTTGAAAATATTACTTAGTTTGAAATACCATGAAATATTTCTAAGTACGAAAATCTTCGGAATTTTTTAAAGTCAAAAAAGTTTGAAATTATTACTAAGTTTGAAATACCATAAAATATTTCTAAGGACGAAAATCTTCTGAATTTTTCAAAGTCAAAACCGTTTGAAAATATTACTAAGTTTGAAATACCATGAAATATGTCTAAGTACGAAAATCTTCTGAATTTTTCAAAGTCAAAACCGTTTGAAAATATTACTAAGTTTGAAATACCATAAAATATTTCTAAGGACGAAAATCTTCTGAATTTTTCAAAGTCAATACTGCTTGAAAATATTTCTAAGTTTGAAATACCATGAAATATTTCTAAGTACGAAAATCTTCTGAATTTTTCAAAGTCAATACCGTTTGAAAATATTACTAAGTTTGAAATACCATGAAATATTTCTAAGTACGAAAATCTTCTCAATTTTTCAAAATCAAAACCGTTTGAAAATATTACTATGTTTGAAATACCATAAAATATTTCTAAGGACGAAAATCTTCCGAATTTTTCAAAGTCAATACTGCTTGAAAATATTTCTAAGTTTGAAATACCATGAAATATTTCTAAGTACGAAAATCTTCTGAATTTTTCAAAGTCAATACCGCTTGAAAATATTTCTAAGTTTGAAATACCATGAAATATTTCTAAGTACGAAAATCTTCTGAATTTTTCAAAGTCAATACCGCTTGAAAATATTTCTATGTTTGAAATACCATGAAATATTTCTAAGTACGAAAATCTTCTGAATTTTTCAAAGTCAAAACCGTTTGAAAATATTACTAAGTTTGACATACCATGAAATATTTCTAAGTTCGAAAATCTTCTGAATTTTTCAAAGTCAAAACCGTTTGAAAATATTACTAAGTTTGAAATACCATGAAATATTTCTAAGTACGAAAATCTTCTGAATTTTTCAAAGTCAATACCGTTTGAAAATATTACTAAGTTTGAAATACCATGAAATATTTCTAAGTACGAAAATCTTCTCAATTTTTCAAAATCAAAACCGTTTGAAAATATTACTATGTTTGAAATACCATAAAATATTTCTAAGGACGAAAATCTTCTGAATTTTTCAAAGTCAATACTGCTTGAAAATATTTCTAAGTTTGAAATACCATGAAATATTTCTAAGTACGAAAATCTTCTGAATTTTTCAAAGTCAATACCGCTTGAAAATATTTCTAAGTTTGAAATACCATGAAATATTTCTAAGTACGAAAATCTTCTGAATTTTTCAAAGTCAATACCGCTTGAAAATATTTCTATGTTTGAAATACCATGAAATATTTCTAAGTACGAAAATCTTCTGAATTTTTCAAAGTCAAAACCGTTTGAAAATATTACTAAGTTTGACATACCATGAAATATTTCTAAGTACGAAAATCTTCTGAATTTTTCAAAGTCAAAACCGTTTGAAAATATTACTAAGTTTGAAATACCATGAAATATTTCTAAGTACGAAAATCTTCTGAATTTTTCAAAGTCAAAACCGTTTGAAAATATTGCTAAGTTTGAAATACCATGAAATATTTCTAAGTACGAAAATCTTCTGAATTCCCGCACAAAGTTCATTTTCCAAGCGAAGAATTTTTCTCCCGGGCTGTGGCTGTCGACTTCCGCATCCCCGGCCTCTCGTCGAGGAAATTTAAATTTGAGCGGCAAACGCATATTGGCCTTTCCGGATTCGCTCGGGCTTCGTCTCAGACTTCCCGTCGCCGGACTTAGAAGAATTTCCACAATTTTCGAGACTTAGAAATATTTCGGAAAAAATTGGACTTTGACAAAAAAACACTCTAAAACTAATTTTAAAAAAATGTAACTAAAAATTATTATTACATAATTATAATTAAAAATATTATTTATATACATTTATCATATTATATAAATTTCATATTAAAATAATTTAAAATAATTAAAAAAAATAACACAAAATTATTATTATATAATTATATTATCAAATTTATATTATATAACTATTATTAAAAATTATATTTTTATACATTATATTATATACATTTTTTATTAAAATATTTTAAAATTTAACTATTATTATACATCTTTTAAAACAAATTTTGATAATAAACACATTGTTTTATATTATAAAGTTTCTTCATTAGTACAATGTCAATAACTAATGTTTTTAGACAACAATGTTACGATATTTGAAGTGTTTACGTCTGGTCTAACAGATCTTTTGAGTTTCTTTGCATAAGTGCTTTTAATTGCTTAATTTGCTTTTTTTTATTTCTAAGTACGAAAATCTTCTGAAATTTTCAAAGTCAAAACCGTTTGAAAATATTACTAAGTTTGAAATACCATAAAATATTTCTAAGTACGAAAATCTTCTGAAATTTTCAAAGTCAAAATCGTTTGAAAATATTACTAAGTTTGAAATACCATGAAATATTTCTAAGTACGAAAATCTTCTGAATTTTTCAAAGTCAAAACCGTTTGAAAATATTACTAAGTTTGAAATACCATGAAATATTTCTAAGTACGAAAATCTTCTGAATTTTTCAAAGTCAATACCGCTTGATAATATTTCTATGTTTGAAATACCATGAAATATTTCTAAGTACGAAAATCTTCAGAATTTTTCAAAGTCAAAACCGTTTGAAAATATTACTAAGTTTGACATACCATGAAATATTTCTAAGTACGAAAATCTTCTGAATTTTTGAAAGTCAATACTGCTTGAAAATATTTCTAAGTTTGAAATACCATGAAATATTTCTAAGTACGAAAATCTTCTGAATGTTTCAAAGTCAATACCGCTTGAAAATATTTCTAAGTTTGAAATACCATGAAATATTTCTAAGTACAAAAATCTTCGGAATTTTTCAAAGTCAAAACCGTTTGAAAATATTGCTAAGTTTGAAATACCATGAAATATTTCTAAGTACGAAAATCTTCTGAATTCCCGCACAAAGTTTATTTTCCAAGCGAAGAATTTTTCTCCCGGGCAGTGGCTGTCGACATCCGCATCCCCGGCCTCTCGTCGAGGAAATTTAAATTTGAACGGCAAACGCATATTGGGCTTTCCGGCCTCGCTCGGGCTTCGTCTCAGACTTCCCGTCGCCGGACTTAGAAGAATTTCCACAATTTTCGAGACTTAGAAAAATTTCATAAAAAATTGGACTTTGACAAAAAAACACTCTAAAACTAATTTAAAAATATGTAACTAAAAACTATTATTACATAATTATAATTAAAAATATTATTTATATACATTTATCATATTATATAAATTTCATATTAAAATAATTTAAAATAATTAAAAAAAAATAACACAAAATTATTATTATATAATTATATTATCAAATTTATATTATATAACTATTATTAAAAATTATATTTTTATACATTATATTATATACATTTTTTATTAAAATATTTTAAAATTTAACTATTATTATACATCTTTTAAAACCAATTTTGATAATAAACACATTTTTTTATATTATGAAGTTTCTTCATTAGTACAATGTCAATAACTAATGTTTTTAGGCAACAATGTTACGATATTTGAAGTGTTTACGTCTGGTCTAACAGATCTTTTGAGTTTCTTTGCATAAGTGCTTTTAATTGCTAAATTTGCTTTTTTTTATTTCTAAGTACGAAAATCTTCTGAATTTTTCAAAATCAAAACCGTTTGAAAATATTACTAAGTTTGAAATACCATAAAATATTTCTAAGTACGAAAATCTTCTGAAATTTTCAAAGTCAAAACCGTTTGAAAATATTACTAAGTTTGAAATATCATGAAATATTTCTAAGTACGAAAATCTTCTGAATTTTTCAAAGTCAATACCGCTTGATAATATTTCTATGTTTGAAATACCATGAAATATTTCTAAGTACGAAAATCTTCTGAATTTTTCAAAGTCAAAACCGTTTGAAAATATTACTAAGTTTGACATACCATGAAATATTTCGAAATACGAAAATCTTCGGAAATTTTTAAAGTCAAAACCGTTTGAAAATATTACTAAGTTTGAAATACCATAAAATATTTCTAAGGACGAAAATCTTCTGAATTTTTCAAATTCAATATTGCTTGAAAATATTTCTAAGTTTGAAATACCATGAAATATTTCTAAGTACGAAAATCTTCTGAATGTTTCAAAGTCAATACCGCTTGAAAATATTTCTAAGTTTGAAATACCATGAAATATTTCTAAGTACAAAAATCTTCGGAATTTTTCAAAGTCAAAACCGTTTGAAAATATTGCTAAGTTTGAAATACCATGAAATATTTCTAAGTACGAAAATCTTCTGAATTCCCGCACAAAGTTTATTTTCCAAGCGAAGAATTTTTCTCCCGGGCAGTGGCTGTCGACATCCGCATCCCCGGCCTCTCGTCGAGGAAATTTAAATTTGAACGGCAAACGCATATTGGGCTTTCCGGCCTCGCTCGGGCTTCGTCTCAGACTTCCCGTCGCCGGACTTAGAAGAATTTCCACAATTTTCGAGACTTAGAAAAATTTCGGAAAAAATTGGACTTTGACAAAAAAACACTCTAAAACTAATTTAAAAATATGTAACTAAAAACTATTATTACATAATTATAATTAAAAATATTATTTATATACATTTATCATATTATATAAATTTCATATTAAAATAATTTAAAATAATTAAAAAAAAATAACACAAAATTATTATTATATAATTATATTATCAAATTTATATTATATAACTATTATTAAAAATTATATTTTTATACATTATATTATATACATTTTTTATTAAAATATTTTAAAATTTAACTATTATTATACATCTTTTAAAACCAATTTTGATAATAAACACATTGTTTTATATTATAAAGTTTCTTCATTAGTACAATGTCAATAACTAATGTTTTTAGGCAACAATGTTACGATATTTGAAGTGTTTACGTCTGGTCTAACAGATCTTTCGAGTTTCTTTGCATAAGTGCTTTTAATTGCTTAATTTGCTTTTTTTTATATCTAAGTACGAAAATCTTCTGAATTTTTCAAAGTCAAAACCGTTTGAAAATATTACTAAGTTTGAAATACCATAAAATATTTCTAAGTACGAAAATCTTCTGAAATTTTCAAAATCAAAACCGTTTGAAAATATTACTAAGTTTGAAATATCATGAAATATTTCAAAGTACGAAAATCTTCTGAATTTTTCAAAGTCAAAACCGTTTGAAAATATTACTAAGTTTGAAATACCATGAAATATTTCTAAGTACGAAAATCTTCTGAATTTTTCAAAGTCAATACCGCTTGATAATATTTCTATGTTTGAAATACCATGAAATATTTCTAAGTACGAAAATCTTCTGAATTTTTCAAAGTCAAAACCGTTTGAAAATATTACTAAGTTTGACATACCATGAAATATTTCGAAATACGAAAATCTTCGGAAATTTTTAAAGTCAAAACCGTTTGAAAATATTACTAAGTTTGAAATACCATAAAATATTTCTAAGGACGAAAATCTTCTGAATTTTTCAAAGTCAATACTGCTTGAAAATATTTCTAAGTTTGAAATACCATGAAATATTTCTAAGTACGAAAATCTTCTGAATGTTTCAAAGTCAATACCGCTTGAAAATATTTCTAAGTTTGAAATACCATGAAATATTTCTAAGTACAAAAATCTTCGGAATTTTTCAAAGTCAAAACCGTTTGAAAATATTACTAAGTTTGAAATACCATGAAATATTTCTAAGTACGAAAATCTTCTGAATTTTTCAAAGTCAAAACCGTTTGAAAATATTACTAAGTTTGACATACCATGAAATATTTCTAAGTACGAAAATCTTCTGAATTTTTCAAAGTCAAAACCGTTTGAAAATATCGCTAAGTTTGAAATACCATGAAATATTTCTAAGTACGAAAATCTTCTGAATTCCCGCACAAAGTTCATTTTCCAAGCGAAGAATTTTTCTCCCAGGCTGTGGCCGTCGACATCCGCATCCCCGGCCTCTCGCCGAGGAAATTTAAATTTGAACGGCAAACGCATATTGGCCTTTCCGGCCTCGCTCGGGCTTCGTCTCAGACTTCCCGTCGCCGGACTTAGAAGAATTTCCACAATTTTCGAGACTTAGAAAAATTTCGGAAAAAATTGGACTTTGACAAAAAAACTCTCTAAAACTAATTAAAAAAAAATGTAACTAAAAATTATTATTACATAATTATAATTAAAAATATTATTTATATACATTTATCATATTATAAAAATTTCATATTAAAATAATTTAAAATAATTAAAAAAAATAACACAAAATTATTATTATATAATTATATTATCAAATTTATATTATATAACTATTATTAAAAATTATATTTTTATACATTATATTATATACATTTTTTATTAAAATATTTTAAAATTTAACTATTATTATACATCTTTTAAACCAATTTTGATAATAAACACATTGTTTTATATTATAAAGTTTCTTCATTAGTACAATGTCAATAACTAATGTTTTTAGGCAACAATGTTACGATATTTGAAGTGCTTACGTCTGGTCTAACAGATCTTTCGAGTTTCTTTGCATAAGTGCTTTTAATTGCTTAATTTGCTTTTTTTTTATTTCCAAGTACGAAAATCTTCTGAATTTTTCAAAGTCAAAACCGTTTGATAATATTACTAAGTTTGAAATAACATAAAATATTTCTAAGTACGAAAATCTTCGAAATTTTTCAAAGTCAAAACCGTTTGAAATTATTACTAAGTTTGAAATAGCATGAAATATTTCTAAGTACGAAAATCTTCTGAATTTTTCATAGTCAAAACCGTTTGAAAATATTACTAAGTTTGAAATACCATGAAATATTTTTAAGTACGAAAATCTTCTGAATTTTTCAAAATCAATACCGCTTGAAAATATTTCTAAGTTTGAAATACCATGAAATATTTCTAAGTACAAAAATCTTCGGAATTTTTCAAAGTCAAAACCGTTTGCAAATATTACTAAGTTTGAAATACCATGAAATATTTCTAAGTACGAAAATCTTCTGAATTTTTCAAAATCAAAACCGTTTGAAAATATTACTAAGTTTGAAATACCATGAAATATTTCTAAGTACGAAAATCTTCTCAATTTTTCAAAATCAAAACAGTTTAAAAATATTACTAAGTTTGAAATACCATAAAATATTTCTAAGTACGAAAATCTTCTGAAATTTTCAAAGTCAATACCGCTTGATAATATTTCTATGTTTGAAATACCATGAAATATTTCTAAGTACGAAAATCTTCTGAATTTTTCAAAGTCAAAACCGTTTGAAAATATTACTAAGTTTGACATACCATGAAATATTTCGAAATACGAAAATCTTCGGAAATTTTTAAAGTCAAAACCGTTTGAAAATATTACTAAGTTTGAAATACCATAAAATATTTCTAAGGACGAAAATCTTCTGAATTTTTCAAAGTCAATACTGCTTGAAAATATTTCTAAGTTTGAAATACCATGAAATATTTCTAAGTACGAAAATCTTCTGAATGTTTCAAAGTCAATACCGCTTGAAAATATTTCTAAGTTTGAAATACCATGAAATATTTCTAAGTACGAAAATCTTCTGAATTTTTCATAGTCAAAACCGTTTGAAAATATTACTAAGTTTGAAATACCATGAAATATTTTTAAGTACGAAAATCTTCTGAATTTTTCAAAATCAATACCGCTTGAAAATATTTCTAAGTTTGAAATACCATGAAATATTTCTAAGTACAAAAATCTTCGGAATTTTTCAAAGTCAAAACCGTTTGCAAATATTACTAAGTTTGAAATACCATGAAATATTTCTAAGTACGAAAATCTTCTGAATTTTTCAAAGTCAAAACCGTTTGAAAATATAACTAAGTTTGAAATACCATGAAATATTTCTAAGTACGAAAATCTTCTCAATTTTTCAAAATCAAAACAGTTTAAAAATATTACTAAGTTTGAAATACCATAAAATATTTCTAAGTACGAAAATCTTCTGAAATTTTCAAAGTCAAAACCGTTTGAAAATATTACTAAGTTTGAAATACCATGAAATATTTCTAAGTACGAAAATCTTCTCAATTTTTCAAAATCAAAACAGTTTAAAAATATTACTAAGTTTGAAATACCATGAAATATTTCGAAATACGAAAATCTTCTGAAATTTTCAAAGTCAAAACAGTTTGAAAATATTACTTAGTTTGAAATACCATGAAATATTTCTAAGTACGAAAATCTTCGGAATTTTTTAAAGTCAAAACCGTTTGAAAATATTACTAAGTTTGAAATACCATAAAATATTTCTAAGGACGAAAATCTTCTGAATTTTTCAAAGTCAATACTGCTTCAAAATATTTCTAAGTTTGAAATACCCTGAAATATTTCTAAGTATGAAAATCTTCGGAATTTTTCAAAGTCAAAGCCGTTTGAAAATATTACTAAGTTTGAAATACCATGAAATATTTCTAAGTACGAAAATCTTCTGAATTCCCGCACAAAGTTTATTTTCCAAGCGAAGAATTTTTCTCCCGGGCTGTGGCCGTCGACATCCGCATCCCCGGCCTCTCGTCGAGGAAATTTAAATTTGAACGGCAAACGCATATTGGCCTTTCCGGCCTCGCTCGGGCTTCGTCTCAGACTTCCCGTCGCCGGACTTAGAAGAATTTCCACAATTTTCGAGACTTAGAAAAATTTCGGAAAAAATTGGACTTTGACAAAAAAACTCTCTAAAACTAATTAAAAAAAAATGTAACTAAAAATTATTATTACATAATTATAATTAAAAATATTATTTATATACATTTATCATATTATAAAAATTTCATATTAAAATAATTTAAAATAATTAAAAAAAATAACACAAAATTATTATTATATAATTATATTATCAAATTTATATTATATAACTATTATTAAAAATTATATTTTTATACATTATATTATATACATTTTTTATTAAAATATTTTAAAATTTAACTATTATTATACATCTTTTAAACCAATTTTGATAATAAACACATTGTTTTATATTATAAAGTTTCTTCATTAGTACAATGTCAATAACTAATGTTTTTAGGCAACAATGTTACGATATTTGAAGTGCTTACGTCTGGTTTAACAGATCTTTCGAGTTTCTTTGCATAAGTGCTTTTAATTGCTTAATTTGCTTTTTTTTTATTTCCAAGTACGAAAATCTTCTGAATTTTTCAAAGTCAAAACCGTTTGATAATATTACTAAGTTTGAAATAACATAAAATATTTCTAAGTACGAAAATCTTCGAAATTTTTCAAAGTCAAAACCGTTTGAAATTATTACTAAGTTTGAAATAGCATGAAATATTTCTAAGTACGAAAATCTTCTGAATTTTTCATAGTCAAAACCGTTTGAAAATATTACTAAGTTTGAAATACCATGAAATATTTTTAAGTACGAAAATCTTCTGAATTTTTCAAAATCAATACCGCTTGAAAATATTTCTAAGTTTGAAATACCATGAAATATTTCTAAGTACAAAAATCTTCGGAATTTTTCAAAGTCAAAACCGTTTGCAAATATTACTAAGTTTGAAATACCATGAAATATTTCTAAGTACGAAAATCTTCTGAATTTTTCAAAATCAAAACCGTTTGAAAATATTACTAAGTTTGAAATACCATGAAATATTTCTAAGTACGAAAATCTTCTCAATTTTTCAAAATCAAAACAGTTTAAAAATATTACTAAGTTTGAAATACCATAAAATATTTCTAAGTACGAAAATCTTCTGAAATTTTCAAAGTCAAAACCGTTTGAAAATATTACTAAGTTTGAAATACCATGAAATATTTCTAAGTACGAAAATCTTCTCAATTTTTCAAAATCAAAACAGTTTATAAATATTACTAAGTTTGAAATACCATGAAATATTTCGAAATACGAAAATCTTCTGAAATTTTCAAAGTCGAAACCGTTTGAAAATATTACTTAGTTTGAAATACCATGAAATATTTCTAAGTACGAAAATCTTCGGAATTTTTTAAAGTCAAAACCGTTTGAAAATATTACTAAGTTTGAAATACCATAAAATATTTCTAAGGACGAAAATCTTCTGAATTTTTCAAAGTCAATACTGCTTGAAAATATTTCTAAGTTTGAAAAACCATGAAATATTTCTAAGTACGAAAATCTTCTGAATGTTTCAAAGTCAATACCGCTTGAAAATATTACTAAGTTTGAAATACCATGAAATATTTTTAAGTACGAAAATCTTCTGAATTTTTCAAAATCAATACCGCTTGAAAATATTTCTAAGTTTGAAATACCATGAAATATTTCTAAGGACGAAAATCTTCTGAATTTTTCAAAGTCAATACTGCTTGAAAATATTTCTAAGTTTGAAATACCATGAAATATTTCTAAGTACGAAAATCTTCGGAATTTTTTAAAGTCAAAACCGTTTGAAAATATTACTAAGTTTGAAATACCATAAAATATTTCTAAGGACGAAAATCTTCTGAATTTTTCAAAGTCAATACTGCTTCAAAATATTTCTAAGTTTGAAATACCCTGAAATATTTCTAAGTATGAAAATCTTCGGAATTTTTCAAAGTCAAAGCCGTTTGAAAATATTACTAAGTTTGAAATACCATGAAATATTTCTAAGTACGAAAATCTTCTGAATTCCCGCACAAAGTTTATTTTCCAAGCGAAGAATTTTTCTCCCGGGCTGTGGCCGTCGACATCCGCATCCCCGGCCTCTCGTCGAGGAAATTTAAATTTGAACGGCAAACGCATATTGGCCTTTCCGGCCTCGCTCGGGCTTCGTCTCAGACTTCCCGTCGCCGGACTTAGAAGAATTTCCACAATTTTCGAGACTTAGAAAAATTTCGGAAAAAATTGGACTTTGACAAAAAAACTCTCTAAAACTAATTAAAAAAAAATGTAACTAAAAATTATTATTACATAATTATAATTAAAAATATTATTTATATACATTTATCATATTATAAAAATTTCATATTAAAATAATTTAAAATAATTAAAAAAAATAACACAAAATTATTATTATATAATTATATTATCAAATTTATATTATATAACTACTATTAAAAATTATATTTTTATACATTATATTATATACATTTTTTATTAAAATATTTTAAAATTTAACTATTATTATACATCTTTTAAACCAATTTTGATAATAAACACATTGTTTTATATTATAAAGTTTCTTCATTAGTACAATGTCAATAACTAATGTTTTTAGGCAACAATGTTACGATATTTGAAGTGCTTACGTCTGGTCTAACAGATCTTTCGAGTTTCTTTGCATAAGTGCTTTTAATTGCTTAATTTGCTTTTTTTTTATTTCCAAGTACGAAAATCTTCTGAATTTTTCAAAGTCAAAATCGTTTGAAAATATTACTAAGTTTGAAATACCATAAAATATTTCTAAGTACGAAAATCTTCTGAAATTTTCAAATTCAAAACCGTTTGAAAATATTACTAAGTTTGAAATACCATGAAATATTTCTAAGTACGAAAATCTTCTCAATTTTTCAAAATCAAAACAGTTTATAAATATTACTAAGTTTGAAATACCATGAAATATTTCGAAATACGAAAATCTTCTGAAATTTTCAAAGTCGAAACCGTTTGAAAATATTACTTAGTTTGAAATACCATGAAATATTTCTAAGTACGAAAATCTTCGGAATTTTTTAAAGTCAAAACCGTTTGAAAATATTACTAAGTTTGAAATACCATAAAATATTTCTAAGGACGAAAATCTTCTGAATTTTTCAAAGTCAATACTGCTTGAAAATATTTCTAAGTTTGAAAAACCATGAAATATTTCTAAGTACGAAAATCTTCTGAATGTTTCAAAGTCAATACCGCTTGAAAATATTACTAAGTTTGAAATACCATGAAATATTTTTAAGTACGAAAATCTTCTGAATTTTTCAAAATCAATACCGCTTGAAAATATTTCTAAGTTTGAAATACCATGAAATATTTCTAAGGACGAAAATCTTCGGAATTTTTTAAAGTCAAAACCGTTTGAAAATATTACTAAGTTTGAAATACCATAAAATATTTCTAAGGACGAAAATCTTCTGAATTTTTCAAAGTCAATACTGCTTCAAAATATTTCTAAGTTTGAAATACCCTGAAATATTTCTAAGTATGAAAATCTTCGGAATTTTTCAAAGTCAAAGCCGTTTGAAAATATTACTAAGTTTGAAATACCATGAAATATTTCTAAGTACGAAAATCTTCTGAATTCCCGCACAAAGTTTATTTTCCAAGCGAAGAATTTTTCTCCCGGGCTGTGGCCGTCGACATCCGCATCCCCGGCCTCTCGTCGAGGAAATTTAAATTTGAACGGCAAACGCATATTGGCCTTTCCGGCCTCGCTCGGGCTTCGTCTCAGACTTCCCGTCGCCGGACTTAGAAGAATTTCCACAATTTTCGAGACTTAGAAAAATTTCGGAAAAAATTGGACTTTGACAAAAAAACACTCTAAAAGTAATTAAAAAAAATGTAACTAAAAACTATTATTACATAATTATAATTAAAAATATTATTTATATACATTTATCATATTATATAAATTTCATATTAAAATAATTTAAAATAATTAAAAAAAAAGAACACAAAATTATTATTATATAATTATATTATCAAATTTATATTATATAACTATTATTAAAAATTATATTTTTATACATTATATTATATACATTTTTTATTAAAATATTTTAAAATTTAACTATTATTATACATCTTTTAAAACCAATTTTGATAATAAACACATTGTTTTATATTATAAAGTTTCTTCATTAGTACAATGTCAATAACTAATGTTTTTAGGCAACAATGTTACGATATTTGAAGTGTTTACGTCTGGTCTAACAGATCTTTCGAGTTTCTTTGCATAAGTGCTTTTAATTGCTTAATTTGCTTTTTTTTATATCTAAGTACGAAAATCTTCTGAATTTTTCAAAGTCAAAACCGTTTGAAAATATTACTAAGTTTGAAATACCATAAAATATTTCTAAGTACGAAAATCTTCTGAAATTTTCAAAGTCAAAACCGTTTGAAAATATTACTAAGTTTGAAATATCATGAAATATTTCTAAGTACGAAAATCTTCTGAATTTTTCAAAGTCAAAACCGTTTGAAAATATTACTAAGTTTGAAATACCATGAAATATTTCTAAGTACGAAAATCTTCTGAATTTTTCAAAGTCAATACCGCTTGATAATATTTCTATGTTTGAAATACCATGAAATATTTCTAAGTACGAAAATCTTCTGAATTTTTCAAAGTCAAAACCGTTTGAAAATATTACTAAGTTTGACATACCATGAAATATTTCGAAATACGAAAATCTTCGGAAATTTTTAAAGTCAAAACCGTTTGAAAATATTACTAAGTTTGAAATACCATGAAATATTTCTAAGTACGAAAATCTTCTCAATTTTTCAAAATCAAAACAGTTTAAAAATATTACTAAGTTTGAAATACCATAAAATATTTCTAAGTACGAAAATCTTCTGAAATTTTCAAAGTCAAAACCGTTTGAAAATATTACTAAGTTTGAAATACCATGAAATATTTCTAAGTACGAAAATTTTCTCAATTTTTCAAAATCAAAACAGTTTAAAAATATTACTAAGTTTGAAATACCATGAAATATTTCGAAATACGAAAATCTTCTGAAATTTTCAAAGTCAAAACAGTTTGAAAATATTACTTAGTTTGAAATACCATGAAATATTTCTAAGTACGAAAATCTTCGGAATTTTTTAAAGTCAAAACCGTTTGAAAATATTACTAAGTTTGAAATACCATAAAATATTTCTAAGGACGAAAATCTTCTGAATTTTTCAAAGTCAATACTGCTTCAAAATATTTCTAAGTTTGAAATACCCTGAAATATTTCTAAGTATGAAAATCTTCGGAATATTTCAAAGTCAAAGCCGTTTGAAAATATTACTAAGTTTGAAATACCATGAAATATTTCTAAGTACGAAAATCTTCTGAATTCCCGCACAAAGTTTATTTTCCAAGCGAAGAATTTTTCTCCCGGGCTGTGGCCGTCGACATCCGCATCCCCGGCCTCTCGTCGAGGAAATTTAAATTTGAACGGCAAACGCATATTGGCCTTTCCGGCCTCGCTCGGGCTTCGTCTCAGACTTCCCGTCGCCGGACTTAGAAGAATTTCCACAATTTTCGAGACTTAGAAAAATTTCGGAAAAAATTGGACTTTGACAAAAAAACTCTCTAAAACTAATTAAAAAAAAATGTAACTAAAAATTATTATTACATAATTATAATTAAAAATATTATTTATATACATTTATCATATTATAAAAATTTCATATTAAAATAATTTAAAATAATTAAAAAAAATAACACAAAATTATTATTATATAATTATATTATCAAATTTATATTATATAACTATTATTAAAAATTATATTTTTATACATTATATTATATACATTTTTTATTAAAATATTTTAAAATTTAACTATTATTATACATCTTTTAAACCAATTTTGATAATAAACACATTGTTTTATATTATAAAGTTTCTTCATTAGTACAATGTCAATAACTAATGTTTTTAGGCAACAATGTTACGATATTTGAAGTGCTTACGTCTGGTCTAACAGATCTTTCGAGTTTCTTTGCATAAGTGCTTTTAATTGCTTAATTTGCTTTTTTTTTATTTCCAAGTACGAAAATCTTCTGAATTTTTCAAAGTCAAAACCGTTTGATAATATTACTAAGTTTGAAATAACATAAAATATTTCTAAGTACGAAAATCTTCGAAATTTTTCAAAGTCAAAACCGTTTGAAATTATTACTAAGTTTGAAATAGCATGAAATATTTCTAAGTACGAAAATCTTCTGAATTTTTCATAGTCAAAACCGTTTGAAAATATTACTAAGTTTGAAATACCATGAAATATTTTTAAGTACGAAAATCTTCTGAATTTTTCAAAATCAATACCGCTTGAAAATATTTCTAAGTTTGAAATACCATGAAATATTTCTAAGTACGAAAATCTTCTCAATTTTTCAAAATCAAAACAGTTTAAAAATATTACTAAGTTTGAAATACCATAAAATATTTCTAAGTACGAAAATCTTCTGAAATTTTCAAAGTCAAAACCGTTTGAAAATATTACTAAGTTTGAAATACCATGAAATATTTCTAAGTACGAAAATCTTCTCAATTTTTCAAAATCAAAACAGTTTAAAAATATTACTAAGTTTGAAATACCATAAAATATTTCTAAGTACGAAAATCTTCTGAAATTTTCAAAGTCAAAACTGTTTGAAAATATTACTAAGTTTGAAATACCATAAAATATTTCTAAGTACGAAAATCTTCTGAAATTTTCAAAGTCAAAACCGTTTGAAAATATTACTAAGTTTGAAATACCATGAAATATTTCTAAGTACGAAAATCTTCTCAATTTTTCAAAATCAAAACAGTTTAAAAATATTACTAAGTTTGAAATACCATAAAATATTTCTAAGTACGAAAATCTTCTGAAATTTTCAAAGTCAAAACCGTTTGAAAATATTACTAAGTTTGAAATACCATGAAATATTTCTAAGTACGAAAATTTTCTCAATTTTTCAAAATCAAAACAGTTTAAAAATATTACTAAGTTTGAAATACCATGAAATATTTCGAAATACGAAAATCTTCTGAAATTTTCAAAGTCAAAACAGTTTGAAAATATTACTTAGTTTGAAATACCATGAAATATTTCTAAGTACGAAAATCTTCGGAATTTTTTAAAGTCAAAACCGTTTGAAAATATTACTAAGTTTGAAATACCATAAAATATTTCTAAGGACGAAAATCTTCTGAATTTTTCAAAGTCAATACTGCTTCAAAATATTTCTAAGTTTGAAATACCCTGAAATATTTCTAAGTATGAAAATCTTCGGAATATTTCAAAGTCAAAGCCGTTTGAAAATATTACTAAGTTTTAAATACCATGAAATATTTCTAAGTACGAAAATCTTCTGAATTCCCGCACAAAGTTTATTTTCCAAGCGAAGAATTTTTCTCCCGGGCTGTGGCCGTCGACATCCGCATCCCCGGCCTCTCGTCGAGGAAATTTAAATTTGAACGGCAAACGCATATTGGCCTTTCCGGCCTCGCTCGGGCTTCGTCTCAGACTTCCCGTCGCCGGACTTAGAAGAATTTCCACAATTTTCGAGACTTAGAAAAATTTCGGAAAAAATTGGACTTTGACAAAAAAACTCTCTAAAACTAATTAAAAAAAAATGTAACTAAAAATTATTATTACATAATTATAATTAAAAATATTATTTATATACATTTATCATATTATAAAAATTTCATATTAAAATAATTTAAAATAATTAAAAAAAATAACACAAAATTATTATTATATAATTATATTATCAAATTTATATTATATAAATATTATTAAAAATTATATTTTTATACATTATATTATATACATTTTTTATTAAAATATTTTAAAATTTAACTATTATTATACATCTTTTAAACCAATTTTGATAATAAACACATTGTTTTATATTATAAAGTTTCTTCATTAGTACAATGTCAATAACTAATGTTTTTAGGCAACAATGTTACGATATTTGAAGTGCTTACGTCTGGTCTAACAGATCTTTCGAGTTTCTTTGCATAAGTGCTTTTAATTGCTTAATTTGCTTTTTTTTTATTTCCAAGTACGAAAATCTTCTGAATTTTTCAAAGTCAAAATCGTTTGAAAATATTACTAAGTTTGAAATACCATAAAATATTTCTAAGTACGAAAATCTTCTGAAATTTTCAAATTCAAAACCGTTTGAAAATATTACTAAGTTTGAAATACCATGAAATATTTCTAAGTACGAAAATCTTCTCAATTTTTCAAAATCAAAACAGTTTATAAATATTACTAAGTTTGAAATACCATGAAATATTTCGAAATACGAAAATCTTCTGAAATTTTCAAAGTCGAAACTGTTTGAAAATATTACTTAGTTTGAAATACCATGAAATATTTCTAAGTACGAAAATCTTCGGAATTTTTTAAAGTCAAAACCGTTTGAAAATATTACTAAGTTTGAAATACCATAAAATATTTCTAAGGACGAAAATCTTCTGAATTTTTCAAAGTCAATACTGCTTGAAAATATTTCTAAGTTTGAAAAACCATGAAATATTTCTAAGTACGAAAATCTTCTGAATGTTTCAAAGTCAATACCGCTTGAAAATATTACTAAGTTTGAAATACCATGAAATATTTTTAAGTACGAAAATCTTCTGAATTTTTCAAAATCAATACCGCTTGAAAATATTTCTAAGTTTGAAATACCATGAAATATTTCTAAGGACGAAAATCTTCTGAATTTTTCAAAGTCAATACCGCTTGAAAATATTTCTAAGTTTGAAATACCATGAAATATTTCTAAGTACGAAAATCTTCTGAATTTTTCAAAGTCAATACCGCTTGATAATATTTCTATGTTTGAAATACCATGAAATATTTCTAAGTACGAAAATCTTCTGAATTTTTCAAAGTCAAAACCGTTTGAAAATATTACTAAGTTTGAAATACCATGAAATATTTCTAAGTACGAAAATCTTCTGAATTTTTCAAAGTCAATACCGCTTGATAATATTTCTATGTTTGAAATACCATGAAATATTTCTAAGTACGAAAATCTTCTGAATTTTTCAAAGTCAAAACCGTTTGAAAATATTACTAAGTTTGACATACCATGAAATATTTCGAAATACGAAAATCTTCGGAAATTTTTAAAGTCAAAACCGTTTGAAAATATTACTAAGTTTGAAATACCATAAAATATTTCTAAGGACGAAAATCTTCTGAATTTTTCAAAGTCAATACTGCTTGAAAATATTTCTAAGTTTGAAATACCATGAAATATTTCTAAGTACAAAAATCTTCGGAATTCCCGCACAAAGTTTATTTTCCAAGCGAAGAATTTTTCTCCCGGGCAGTGGCTGTCGACATCCGCATCCCGGCCTCTCGTCGAGGAAATTTAAATTTGAACGGCAAACGCATATTGGCCTTTCCGGATTCGCTCGGGCTTCGTCTCAGACTTCCCGTCGCCGGACTTAGAAGAATTTCCACAATTTTCGAGACTTAGAAAAATTTCGGAAAAAATTGGACTTTGACAAAAAAACACTCTAAAAGTAATTAAAAAAAATGTAACTAAAAACTATTATTACATAATTATAATTAAAAATATTATTTATATACATTTATCATATTATATAAATTTCATATTAAAATAATTTAAAATAATTAAAAAAAAAGAACACAAAATTATTATTATATAATTATATTATCAAATTTATATTATATAACTATTATTAAAAATTATATTTTTATACATTATATTATATACATTTTTTATTAAAATATTTTAAAATTTAACTATTATTATACATCTTTTAAAACCAATTTTGATAATAAACACATTGTTTTATATTATAAAGTTTCTTCATTAGTACAATGTCAATAACTAATGTTTTTAGGCAACAATGTTACGATATTTGAAGTGTTTACGTCTGGTCTAACAGATCTTTCGAGTTTCTTTGCATAAGTGCTTTTAATTGCTTAATTTGCTTTTTTTTATATCTAAGTACGAAAATCTTCTGAATTTTTCAAAGTCAAAACCGTTTGAAAATATTACTAAGTTTGAAATATCATGAAATATTTCTAAGTACGAAAATCTTCTGAATTTTTCAAAGTCAAAACCGTTTGAAAATATTACTAAGTTTGAAATACCATGAAATATTTCTAAGTACGAAAATCTTCTGAATTTTTCAAAGTCAATACCGCTTGATAATATTTCTATGTTTGAAATACCATGAAATATTTCTAAGTACGAAAATCTTCTGAATTTTTCAAAGTCAAAACCGTTTGAAAATATTACTAAGTTTGACATACCATGAAATATTTCGAAATACGAAAATCTTCGGAAATTTTTAAAGTCAAAACCGTTTGAAAATATTACTAAGTTTGAAATACCATGAAATATTTCTAAGTACGAAAATCTTCTCAATTTTTCAAAATCAAAACAGTTTAAAAATATTACTAAGTTTGAAATACCATAAAATATTTCTAAGTACGAAAATCTTCTGAAATTTTCAAAGTCAAAACCGTTTGAAAATATTACTAAGTTTGAAATACCATGAAATATTTCTAAGTACGAAAATTTTCTCAATTTTTCAAAATCAAAACAGTTTAAAAATATTACTAAGTTTGAAATACCATGAAATATTTCGAAATACGAAAATCTTCTGAAATTTTCAAAGTCAAAACAGTTTGAAAATATTACTTAGTTTGAAATACCATGAAATATTTCTAAGTACGAAAATCTTCGGAATTTTTTAAAGTCAAAACCGTTTGAAAATATTACTAAGTTTGAAATACCATAAAATATTTCTAAGGACGAAAATCTTCTGAATTTTTCAAAGTCAATACTGCTTCAAAATATTTCTAAGTTTGAAATACCCTGAAATATTTCTAAGTATGAAAATCTTCGGAATATTTCAAAGTCAAAGCCGTTTGAAAATATTACTAAGTTTGAAATACCATGAAATATTTCTAAGTACGAAAATCTTCTGAATTCCCGCACAAAGTTTATTTTCCAAGCGAAGAATTTTTCTCCCTGGCTGTGGCCGTCGACATCCGCATCCCCGGCCTCTCGTCGAGGAAATTTAAATTTGAACGGCAAACGCATATTGGCCTTTCCGGCCTCGCTCGGGCTTCGTCTCAGACTTCCCGTCGCCGGACTTAGAAGAATTTCCACAATTTTCGAGACTTAGAAAAATTTCGGAAAAAATTGGACTTTGACAAAAAAACTCTCTAAAACTAATTAAAAAAAAATGTAACTAAAAATTATTATTACATAATTATAATTAAAAATATTATTTATATACATTTATCATATTATAAAAATTTCATATTAAAATAATTTAAAATAATTAAAAAAAATAACACAAAATTATTATTATATAATTATATTATCAAATTTATATTATATAACTATTATTAAAAATTATATTTTTATACATTATATTATATACATTTTTTATTAAAATATTTTAAAATTTAACTATTATTATACATCTTTTAAACCAATTTTGATAATAAACACATTGTTTTATATTATAAAGTTTCTTCATTAGTACAATGTCAATAACTAATGTTTTTAGGCAACAATGTTACGATATTTGAAGTGCTTACGTCTGGTCTAACAGATCTTTCGAGTTTCTTTGCATAAGTGCTTTTAATTGCTTAATTTGCTTTTTTTTTATTTCCAAGTACGAAAATCTTCTGAATTTTTCAAAGTCAAAACCGTTTGATAATATTACTAAGTTTGAAATAACATAAAATATTTCTAAGTACGAAAATCTTCGAAATTTTTCAAAGTCAAAACCGTTTGAAATTATTACTAAGTTTGAAATAGCATGAAATATTTCTAAGTACGAAAATCTTCTGAATTTTTCATAGTCAAAACCGTTTGAAAATATTACTAAGTTTGAAATACCATGAAATATTTTTAAGTACGAAAATCTTCTGAATTTTTCAAAATCAATACCGCTTGAAAATATTTCTAAGTTTGAAATACCATGAAATATTTCTAAGTACGAAAATCTTCTCAATTTTTCAAAATCAAAACAGTTTAAAAATATTACTAAGTTTGAAATACCATAAAATATTTCTAAGTACGAAAATCTTCTGAAATTTTCAAAGTCAAAACCGTTTGAAAATATTACTAAGTTTGAAATACCATGAAATATTTCTAAGTACGAAAATCTTCTCAATTTTTCAAAATCAAAACAGTTTAAAAATATTACTAAGTTTGAAATACCATAAAATATTTCTAAGTACGAAAATCTTCTGAAATTTTCAAAGTCAAAACTGTTTGAAAATATTACTAAGTTTGAAATACCATAAAATATTTCTAAGTACGAAAATCTTCTGAAATTTTCAAAGTCAAAACCGTTTGAAAATATTACTAAGTTTGAAATACCATGAAATATTTCTAAGTACGAAAATCTTCTCAATTTTTCAAAATCAAAACAGTTTAAAAATATTACTAAGTTTGAAATACCATAAAATATTTCTAAGTACGAAAATCTTCTGAAATTTTCAAAGTCAAAACCGTTTGAAAATATTACTAAGTTTGAAATACCATGAAATATTTCTAAGTACGAAAATTTTCTCAATTTTTCAAAATCAAAACAGTTTAAAAATATTACTAAGTTTGAAATACCATGAAATATTTCGAAATACGAAAATCTTCTGAAATTTTCAAAGTCAAAACAGTTTGAAAATATTACTTAGTTTGAAATACCATGAAATATTTCTAAGTACGAAAATCTTCGGAATTTTTTAAAGTCAAAACCGTTTGAAAATATTACTAAGTTTGAAATACCATAAAATATTTCTAAGGACGAAAATCTTCTGAATTTTTCAAAGTCAATACTGCTTCAAAATATTTCTAAGTTTGAAATACCCTGAAATATTTCTAAGTATGAAAATCTTCGGAATATTTCAAAGTCAAAGCCGTTTGAAAATATTACTAAGTTTGAAATACCATGAAATATTTCTAAGTACGAAAATCTTCTGAATTCCCGCACAAAGTTTATTTTCCAAGCGAAGAATTTTTCTCCCGGGCTGTGGCCGTCGACATCCGCATCCCCGGCCTCTCGTCGAGGAAATTTAAATTTGAACGGCAAACGCATATTGGCCTTTCCGGCCTCGCTCGGGCTTCGTCTCAGACTTCCCGTCGCCGGACTTAGAAGAATTTCCACAATTTTCGAGACTTAGAAAAATTTCGGAAAAAATTGGACTTTGACAAAAAAACTCTCTAAAACTAATTAAAAAAAATGTAACTAAAAACTATTATTACATAATTATAATTAAAAATATTATTTATATACATTTATCATATTATATAAATTTCATATTAAAATAATTTAAAATAATTAAAAAAAATAACACAAAATTATTATTATATAATTATATTATCAAATTTATATTATATAACTATTATTAAAAATTATATTTTTATACATTATATTATATACATTTTTTATTAAAATATTTTAAAATTTAACTATTATTATACATCTTTTAAACCAATTTTGATAATAAACACATTGTTTTATATTATAAAGTTTCTTCATTAGTACAATGTCAATAACTAATGTTTTTAGGCAACAATGTTACGATATTTGAAGTGCTTACGTCTGGTCTAACAGATCTTTCGAGTTTCTTTGCATAAGTGCTTTTAATTGCTTAATTTGCTTTTTTTTTATTTCCAAGTACGAAAATCTTCTGAATTTTTCAAAGTCAAAACCGTTTGATAATATTACTAAGTTTGAAATAACATAAAATATTTCTAAGTACGAAAATCTTCGAAATTTTTCAAAGTCAAAACCGTTTGAAATTATTACTAAGTTTGAAATAGCATGAAATATTTCTAAGTACGAAAATCTTCTGAATTTTTCATAGTCAAAACCGTTTGAAAATATTACTAAGTTTGAAATACCATGAAATATTTTTAAGTACGAAAATCTTCTGAATTTTTCAAAATCAATACCGCTTGAAAATATTTCTAAGTTTGAAATACCATGAAATATTTCTAAGTACGAAAATCTTCTCAATTTTTCAAAATCAAAACAGTTTAAAAATATTACTAAGTTTGAAATACCATAAAATATTTCTAAGTACGAAAATCTTCTGAAATTTTCAAAGTCAAAACCGTTTGAAAATATTACTAAGTTTGAAATACCATGAAATATTTCTAAGTACGAAAATCTTCTCAATTTTTCAAAATCAAAACAGTTTAAAAATATTACTAAGTTTGAAATACCATAAAATATTTCTAAGTACGAAAATCTTCTGAAATTTTCAAAGTCAAAACTGTTTGAAAATATTACTAAGTTTGAAATACCATAAAATATTTCTAAGTACGAAAATCTTCTGAAATTTTCAAAGTCAAAACCGTTTGAAAATATTACTAAGTTTGAAATACCATGAAATATTTCTAAGTACGAAAATCTTCTCAATTTTTCAAAATCAAAACAGTTTAAAAATATTACTAAGTTTGAAATACCATAAAATATTTCTAAGTACGAAAATCTTCTGAAATTTTCAAAGTCAAAACCGTTTGAAAATATTACTAAGTTTGAAATACCATGAAATATTTCTAAGTACGAAAATTTTCTCAATTTTTCAAAATCAAAACAGTTTAAAAATATTACTAAGTTTGAAATACCATGAAATATTTCGAAATACGAAAATCTTCTGAAATTTTCAAAGTCAAAACAGTTTGAAAATATTACTTAGTTTGAAATACCATGAAATATTTCTAAGTACGAAAATCTTCGGAATTTTTTAAAGTCAAAACCGTTTGAAAATATTACTAAGTTTGAAATACCATAAAATATTTCTAAGGACGAAAATCTTCTGAATTTTTCAAAGTCAATACTGCTTCAAAATATTTCTAAGTTTGAAATACCCTGAAATATTTCTAAGTATGAAAATCTTCGGAATATTTCAAAGT
Source organism: Parasteatoda tepidariorum (assembly GCF_982258835.1). Lineage (NCBI taxonomy): Eukaryota > Metazoa > Arthropoda > Arachnida > Araneae > Theridiidae > Parasteatoda > Parasteatoda tepidariorum. The sequence continues at coordinate 129,636,365 of NC_141756.1, forward strand.
CAAAGCCGTTTGAAAATATTACTAAGTTTGAAATACCATGAAATATTTCTAAGTACGAAAATCTTCTGAATTCCCGCACAAAGTTTATTTTCCAAGCGAAGAATTTTTCTCCCGGGCTGTGGCCGTCGACATCCGCATCCCCGGCCTCTCGTCGAGGAAATTTAAATTTGAACGGCAAACGCATATTGGCCTTTCCGGCCTCGCTCGGGCTTCGTCTCAGACTTCCCGTCGCCGGACTTAGAAGAATTTCCACAATTTTCGAGACTTAGAAAAATTTCGGAAAAAATTGGACTTTGACAAAAAAACTCTCTAAAACTAATTAAAAAAAATGTAACTAAAAACTATTATTACATAATTATAATTAAAAATATTATTTATATACATTTATCATATTATATAAATTTCATATTAAAATAATTTAAAATAATTAAAAAAAATAACACAAAATTATTATTATATAATTATATTATCAAATTTATATTATATAACTATTATTAAAAATTATATTTTTATACATTATATTATATACATTTTTTATTAAAATATTTTAAAATTTAACTATTATTATACATCTTTTAAACCAATTTTGATAATAAACACATTGTTTTATATTATAAAGTTTCTTCATTAGTACAATGTCAATAACTAATGTTTTTAGGCAACAATGTTACGATATTTGAAGTGCTTACGTCTGGTCTAACAGATCTTTCGAGTTTCTTTGCATAAGTGCTTTTAATTGCTTAATTTGCTTTTTTTTTATTTCCAAGTACGAAAATCTTCTGAATTTTTCAAAGTCAAAACCGTTTGATAATATTACTAAGTTTGAAATAACATAAAATATTTCTAAGTACGAAAATCTTCGAAATTTTTCAAAGTCAAAACCGTTTGAAATTATTACTAAGTTTGAAATAGCATGAAATATTTCTAAGTACGAAAATCTTCTGAATTTTTCATAGTCAAAACCGTTTGAAAATATTACTAAGTTTGAAATACCATGAAATATTTTTAAGTACGAAAATCTTCTGAATTTTTCAAAATCAATACCGCTTGAAAATATTTCTAAGTTTGAAATACCATGAAATATTTCTAAGTACAAAAATCTTCGGAATTTTTCAAAGTCAAAACCGTTTGCAAATATTACTAAGTTTGAAATACCATGAAATATTTCTAAGTACGAAAATCTTCTGAATTTTTCAAAATCAAAACCGTTTGAAAATATTACTAAGTTTGAAATACCATGAAATATTTCTAAGTACGAAAATCTTCTCAATTTTTCAAAATCAAAACAGTTTAAAAATATTACTAAGTTTGAAATACCATAAAATATTTCTAAGTACGAAAATCTTCTGAAATTTTCAAAGTCAAAACCGTTTGAAAATATTACTAAGTTTGAAATACCATGAAATATTTCTAAGTACGAAAATCTTCTCAATTTTTCAAAATCAAAACAGTTTATAAATATTACTAAGTTTGAAATACCATGAAATATTTCGAAATACGAAAATCTTCTGAAATTTTCAAAGTCGAAACCGTTTGAAAATATTACTTAGTTTGAAATACCATGAAATATTTCTAAGTACGAAAATCTTCGGAATTTTTTAAAGTCAAAACCGTTTGAAAATATTACTAAGTTTGAAATACCATAAAATATTTCTAAGGACGAAAATCTTCTGAATTTTTCAAAGTCAATACTGCTTGAAAATATTTCTAAGTTTGAAAAACCATGAAATATTTCTAAGTACGAAAATCTTCTGAATGTTTCAAAGTCAATACCGCTTGAAAATATTACTAAGTTTGAAATACCATGAAATATTTTTAAGTACGAAAATCTTCTGAATTTTTCAAAATCAATACCGCTTGAAAATATTTCTAAGTTTGAAATACCATGAAATATTTCTAAGTACAAAAATCTTCGGAATTTTTCAAAGTCAAAACCGTTTGCAAATATTACTAAGTTTGAAATACCATGAAATATTTCTAAGTACGAAAATCTTCTGAATTTTTCAAAATCAAAACCGTTTGAAAATATTACTAAGTTTGAAATACCATGAAATATTTCTAAGTACGAAAATCTTCTCAATTTTTCAAAATCAAAACAGTTTAAAAATATTACTAAGTTTGAAATACCATAAAATATTTCTAAGTACGAAAATCTTCTGAAATTTTCAAAGTCAAAACCGTTTGAAAATATTACTAAGTTTGAAATACCATGAAATATTTCTAAGTACGAAAATCTTCTCAATTTTTCAAAATCAAAACAGTTTATAAATATTACTAAGTTTGAAATACCATGAAATATTTCGAAATACGAAAATCTTCTGAAATTTTCAAAGTCGAAACCGTTTGAAAATATTACTTAGTTTGAAATACCATGAAATATTTCTAAGTACGAAAATCTTCGGAATTTTTTAAAGTCAAAACCGTTTGAAAATATTACTAAGTTTGAAATACCATAAAATATTTCTAAGGACGAAAATCTTCTGAATTTTTCAAAGTCAATACTGCTTGAAAATATTTCTAAGTTTGAAAAACCATGAAATATTTCTAAGTACGAAAATCTTCTGAATGTTTCAAAGTCAATACCGCTTGAAAATATTACTAAGTTTGAAATACCATGAAATATTTTTAAGTACGAAAATCTTCATAATTTTTCAAAGTCAATGCCGCTTGATAATATTTCTATGTTTGAAATACCATGAAATATTTCTAAGTACGAAAATCTTCTGAATTTTTCAAAGAAAAAACCGTTTGAAAATATTACTAAATTTGAAATACCATGAAATATTTCTAAGTGGAAAAATCTTCAGAATTTTTCGAAGTCCAAAACATTTTGAAAATATTTCAAAGTCAAAAATAAGAAATCTTTTTTGAAATTCGAACACACGATCATCAAAAGACATGAAGAAAAAAACCAATTGTGAAATTCGCACACACGATCAACGGAAGACATGAAGAAAAAAATTTAGAAATTCGCACACACGATCAACGAAAGACATGAAGAAAAAAAAAATTTAGAAATTCGCACTCACGATCAACGAAAGACATGAGGAAAAAAAAATTTAGAAATTCCCACACACGATCAACGAAAGAGATGCAGAAAATTTTTTTGTGAAATTCGCACACACTATCAACGAAAGACATGCAGAAAAAAAAATTTTGATATTTGCACACACGATCAACGGAAGACTTATGAAGAAAGAAAAAAAAATTTAGAAATTCACACACCCGATCAAGGAAAGACATGAAGAAAAAAAAAATTGAGAAATTCGCATACACGATCAACGAAACACATGAAAGAAAAAAAAATTTAGGAATTCGCACACACGATCAAGGATAGACGAAGAAAAAAAAATTTGTGAAATTCGCACACACGATCAAGGAAAGACTTTTGAAGAAAGAAAAAAAAAATTAGAAATTCGCACACACGATCAAGGAAAGACACGAAGAAAAAAAAATTTGTGAAATTCGCACACACGATCAAGGAAAGACTTTTGAAGAAAGAAAAAAAAATTAGAAATTCGCACACACGATCAAGGAAAGACATGAAGAAAAAAAAATTGTGAAATTCGCACACACGATCAAGGAAAGACTTTTGAAGAAAGAAAAAAAAATTAGAAATTCGCACACACGATCAACGAAACACATGAAAGAAAAAAAAATTTAGAAATTCGCACACACGATCAAGGAAAGACATGAAGAAAAAAAATTTGTGAAATTCGCACACACGATCAAATACCGTTCGAAATTCGCACACACGATCAAATACCGTTCGAAATTCGCACACACGATCAAATATTGTCTTTTAAAATAAAAAAAAATTTTACTTAATGATTCGAAAGACTCGATTCAAAGTACGAAATTCGCACACACGATCAAACAAGGTCTTAAAAAACAAAAATTTTTACTTAATGATTCGAAGGACTCGATTCAAAGTACGAAATTCGCACACACGATCAAATAAGGTCTTAAAAAAATAATTTAAAGGTTTTAAAGCTTGAATGAAGCTTTACAAACCTTCCAGTCAGAGGACGAGTCTCAATAAATCGCAGTATGGTAGCTGCTCTACTACGTACAACACCCAGACTAGTACCTAAGTCGTCTACAGACGATTTGGCACCCGTGCATCACACCCACAGGGTTGGACTCGGAGCCGAGAGCGCGCGGTCTAGGCGCCCCCTAGAGTGCTCTAAATCGAACAGGCCTCGTCGCCGGGGTATTCCGCCCGCAAGGGGCGGTAGTACGCCCCGGCTAACTTTGCCATCGACGCGACGGATGCGAACGGTATCGTTGCAGTGACTAGACGGGATTCTGACTTAGAGGCCTTCAGTCATTATCCCACAGATGGTATCCTCGTACCACTGTTCATTCGACCAAATCATGTACCAAATGTACCCACACATGTACCAAATGTACCCACAATTTACCACAAGCACTTTACCACAAAGGCGAGCCCTCGCCCTTGTCGAGACGAGAGCGTTGCTTTTCTTGAGACACGCTCACTGTGCCTCACATGTATAGTCCCGCACAAAGTTCATGTTCCAAGCGAAAGATTTTTCCCAAGGCGGTGGCCGTCGACGTCCGCATCCCCGGCCTCTTGCCGAGGAAATTTAAATTTGAACGGAAAACGCATATCGGCCTTTCCGGCCTCGCTCGGGCTTCGTCTCAGACTTCCCGTCGCCGGACTTAGAAGAATTTCCACAATTTTCGAGACTTAGAAAAATTTCGGAAAAAATTGGACTTTGACAAAAAAACACTCGAAAACTAATTTAAAAAAAATTTAACTAAAAATTATTATTACATAATTATAATTAAAAATATTATTTATATACATTTATCATATTATATAAATTTCATATTAAAATAATTTAAAATAATTAAAAAAAAATAACATAAAATTATTATTATATAATTATATTATCAAATTTATATTATATAACTATTATTAAAAATTATATTTTTATACATTATATTATACACATTTTTTATTAAAATATTTAAAAATTTAACTATTATTATACATTTTTTAAAACCAATTTTGATAATAAACACATTGTTGCGAACAACATTATATTTATATTATATTATAAAGTTTCTTCATAAGTACAATGTCAATAAATAATGCTTTTAGGCAACAATGTTACGATATTTGAAGTGTTTACGTCTGGTCTAACAGATCTTTCGAGTTTCTTTGCATAAGTGCTTTTAATTGCTTAATTTGCTTTTTTTTTATTTAAATTATCTCAATGCAATTTTTTTTTAAGAATAATGTCTTTTTCAATAAATATTCAAGAGTGCCAGCGTAATCGGGAACTTTAAATAATTAAATATAATACAAAATATGAGTGTTGACACGATCTGAGCATCGCACGGTGACCAGAGAGAGCTGTTATACCAGTTCAGACACGTCAAAAAATTTTCCCGTTTTCGAAAGTTAGCGATGAAATTCATTTGCATTAAATTGCATGCTAAAATGTAAAATTTAGATGGGGACAGAAAGGAATCTCGTTACCCCATTCTTGCGCATCACTAATTAGTTCAGGAGACATCTGGAATCCTTAAGACATTCATAGTATATCCCGCCGTTAACAAAATTACACGTCCATGGAATCCAACTAGAGGCGAAACGGAGTCTCGTAACTTTTTTTTAAATTAGCCAATAAATGCAATTTTTTTAGAAGCTAGTGAAAGAAATAATCTCTTTTCATTTAATATATATTAAATTAAAAACTAAAAAAAAATTTTTTTTTTCTCGAGATTTTTGGCAAATGAGGGCCAGCGTAGTCGAGAACTTTAAATTATTAAATATAAGACAAAATATACAGATTTCCATGATTTGAGCATCGTTTGGTAACCAGAGAGATTCCTTATTAGGTTTTTTCATTCCTTATTATTTTTTCTTTCATTTTTAAAAGCTAAAAATAAGAATCTAAAATTTATTATGATTTAAATAATTGTGTGATATTTGCCTCAAAATAATAAATTTAAAATGAAATGAATGAAGAAAGAAAAAAATTTAGAATTTGTCACACACGATCTCAAAACCGTTTAAAAATATTACTAAGTCTGAAATACCATGAAACAATTCTAAGTACGAAAATCTTCTGAATTTTTCAAAGTCAAAACAGTTTGAAAATATTTCTAAGTTTGAAATACCATGAAATATTTCTAAGAACGAAAAACTTCTGAATTTTTCAAAACATTCAGAAGTTTTCGGTACTTAGAAAAATTCTGTCGAATTCGGTACTTAGAACAATTCTGCTGATTTCGGTACTTAGAAAAATTCTGACGATTTCGGTTTTTAGAAAAATTCTGGTGATTTCGGATCTTAGAAAATTTCTGACCTTTTCGGTACTTAGAAAATATCTGACGTTTTCGGTACTTAGAAAAATTCTGTCGATTTCGGAACTTAGAAAAATTCTGTTGATTTCGGTTCTTAGAAAATTTCTGCCTTTTTCGGTACTTTGAAAAGACTCGGATGTTTTCGGTACTTAGTAAATTTCTGACGTTCGGCCTTTTTCGGTACTTTGAAAAGACTCAGAAGTTTTCGGTACTTAGAAAATTTCTGACGTTTTCGGTACTTAGAAGAATTCTGATGATTTCGGTACTTAGAAAATTTCTGACCTTTTCGGTATTTAGAAAATTTCAGACGATTTCGGTACTTAGAAAAATTCAGACGATTTCGGTGCTTAGAAAATTTCGGCCTTTTTCGGTGCTTAGAAAACATTCAGAAGTTATCGGTACTTAGAAAATTTCTGACGTTATCGGTACTTAGAAAAATTCTGACGATTTCGGTACTTAGAAAAATTCAGACGATTTCGGTACTTAGAAAAATTCCGACGATTTCGGTGCTTAGAAAATTTCTGCCTTTTTCGGTACTTAAAAAAATTCTGATGATTTCGTAACTTAGAAAAATTCTGTCGATTTCGGTACTTAGAAAAATTCTGTTGATTTCGGATCTTAGAAAATTTCTGATCTTTTCGGTCCTTAGAAAATTTCTGACGTTTTCGGTACTTAGAAAAATTCTGTTGATTTCGGTACTTAGAAAAATTCTGTCGATTTCGGTACTTGGAAAATTTTTGACGTTTTCGGTACTTAGAAATATTCTGTCGATTTCGGTACTTAGAAAACATTCAGAAGTCTTCGGTACTTCGAACATTTCTGGCGTTTTCGGTACTTAGAAAAATTCTGTTGCTTTCGGTACTTAGAAAAATTCTGTCAATTTCGGTACTTAGAAAAATTCTGTTGATTTCGGTACTTAGAAAATTTCTACCTTTTTCGGTACTTTGCAAAGTCTCGGAAGTTTTCGGTACTTTGTAAATTTCTGACGTTCTGCCTTTTTCGGTACTTTGAAAAGACTCAGAAGTTTACGGTACTTAGAAAATTTCTGACGTTTTCGGTACTTAGAAAAATTCTGCCGATTTCGGTACTTAGAATAATTCTGACGATTTCGGTACTTAGAAAATTCTGACGATTTCGGTACTTAGAATATTTCTGACGTTATCGGTACTTAGAAAAATTCTTACGATTTCGATACTTGATAAACATTCAGAAGTTTTCGGTACTTAGAAAAATTCTGCCGATTTCGGTACTTAGAAAAATTCTGTTGATTTCGGTACTTAGAAAAATTCTGTCGATTTCGGTACTTAGATAATTTCTGACGTTTTCGTTACTTAGAAAAATTCTGCCGATTTCGGTACTTAGAAAAATTCTGTTGATTTCGGTACTTAGAAAATTTCTGACCTTTTCGGTATTTAATTTATCATAGCGGTAACCGAAGACTTCTGAATGTTTTCTAAGTACCGAAATCGACAGAATATTTCTTAGTACTGAAAACGTCTGATATTTTCTAAGTACCGAAAAGGTCAGAAATTTTCAAAGTACCAAAATCAACAGAATTTTTCTAAGTACCGTAATCGACAGAATTTTTCTAAGTACCGAAATCAACAGAATTTTTCTATGCACCGAAATCGTCGGAATGTTTTCTAAGTACCGAAATCGTTTGAAATTTTCTAAATACCGAAAAGGTCAGAAATTTTCTAAGTACCGAAATCATCAGAATTTTTCTAAGTACCGAAAACGTCAGAAATTTTCTAAGTACCGAAAACTTCCGAGTCTTTTCTAAGTACCGAAATCGACAGAATTTTTCTAATTACCGAAATCGGCAGAATTTTTCTAAGTACCGAAATCGTCAGAATTTTTCTAAGTGCCGAAATCGTCTGAATTTTTCTAAGTACCGAAATCGTTTGAAATTTTCTAAATACCGAAAAGGTCAGAAATTTTTTAAGTACCGAAATCATCACAATTTTTCTAAGTACCGAAAACGTCAGAAATTTTCTAAGTACCGAAAACTTCCGAGTCTTTTCTAAGTACCGAAATCGACAGAATTTTTCGAAGTACCGAAATCGGCAGAATTTTTCAAAGTACCGAAAACGTCAGAATTTTTCTAAGTACCGAAATCGTCGGAATTTTTCTAAGTACCGAAATCGTCGGAATTTTTCTAAGTACCGAAATTGTAAGAATTTTTCTAAGTACCGAATTCGGCAGAATTTTTCTAAGTACCGAAATCAACAGAATATTTCTAAGTTCCGAAGTCACCAGAATTTTTCTAAGTAACGAAAACGTCAGAAATTTTCAAAGTACCGAAGACTTCTGAATGTTTTCTAAGTCCCGAAATCGACAGAAATTTTCAAAGTACCGAAAACGTCAGATATTTTCTAAGTACCGAAAAGGTCAGAAATTTTCAAAGTACCAAAATCAACAGCATTTTTCTAAGTACCGAAATCGACAGAATTTCTCTAAGTTCCGAAATCACCAGAATTTTTCTAAGTACCAAAATCGTCGGAATGTTTTCTAAGTACCGAAAACGTCTAAAATTTTCAAAGTACCGAAAAAGGCAGAAATTTTCTAAGTACCGAAATCAACAGAATTTTTCTAAGTACCGAAATCGACAGAATTTTTCTAATTACCGAAATCGACAGAATATTTCTTAGTACTGAAAACGTCTGATATTTTCTAAGTACCGAAAAGGTCAGAAATTTTCAAAGTACCAAAATCAACAGAATTTTTCTAAGTACCGTAATCGACAGAATTTTTCTAAGTACCGAAATCAACAGAATTTTTCTATGCACCGAAATCGTCGGAATGTTTTCTAAGTACCGAAATCGTTTGAAATTTTCTAAATACCGAAAAGGTCAGAAATTTTCTAAGTACCGAAATCATCAGAATTTTTCTAAGTACCGAAAACGTCAGAAATTTTCTAAGTACCGAAAACTTCCGAGTCTTTTCTAAGTACCGAAATCGACAGAATTTTTCTAATTACCGAAATCGGCAGAATTTTTCTAAGTACCGAAATCGTCAGAATTTTTCTAAGTGCCGAAATCGTCTGAATTTTTCTAAGTACCGAAATCGTTTGAAATTTTCTAAATACCGAAAAGGTCAGAAATTTTTTAAGTACCGAAATCATCACAATTTTTCTAAGTACCGAAAACGCCAGAAATTTTCTAAGTACCGAAAACTTCCGAGTCTTTTCTAAGTACCGAAATCGACAGAATTTTTCGAAGTACCGAAATCGGCAGAATTTTTCAAAGTACCGAAAACGTCAGAATTTTTCTAAGTACCGAAATCGTCGGAATTTTTCTAAGTACCGAAATCGTCGGAATTTTTCTAAGTACCGAAATTGTAAGAATTTTTCTAAGTACCGAATTCGGCAGAATTTTTCTAAGTACCGAAATCAACAGAATATTTCTAAGTTCCGAAGTCACCAGAATTTTTCTAAGTAACGAAAACGTCAGAAATTTTCTAAGTACCGAAGACTTCTGAATGTTTTCTAAGTCCCGAAATCGACAGAAATTTTCAAAGTACCGAAAACGTCAGATATTTTCTAAGTACCGAAAAGGTCAGAAATTTTCAAAGTACCAAAATCAACAGCATTTTTCTAAGTACCGAAATCGACAGAATTTCTCTAAGTTCCGAAATCACCAGAATTTTTCTAAGTACCAAAATCGTCGGAATGTTTTCTAAGTACCGAAAACGTCTAAAATTTTCAAAGTACCGAAAAAGGCAGAAATTTTCTAAGTACCGAAATCAACAGAATTTTTCTAAGTACCGAAATCGACAGAATTTTTCTAATTACCGAAATCAACAGAATTTTTCTAAGTACCGAATTCAACAGAATTTTTCTAAGTACCGAAATCAACAGAATATTTCTAAGTTCCGAAATCACCAGAATTTTTCTAAGTACCGTAATCGACAGAATTTTTCTAAGTACCGAAATCAACAGAATTTTTCTATGCACCGAAATCGTCGGAATGTTTTCTAAGTACCGAAATCGTTTGAAATTTTCTAAATACCGAAAAGGTCAGAAATTTTCTAAGTACCGAAATCATCAGAATTTTTCTAAGTACCGAAAACGTCAGAAATTTTCTAAGTACCGAAAACTTCCGAGTCTTTTCTATGTACCGAAATCGACAGAATTTTTCTAAGTACCGAAATCAACAGAATTTTTCTAAGTACCGAAATCGACAGAATTTTTCTAAGTACCGAAATCAACAGAATTTTTCTAAGTACCGAATTCGACAGAATTTTTCTAAGTTCCGAAAACTTCCGAGTCTTTTCCAAGTACCGAAATCGTCAGAATTTTCTAAGCACCGAAAAGGTCAGAAATTTTCTAAGTACCGAAAAGATCAGAAATTTTCCAAGTACTGAAATCGTCAGAATTTTCTAAGCACCGAAATCGTCGGAATTTTTCTAAGTAAAGAAATCGTCAGAATTTTTCTAAGTACCGAAATCGTCAGAGTTTTTCTAAGTACCGAAAAGGTCAGAAATTTTCAAAGTACCGAAAAAGGCAGAAATTTTCTAAGTACCGAAATCAACAGAATTTTTCTAAGTACCGAATTCGACAGAATTTTTCTAAGTTCCGAAAACTTCCGAGTCTTTTCCAAGTACCGAAATCGTCAGAATTTTCTAAGCACCGAAATCGTCGGAATTTTCCTAAGTACCGAAATCGGCAGAATTTTTCTAAGTACCGAAAACTTCTGAATGTTTAATAAGTATCGAAATCGTATGTTTATACTATGTTTGTACATTTATACCAGCGAAATCTGAAGAACAAAAAATGCTTTTTACAAAACTTTTGAGATACTAAATTAAGGACAAACATTTCAAATTTCTTTTAAAAAATGCATTCTTTCAACTGATTTTGTATAGTGTTGTTTTGAAAAACTTTTTTGAAGGGGAGCCTTAAAAATTCCAAACTTTCATCCAGACTTTTTTCTTTCTTTTTTTTTAAAAGTGTTTTAGAAACTTACCTTATTATTTGCATTTGGGTGAAACTGTTTACCAAATTACAACCGTTTTAAAGTAAGTTTCTTTTTCAACTTAATCTAAATACTATTTTAAAGTTAAATAAAAAAATAAATTATTACAAAATGCAAGCCTCTTATACGTTGTAAAAATGATAAAACATATTTAAAATAATTATCGGAACTAATATATATTTTTTTCTTTTTTAATTTTGTGTTTTATGGCTCAGATAGCTGTATCGAAGAGGGGAAAAAAAAGTCGTTATCAATCTTAATTTGAAATTATGGTTTAAGTGTTTCGTGTCAAATATCCAATTTTTGACTAATAGCATTACGTCTGAGGGCTTTTCATTTAGGACGCGTTTAAGAAAGCTCGTTTAAGAAAAAAAACAAAAAACGCGTTTAAGAAAGCGGCCAAAAAAAAAGCCTTTTCAAGTAAACGAGTAATTCCGTATTTATACTTTTTTATTGATTGATTTGTTCATTTACGTCGCACTAGAGCTGCACAATGGGCTATTGGAGACGATCTGGGAAACATCCCGGAGGATTAAGATCCGGAGATCACAATTTTGATCCTCTGCGGAGGGGATGGCACCCCCGCTTCGGTAGCCCGACGACCTGCGCGCGAAGTCGAGCACTTTACGGTAGCACAGTTTAGCGAGGACCAATACCGCGCACCATCAGTCCCTACGCAGACTGATCCAAGTGGCCACCCACCCGCACACTGACCGCAGCCAGTGATGCTTGACTTCGGTGATCTGCTGGAAGCAGTGTCTTAACGATCAGTCCACTGCGGGACTATACTTGTCAGTGTGCGGATGGGTGACCACTTGGATCAGTCTGCGTAGGGACCGAGGGTGCGCGTTATCGATTCTCATTAAACTGTTCTACCGTGAAGTGCTCGACTTCGCACGCAAGTCGTTGGCCTACCAAAGCAGAGGAGCCATCCCCTCTACATAGGATCAAAATTGGCATGACATGACCCTCAGGCAGGTCCGTAGCCAGGGGGGGAGGGCGTCGGGACAAATCCCCCCCCCCCCGAAGTTACGACTATCAACTCCGCAGTCTTATAATTTTGAACCCAACTACGAAGACACGGCATCAAGTATTGGGCGAAATTAGCCTTCGTGGAAGACTAAGATGGAACTAAGCCGCACTTTCATTACATGGAGTGGGAAACCACGAAAACATACTACGGTTATCAAGACGGCAAGGGGATTCAAACCCAATATATTCTCAATTAATAATTTCTATCATAGTCTAATTAACTATATAAATTAAAATATTTGATTATCCTTATTTACTTTCTCCAAACATGACAAAACTACTAGTACTCTAAACATGATGTATATGGATGTAGTTTAGTAGAAACATGCTGTATATTTTATGGTAACTAAAACCCATTACCAAAAATATGAATTTACGAAAATCAAGTTTAAAATGTTTAGAAACACGAAGAAACCATTTGTTTTCTTCAAATAAATTTTAAAGAATACCATCTCATTCTACTTCCATAAGTTACTATACAATTTAATTTGGGTCAAAAAAATCCTAAATATTTTACGTAGGCTCATTGCCAATCTAAGCTGTGCAGTCCGAAAAAAAAAAAAATGAATCACCCTGAATAACTTTCGTTCTAATGATTGGATTTTCACAAACTAAGTGTCTATCTTAATGGTTCCAGGGGGTGACCTCAAATATGCTAATTATCTAGTGCTAACTATTAATTAAGTTACGAAATCAGACACAAAAACGTACTTTCTCTGAACAAACATGTATTTTTTTGTACATATTTGGAATCCTGACAATTAAAATATAGGGAGTAGCCGCAATCTGGGAAATATGGTCCCCATAGTTCGGTCAGGAGAGCGATCCAGAATTCGTACCCCTTAATGTTAATTTAACTTTTTACGTTTTTAGTCATATTTTTAAAACTAATAAAGCAATTCAAAGAAAATTTCACCCAGTCATAAAACTCATTTACCCAAAGATAATTTCATGAAAAAAATAATTTTTAATAATTGTTAATTATTTTTTATTATTTAATTAAATTGAGGATGAAAGAATTTTGAATTATAAGGTATGAATTTTTTTATACCATATTAATCTACATATTTTTCAATTGAAAAATCTAAAGTTTCAACTGTTTTTATTTACTAGAAGCTGAGAAAAACTAAAATTAATTATTTAAAAAAAAATAATTTGGCGACAATGAAGAAATGATTCAATGGGGCGATTAATATTAAAATGTGATAAACTTGCGAGGTACTTGACTTCCCGCGCGTAGAAAAAAATTTCATCGTATTTCGCTAATAATCGTTTGCTAATCTTTTTATTTTTTATTTCCTTCTGACAATAAAATACGACGTTTCTTTTTTAGTTCTCTAATAATTAATTTGAAATTTAGAAAAGAAATTTGAATAAAACATTCTGAATAAAAAACACTTTATTGAACTGATGTCTAGTTTCATAAAAGCGTGCTTCTGATAGAATATGATTATACACCAGATTATGCTTATTTAATGTGATTATTTTTTGATTTTGTTTCTCAATAACTGATACAATTTCAATAATATACATACGTATCCTAGATTTGGAATAATATATTTATCAATTTCCTGAACACATATTTTATAAATATTAATAAAAATACGAAGTCAGCATTTTTAATGATCTTAAAACTTTTTTACATCTTATATATCGCCTTAATCTTAAAATAAATTTGTAAATTATATGTCTGCGCTTGTTTCGCAGAATTATTTTTCTAACTTTTTAATTAAATTTTAACGCAAAATCTTATTTTTTATGCAACTATCTATATTATTTTCCAATAATATACTAATCAATCGTTTTAGTACTTTAATTTATGTTTTCCTTTAAAATAAAATTACTTTTTAAATGATTGCAAAGTTCTTATTGAAAGAAAACTTAGAATTATTGTCAGCTATCTGAGAATTAAATCTTGTTACGGAATTAAAAGTATTCTACTGATCACATACAATGTCATTCGATGCAGAACAGCTGACTGTTTACTAAGAGTACTATTGTTTACGAAAAATGAAGAAAAATTAGTAATTTTCTTTTTTTTTTATTGTTTCTTATTTATTCGAGTAAAGAAAAGTAAATGCGTATGTGTGCTCAGCGAAAAAATACAATATATTGTTTTGTTTTTTAAATGAACAAAAAAGTATGGACATACAATTTTATTTTAACATTAACAGTTATTCTTGTGCGCTAACTTAAAGAAAGTTACCCTTTTGTTTTAAAAAGTTGAAAATATTTGCTTAAAAAGGTTTTTATATGACTTCTCAACTTTTGCACAGTTCAAAAAAATATTGCTATGTCAGGAAAATGTTCGATATGCCTTGTTTTGTTAAACAATACAACTACTAAAATGAAAAAGTGTAAAAAGACTCGAAAAACGTGTTGTTTTTAGAATCATCTCAAAAATTGATCTTTTCCTCCATTTGACTTTTTTCTACTTAATTAACTTATAATAATAGTTTTAACACACGTTTTGAAGAAATTATGAATTCAAATTTCTCCTAATATTTCGTAATAAAAAAACAAGAATATTAATGATTCATTTATAATTGTTTCATTGATCCGGAGTAGTTAATTGTTTTCAAAATAATCGGCCTTACAACTATTTAACTTAGATTCTTTGGACTAGGGGCCACTTCATACATGTTTTTCGACATTGAAATTTCAAATATAAAAATTACAAGAATGCGTAAGCTTGTTTTAACTAACAAAAAAAAAGGGACAAAATCGTTGGCAAAAGAAGTTATCTCATGAAAAGATTGTCAGAGTTAAAAAAGTATTGTAAAAACTGTAACAATTGTTACTCTTGTTTAATTAAGGGTATTATAAACCGAATTTTCTTTTAATTTTTTTAAATTATATTTTTTAAAGAACTAACGAAGGGAGTGTGTAAATAACATCAACTCTTTTTACTGCAAACTAAGTTTACTTAATATCATTTGCAAATCTTTTGAAGTGCAAATTCTTGACCTGCTCCTTAAAATAAAGTTTTATTTTGATCGTAGTTGAAGGAGTACAGATATGTAGTTAAAGGAGGTATGTGACATTCGGAAATAAAAGTCGTGTGATAGGGATAGTTTTAAACAGAACGAATTAGTTCTTTTGGTTGAAATGCATTACAGCACCTTGGTTAACAAGTGTCACGAAATAAGGTTCTGAACTTAAATATGCATTTTAATATATTTTCCCATTTACATACCTCCTTGATCTCAGCACCGTTTTAATATTCTGCAAAGTATAAAATGAAATAATGTTGAATAAGAAGAGAGATTTCGAATGAAATATTTTATTTTCCTTAATACAGGGTAGGGTATCTGCTACATTTCAGATTTTCAAATTCATGTGACTTTTCATGTCTAATTCCAAGAACTTTTCATGACTTAACGAAGTTACTATTTTCACCGACAAAAACAGAATAATAAATTTAAAAAGCATTATAATAACATTTATTTATATAAAAATTTCTTTGTTAATTTATATAATTTTTTCACGCGCAAATCAATTTCGGGCAAATCCGTGGCTAAAATTGTGTGCGAAACAAGCAATTCATGTTTCTTTCGCGTTTCTATTTTTTTTCTTACATAAATATTAATTTTCTAAAATTATTAATTATCAACTTCTGTAAATTATCCAGTGTAATATTACCTTGCGCACATCCATTTTCGGGCTCATCTTTGGTTACTAACACATCAAACGCACTTCAGTACTGCAAAGTACGAACTCACTTTAATACAAAATCTCTTCATTTACCTCAATTTTCGCTTTTGGTTTCATATTTTGTAATCTGGCAATCTTGCTTCGAAAATATTTTAAATCATTCTTGAAAAATTTCACGTTCATGTAAGTTCATTTGAATTCGCTACTTTCTTTATAGATTATGTTTTATTCTGTTTTTTCTTTATATTTAATTTTCTGTTTTAACGTGATATTTTTACTTATTGTGTTCCATTTTATTTGTTGTAACTTTTTCGTAAAAATTTTTTGAGTGCTTCTCACACTATTGTATTGATATATTTTGCTTTGGCTATATTGATACAATATTAGAAAGCACTCTTTTTTACGGATATAATCGTGTGAGCTGATGAAAATATTATATCTTTTATTTCCCGGATATTTTTAGAATTTTTTTTCCGGTTTCATGTTATTTTATTTTTATCATTATTTTTCTTTTTTTCTTCCTTTTTTTATTGTTCTGTAATTTTTCCCATGTTTTCTCTGCATTTTGAACTTATTTTATGAGTTCTACTTACTTGCAGCTTAGGCGCAATAAATAAAACTGTTTTTCTTAATTTTCTTCGTTTTATTTTGTATTTATTTAATATAGATATATATATATATATCAAAATACTTTTAAAATGCCGTATAACATTTACTAAGTTTTACAATTTTATCGAAAATAAATACCGTGAATTTTATAAAATCTTGTGATTATGCATCAGAATAGCTATCTTTTTTCAGGTCCACCTTTGCTTTATCATTCTTTTTCCTTTCCTAAGAAACTCGAAGTGAGTTGCAAAAGCAATTAACCCTACAACTCTTCATAAATTTAATAAGAACTTATAAAAATTTAGTTTTAAATCAAAATTGTCATACAAATGACGCTAAAACAGCTTTAAAATAATAAATAATATCAGATAGAAAGTTCAACGTCAAAATTCTAAAATCTTGAGGAATCAAAAATAATTTATTAAATGATTTAAATTTCCTTTTCAAGGGAGATTAAAAAAAACAATAACAATCTGTTTCTTTTAACCAGAAAGCAACAAGAAATTTTTTTTTGGTGGCTTAGCAGCGAAAAGCACTAATGTTTTCCCGTCTTGTCATTCATTCAGTTTCTTTATGGTTGTAATCAGTTATTTCCCCTTCTATGGCTAGGTAATTTGCCATATTTTTAAACTTTCGCCATATATATAAATCTTTATTGCGATCCAATTTCCGACTAATTTTTTCGAAATTTCTATTTTAAGTGTTAGGATTCCAAATATGTAAAAAACAATAAATGTTTATTCAGAGAAAGTACGTTTTTCTGTCTGATTTCGTAACTTAACTAATAGTTAGCACTAATTAATTAGCATATTTGAAGTCACCCCCCCCCCCTGAACCATTAAGATTGACAGTTAGTTCGTGAAAATCCGATTATTAGAATGAAAGTTATTCAGGGTGATTCGTTTTTTTTTTTTTTTTTTTTTTTTGCGGACTGTACACGATTTTATAACTGTATGAGCTTATATCTAGAAATTTCATTGTTTTGAAAATATTACTTAACGTACTTTTTTCATTGAACTAAAAATGTGAACTGTCACGCTGTCAGACTAAGCATTTTGGTATAAAATGTTTAGCACTTCAGCTCTCTTACAGTTCAGAACTAAAAAAAAAAAAAAAAATCTAAGAGACAAATACTTTATCTCAAAGCACATTTATCTCAGAACACATTTACCTCAATACACATTTGTCTTTAAATTTTATTATGTTCAGGCTAAAAGCATCATAAACGGCAATTTGCAGGTATAAAAGATTCAGAGTTTTCATTTTGTTCTTTATTTGAAGATTGTTCAGAATTCAAATTTAATAAAGGCACAGAATTTATTTGCACATTATTTTTCGTTGCTTGAAGACATGTCAGGTTCTGTAACTGATAAAGGTGTGTAAGGCTTTTAGATTTTCTTGTATAGGTTTTATTCGATTTCATGTCTTTAGATTTCCCAGAATCAAACAAAAGCACAGAAATATTATGTGGATTATTTGATATATTATTTTCTGCGGATTCATCCTCCATTGGTTTGTCGGATTCTGCATTCAATAAAGGCAAAGCAAAACTGAGACGCGAATAGGACCAATTGCACTTTTTTAACAGTTTAATGGATTCATTCATATTTAAATGTAGTTCCTGCAAAACCTAATGAATATTGAAAAGTATTAATGATACAAAAATATATATGATTGAAAAATTTTTTCAAAATTTACGAGACCAATTATACGCACTCACAAATATAATTTTCTTCCGATGAGAACAGTTTACTTTTTTCATCTATAATCATTATTATTTTGTAATTACAAATAGTATAGGGCAAAAATAAGTAATTTAAGCAAAGAGTTAATCATTTTAGAAAACTAATGACTCTTACACTTACCTATTATTTAAAAGGTGAAAAAATTTCAGACCCGATATAACTTGAATATCACTAGCAACCAAGAAAAAAATATGTGCTGTTGCAGAAGTGGCAGGCTACTGTTTTAAATAAAAAATTAAAATTTTTCTTCCTTAATTAATCACTGAGTGAAGATTAATGTTTTTGAACAATTAATTTTTGAAATAAAATTCTCTGACATCTAGTCATTGCAATTTTTCATCAAAAAATGGCCATTTTCTTTTCCTTTTTTTAAAATTTAATAATTCAAATATAATATTTTAAGAGAAAAAAATTATTGAATAGAGATACATGTATTATTAGCTAGATAGTTATTTTTTGTGTGCAAAAGCCAAAGGTTATACCTCGTTTAACATCTGGTCAAAAGTAAAAATCTGTTTAAAAGGTTTGGAAGAATACAGTGTCTTTAAGATATTTAACAAGGTTTTCATGTGGATTGTCTCCAATTAAAATCGATAATTCAGGACATTCACTTTTAAAATATCGTTTTCTCTTCATTTCAGAATTGGAACACTGGTTCAAGATGTGCTTTAAGGTTCTCTACAGCTGGTGCGAATAGGTACGTTAAGTAAAAGGTGTGTTAATTTAGTATGGCCAAGACATACATGGTCTACTGCTTATTCTTACTTATCTTAATAATTACAATAATTAGTTAACCATTCCATGATATGTTATTCTCGACGGAATTTAAGTCTCCATTTAATAAAAAGAAAATTTTTTTCCTTGAATTTAAGTGGTGCCGAAATCAAATATATCCAGACTTACCGGACTCATTGAAGAACAATATTAATGTTTAGAGACGGTGGCGAATCGATAGGCTTCAATAGTATGATTATTTCCTCGAGAAATGCATCTGGCAATCCAAATAAGTTCTGTAGTATAGGAGTAGTATAGGAAATGGAGAATTAAAGCTAGTTTTCAACTCTTATAACTCTGTTTTAAGTGTATTTTTTGCATAACTGAACTTTAATCTTGTCTAGTCTGTGATTTAAGATAATATCTGCGACTTTCATTAGAAAACTGTACTATTAATACAATAATTTGAAATAAGCCTACTTTGAAATTTTGCCTGGATATAACTAAGGAAAACGATGATGCAAGTAACTTGTAAGCTTTGAAAAAAAGCGGGAACACATCATGTATTTATTACTGCTTCTAATCAATTTGCGAAGTTACAAGAATACTAGAAAATTGAAAGTAAAGAAATCCACACATTAAATCTGGTTGCATTTTTAAAAAAGGTACTATTTTATTCATTTAAACTAATTATTCCCTTCATTTATTAAAGTCCTTGCTTTATATTGTTTAATATTGATATCAAATGATTAAATTTAAAATTACCATTTCTAAGTATAACATTTTGCAACTTCATAAATCTTAAAGTTTGTTTCAAATATCAGACTTATATTTTTTAGAAATATTGCATATGATAAATTATACTTTAAAATAATGTAGTTCTTTTAAAAAAAGTCTTTGAATTTTTATAATCTAAACAAAAAACTATACTAAAAATTTCACACTAAACAAAACTTTTTGAAAAAATAGGCAAATAAAAAAATGCAAAGAGGATATCATTTCTCAATGCCTTAAAAAAATAACTATTTTTGAAAATTTTTCTAAAACTAGTTTGAATTAAGCTAATGTATATGATATTTTTAAAATATATTTTTAGTTCTGCAAATATCCCTAAATAAATTTAATTGTAACTTGAACATTGTTTTGTTGGACTTGAATGTAATTTACTTTAAATAAAGAAAATCCAAGGTTATTTGGAGAAACTGTTTCAGTGATTTTGTATTAAGAAAACCTCCAAACACAATTGATCATGAAAAATATGGAAAAAATTAAATAAAATAAATGAAAAAGATGAAGAAAAATCATGCATATTAAAATTAAAAATTTTATTAAAAATTATAATTTATTAGCAACAATAACAGGAAAAATATAGAACATAGTGAATCATTAAATGTTTAACAAATATAAATGCAAGAATGGAAAAAATTATTCAGTAAACTTAGAAGAAGGATTGAAAATAGTTGTAACAAAATTTTTTTTAAATTAATGCTCAGAATGTTGGAGGTTAAAACAAATTATAGTATAGGAGTGGCTCTAAAAGTTTTTATTTTTTTACTTAAATTAAAGGCTCATTTTTAAGTTGGTAAAAGACAAAGTACAAGTTTTAAAATCAAAAATGCTGTAGATATCTGGTGTAAATATACATAACTTTATAGCATAAAAGGGTAAGAGCATTTAAACATAACATACCAAAATGGTTACAACAGCTTAAGAAAGGTTTCTTAAATATTTACAATACTAAAGTTAATTATTAAAATATTAAGAATTTTCTAATTGAAAATAATAATAAAAAAAAACAGTTCAGTAAATAAATTACACAGAAAACAGAAATAAAGGATTTTAACTCGATTAAGCAAGATATAAAAAAAAAATTAAGCATTGCTACAGAAGACAGGCAATTTTTAAACTTAAAAATAAAAAGAAAGGAGAGTTAGAAAACAGAGTCATTAAATACAAAAAAAAATTGTTGCAAATGAAAGTACACAATATTCGAAACAAAAAGGATTATAAAATGTTCAATAGTTAACTATATACAAGAATTAAATACAATTCTTCCTTAAAGTATTACAAGCAATCCTCATCAGAAAGTTTGATCTGTATTATTCAATACTAGTTTATAATATTTTCATGCTTCAATACAGTTAGCTAAGATAATTAAGTACTTTAAAATACAAAACTAATTTTAATTAAATAGAAGAGAATAGTATATTTTATATGATAAAAACATGTGAAGTCAAATGTAATCTTAATAATGTTCAGAATGGTGATATTAACAATTATGTGACCGAAACAAACCTAGTTTTATTGATGCTTAAATAAGAAAATCTAAAAGCTGTAAGTACATAGAAGTCACATAATGTGATAAAAATACAAAGAGAACAAGGAAAGAAAACAAATTAAAGAAGTAGAAAAACTGCCAAAAATAATTATATTTATTTAAAAAATTCTTTTAAATTTGTTTTAATAATTTTAAAAAAATTAAAAATCAAGAAAACAAAATATATTTAAGTCTTATAAACTCCCGGTCAGCTCACATGATTATATCTGTAAATTAGAGTGCTTTTTAATATTGTATTAATATAGCAAAATATATTAAAACATATCTTGTTTTGGCTATATTAATACAATATAAAAAGCACTCTAATTTATGGACATATTCATATGCTCTGGAGGGTAGTTCATTAATTCGTTTTCTTGCTATTTAATTTTTTTTAAAAGAATTTTTAAAATATATTTAATTATTCTTGGTAGTTTTTTTTGTCTCTCTCTCTCTATATATATATATATATAAAGCATAATAAGTAAATACAAAATGGACAACAACAAAAAAAAGAGAGAAAAACAAAGGAAATTAAGAAAATCAATAGGTTTCAATACTGTGCATAAGCTGCAAGCATATAGAACTCATAAAATAAGATCAAAATACAATACAAATCAACCAGATATAATTGTGTGCAGTGATGAAAAGATTATATATATATTTCTTCCAGATTTCTATAAATTTCTCTTAATAATTTTCTTTTTTCATTATTCTGTAATTTTTTCCATGTTTTCTCCACATTTTGAACTTATATATGTATGATATATATATTACCACAATTTGTAAAAAACTTATTTCTCCAAAAATTTAAGTCTAGTATATGAAAAAGAAAAAATAATTCTATACTGGACATATGTATATGCCCTTTTATTGCCTTATAACTTGAAATTTAGAAGAATGCTAACATCCAGAAATAGTCTCAAAGCCATTTTTCACCAGTTACAGAGAAAAAGATTGACAACATTAAATTCAAATCAAATAAAAATTAATTTAATTATTAAATTAATAAAATATTTGTAAAATCTTAATGCATTTCTTAAAATAGCTTTAATATTTAAACTGATATGGGTGAATAATAAATGTTGAATGCATAATTCAAAAGCAAAACTAGTTATTCCTCTTCAACGTTTTCATTTATTTCTACTTGAATTGAAATCAGAAGAGGTTTTTTTCTTCCTCCTTTTTTACCGTCAAAATGAAATTTTAACTTTTATTATAAACTTTCATACAAATTTCGAGTAGTCAGCTGGATAAATTACTTAAAAAATGTAATTTTTTCTACCCATAAAATTTAGCAGAAAAATTCAATATAATTTAAACAGGTTTTGCAATCGAATGACTCATATAGAAGAAAGAAATCTTATGTTTGGATAAGTTAGTTATTTGTATTAAATTTTTTAAGAAGTTTGATGAAAAAGTGTTTTTGGAAAGCACCGAATTAAAAATGGGGTAGCAAATAATAAAATATTTAAACACAGAAATTGTTGAAAAAAGAGAAGTCTGTAGCAAGATTTTAAAATAAGGTGTTAAATCATTTTTCAATTATTTTCGATACAAAGTGTTGTTACAAATTACCATCTTCTCTCGATGACTTCTTTCAATCCCAGCTACTATGTTGGTAACTCAAGCAGGGAATTTTCTTTTTTGTGTTTGCTTCAATCAGTAACCACTAATGGCAGGGGTCATTTCTTCTTGCATTTCTGAAAACTTTAAGAAAAATAAAATAAAACAATCAAAAAAATATTACATTTGTGTGACAATCAAAAAGTATTACATTTCATATCAGTTACGTTTCAAATACAGAGAGAAAATAATAAAAAAAGTAGCATATTTCAATCTCAATCTGTTTACATTAAAAAATTGTTAAAATAATTTAAAATGCTTTAATAAAGCCTTAAAAAATTCTCAAATTAAGCTGTTTTTTAGACTTTTCCCAGACCATAACTTTTAATTAGGTATTTGTGATCAATGACAAGCATACACTCTGTTTTTTAATGGTGGACATTCTGATAAAGAAAAGAAAATGTTTTGATTATATCACATTATCACACCATAACACATTTTATTTATAATACAAACTAATGAGTAAAATGACACTCAAATCAATACTTATAAAAATATGGGGGAAATATTTTTGTGCTTTATCTATTATAAAGTTAATCTAACACACTGTGAGATCAACTCATATTTAATGTTACATAAAAAAAAATTTAAGATGTATAATATGCATTTAAATATAAAATCATATATGGCATTGAATTCTATTCATTTGAAGAAATTAACTGTATTCCTTTTTATTGATTTTTAAAATACCATGAAAGTTTATTTCAGTTACAGACAAAACTAAAGATAGGTTTTGAAAAAAAAAATCATTTTGGGCTTCTTCAAAGCACGAAGGGTCTAATTTTTATATTTTTTAAGCTTCCTGTTATAACATTAATCAAAAAGGTACTTTATGTATTTTCATTTGTGAAATATTAATATCCAGTAATGTACAGCATATAAATTTATAATTGTTTTATTAGAGTACCCATCTAATTTTATTCTTTCATTGTTAGTAATTACTAACTTATGGGCAATTCTATGATACAAAGGACAACATAATTAAAAGAAAAACATTTAACAGCAACCCTCCATTAACAAATTTCTTAGCTTTTATTTATTTAAGATATGAAATTAAAAACTTTTGTAGTAATAATAATCAAAATTATAATGTCCGTACATTATCTGTCAGTAACCTGTAACGTTAGTCTCATAGCTTTTTCTCAATTTGCCACTTTCTCACTACATTTTTATAAGTCAATTCAAGTAAACTTTCAATATTTCTAATTAATTTGAACATCTTTTTTTAAATAAATTTAAAAAATAATCTCATTATTGCTCATAGAAGAAGAATTAAGTGAGGAGAGAAGGAAACATCTCAGATAATTAAAAAAAAGTATTTATCAATGAAAAGAAAGTTTAAAAAATAAGAAAATCCAGCAAAAACCTAAATCAGTCACTATAAAACTAACCTATAATGAAAAATTTTTTTTGTTGCATTTTTAAAAAAATTTTAAGCAATTTTTTACGAAATTCTGTGTGTGTTTTTTTTAAGTATAAATATAAAACTTTAAGTAGCATACCATTTGCGCCCTCAGTAGTGCCGGGATAAGGACAATTATTCCTGTCTCTTTTTTTGCCCCCAGATGCGTTTAACCTTGGAAACAAATAATATCATGCTGATATTAAAGCACAAAATTTCATTTGTAACTAAAAAATGAAAGGAATCAGAATGAAAAATTTCTACTAAGTTATAATATCTATCTAATGGGGATTGTGTTGCTTAAATTCAAAGCAAAAGTTGTTGACTAGTTGAAAATATTTTGAAAGACCATAACCCAGTAAATTATAAGTCACACTTTTTCATCTTATTTTATATATTAATATTAAATAACTATAAAATAATTTTAAAAATCATGTTTAAAAAATTATACAATGTATCATATTTTTTAAAATTTAATAAAATTTTAAAAATACTAAAAGTGTAAAATTTCAGGCGTATAACAATGTTTTAAAAAATAACAAAATTTTAAAATCATATGAAATACAATAAAAAACTATTTAACTATACATAATTTGAATACCATATTTTAAGTTCAGGGTTTTAAAAGTTTTTATTATCCCTCCACTCTGGTTCAGAAAGGTCTAATTTTAAAATTAAGATCTTGGGTATACAAGTAAAAACATATAAAACCTGTATTTTTAATTCCACTAAAAAAATAACAGTCAATAAATGATCGAAATAGAAAATTTTGTTTATAGTTAAAATTGATATTATGCTCTAAACAGTTTAAATTGACATATATAAAACTGCAAGAGAACTCAAAACCTTTTTCTATATGCAAATTTAATGCTATATTGTAAATGTTTTATTTCATCAAAAAATTACAGCCTTGAAGAATTTTTTTTATGTACTTTAACTTTAGACATGGAGTATAACAAGGGGCAAAAATATAGCCCTTCGGTTCAAAAATGCTCAGTATTACTGAAGTACACAAAAGCAATAAATAAAACCAGGTATGAACAAAAATTCAAAGTGACTGTTTTTATTTTTCACTGCCAACATATTTAAAAAATAAAATATTTTATAAAAAACTTTTGCATAAAGAGTTCAGAAACTTCAAAAATAAGTATAACAGATAAAACAGAAATAAATAAATAAATAAAAATAAAACAATAATAATAATAATAAAACTTACAAACTATTATAATTCAATGCAATAGAATCAAGCTGCATTTAAATTAAAAATTAATATTTGGATTTCAACTATTAAATAAACAAACACAGGAATTCACAATAACCAGACTAACAAAATTAAACATATTTTCAAAGAAAAAAAAAGTCAACTTTATTCATGTTATTTCAAAATTTTTTTAACAGTTAAAACTTTTTTGAAATTTCTATCAATAAAAACTTTAAACTTAAAATAGTTTTCATTAAGACAACAATACCTTAAAATAACACCTACAAACAAACTAAAAATGTAGATATTTACCATTCAATGAGCCTATAGTATCCCTGCTTGAATCACCTATAAAATTTACACAAGTTAGATATAATATATGGTTATTATACTTAAGGAAAATTTACAAAATGCAAATGTCACATTAAATGAATACATAAACACAATGGGACCCTTATGAATATCAGTCTCAGATATAGAATTACAACATTTGAAAATAATGTAAAAAAAAAAAAAAAATTTCCACAAAAATTAAAAGTAATTATTTCACTCTTTACAAGAAAGATTTTTTAAAATTTGATTTCTAATTTAAAAGCCAAAGAGTGCCATTTATAAAAAATTGTTAAATATTAAAAAATAGTCTAGGTAGAAATTTATTATCCTTAATATTATTTTATTAATTTCACATAAAATGCATCCATAATAAATCTTGAATGACTAAAAAACAATGTAATCAACTGAGGTGCAAGAACTAGGTAAGTCCTGATTTACAAACTTTAACTAAACTAAACTAAATAAAACAATATGTTTTTTTAATCATACACTGAAAAGGGGTAGTTTAACATTTGTGCCCAGTTCCAGAACTAACCTAATATTCACAGTCAAAAATAAATAAAAAATTTCTTTGAAAAATTTGGACTTAACTTGATGTATTAGTGCCCTAATACATCAAGACAACATATTCAAAAATGTTTTTACTGAAAAACACAGCATAATAGAAAGAGATATAGATTAATGACTGTAAATTAAAATATTGGTTGATATATTCAACACATAATAAAAATGTGCACAGGTTAGATATGGATTATGACTTTTATATACATATTTACACACACACACAGAGTGGAACCCTAATTTTAGGTTTTCCATCGAACTAGAACTAAAAAAAGCATGAAGTGCAATAATGTAAAATCACCATAAAAATTAAAGTAAATATAACGTTTGACTGAGAAGAGAAAAAATAGAAATATATTGAGGAATTAAAACAGACATAGATTGAGGAGCTTCCGTAGTTGGACAGCTGACATGGCTGATTTATCTTTTATAGTGATTACACACTTTATTATTGTTGATGTTAAAAAATTTTGGAAATTCTCTGCAGTTTTCCAGTTTTTATGACTTTTTTAATTCCCTGTATTCGCCCGGTTTTTCCAGATGCTGCGGCAACCCTGATGAAGGTATTTTCATAAAAATTTTAGATACTAATTCATATTATATTTGAAACTGTTGTTAAAACAAGATACAATAAATAATATTTTTAGAATTACTATTCAACGAAATTGGAAGATTATTTATAAATACATATATTAAATATTATTTTCTCAGTGAGTAAGACTTGTTATGAACAGTTTAAAATCTTTTTTTTTTAAATTGAGTTAAATTAACACAAATATATTATATTAATGATGTTTATCAATGCAGCAAGACTTTCTCTAAGACTATAATGAAGAATAAAAATCAAAACGCCAATTAAGTTACTGATAAAAACCTGAAAAAGCTTAGTGGCATCTTTTGACACTAACACAATCTTTTATAGTGAGGGGGCAGTCTGCAAATTGAGAAAAAATAATAGAAAGCAATCTTGCCAGCAGTATCTTAATTAAAAAACTTGCAGACAAAAATCAATATAACATTGCAAGATTGTTTCCTGGGACCATAAAACTTATGTGTGCCTTCATATTGCATGGACTAAGCATAAATCTTCTGTTACTATCAAAATGATACATGAAAATTTCAAGAATAAGATACAAAACCGTGTTTCACTTTTTTAAATGACCTAAAACTCTCTCCAGAGGTAATTATACATTTTTGTTCTAAAAATGAATGCATTTTTAATGAAATTATACTCAATTGTTTTTTAAAATAACAAAAGTAGTCCTTTAAGATTAAGATTCGAAAGACAATATTAGACTGAAAGACTGAAATTAAGATTTGAAAGATAGTATCCGTTGAAGGAGTTTCATTGTTGAAATGGCTGCAGTATTTAATACATTATGTTTAATTTTTTTAGCCGCCCTCTCCCCAACCAAGAGACACAGCTATGCCAAAGTTGCACAAATTATTTATCAACTAGCTCAGATCTCTTAATGAAGTGCCAAGTATAGCTATCACACTTTTTTGATATTCCACTTGATGAAGTTAATGACTAAATTTATGTTAATGACTATGAGGTAAATATTTGTTTAGTTTCTCTTTAGTAAACTTTAGCTCTCAATCAATGAGGCACAGAAAATGTTACTCTAGCTACTCTACTTAAATATAAGGATTTAGGATAAAATTATTTTAATTTTGCTTTAGCTGGATTTTAAATTTTAAGGAATATGGTGAATTTGTAACTAAAATGAAGAACTTTGTAGAACAGCACATGAAGTGACATTTTTTAACAACAAATTGTCCCTTTTGAGAGAATGTCCTTAAAAGAAACAATTAGAAAATATGGTTTGTTACTCTTTGCAGAAATACAAGTTGACAATTAGTGCACTGAAGTGTTTTGCTATTGTGTCAGAAATCAATTTAAATGTGGAAGGGAGAAAAAAAAATAGGTATGTGCAGTTTCTCAATTTTTACAAAAATATAAGTTGAAAATTAGTGT
Organism: Parasteatoda tepidariorum; assembly: GCF_982258835.1. Classification (NCBI taxonomy): domain Eukaryota; kingdom Metazoa; phylum Arthropoda; class Arachnida; order Araneae; family Theridiidae; genus Parasteatoda; species Parasteatoda tepidariorum. The sequence goes on from NC_141756.1 coordinate 129,664,852, forward strand.
ACAGTTTTACTATGGAGTTAGTGCAACAAAAAAAAAATAAATAAATAAATAATAATAAAAAAAAAACATTACTAATTTTTTTTTACTGAAATATAAGGTGACAATTAATTAAGTTTATCGAAATTTTTTGCTAAGCACAAAAATAGAAAGAAAGAATAATTGACAAGATGTATACAGACTACAGCATATATAAAATCTTGTTAATTCTTTACTGCAAGTTTACTTATTTGTATTCATGATGAAAATTCTGCTATTATAATTGTTATTTCGCCTTCAATAAACATTCTTATTATGATAAAAGCACTCCTGCAAAAGCCAGTATATTGGCCAAGGGATCTGGCAAGTTAAGGCTTAACAGTAGTATAATGATGTAAGTGTAACAGCTTTAAAATTGTTTCAGGTATTATGAAAGCTGTATATTCCACAAATATTTCATTTGTTTTGATAATATATTTTCATTTCTTTTCTTTATTGCATAGTAATAATAATTAAAATAAAATGTTAAAACATTCCCTTAATTGACTATAGTTAATAAAGGTTAAAATGATTGCTAAAAACAGATAAGTATTCTTGATTTTTCACTTAAAAGAGCTAGGAGGGTTTGGTCTTTAACATATTCAGTATCATAAACTGTTAAAATTATTATTGAAATCAAAATGTTCTATTTCATTTTTATAATTTGCAGCATTTTGTTTTATCAACTGCACAATATTAATAAAAGTGGAATAAATCCAAATTATAACATTGGATCAGTTTCAAAACAGAATTGACAAAATCAGAAAAAAAGCTGATAAAAGCATAAATTTTCTATATTTTGTAATTAGTAATTTAACTTTTAAACTTAAGAGTTTCAAATCACCCTATTTTATTCTATGTAAAGGAATGACATAAATAATTGTTAGAATGTTTAAGGTACTTTTCAATAATTAAAATGTCTTATTAAAAGTAACTTAACAATTACAGAGCTTTCAGCAAGCAGATCTCTTGTTAGCATATAGTGTTCATATATAAAGTACATTTATGTATCAAAAGGATATTTTTTTTCTGAGAAATTTACTTTTAACGTAAGTTTAATCTTACTTACGTTAAAAGTAAATTTCTCAAATTTACTTTTAAATTAATTTGTAAATTAATCTGCACAAGAAAAGTGGTAACTGAATACTTAAATACATAAAATTACTTCAATGAGCTAAATTTAGGTGAAAATAACAAACTTATATTAATAAGGATACAGTATACAGTTATATAGTTTAAAACAGTTTTTTGTATAATATACAGTTAATTAAGTTTAAAACAGTTTTTTGATGGTTCGGTTCTATCAATGGTAAAATTGTCAAAACTTGATAAGAAGTGAAACGTAAATAAATCTACTCACTGTCTGAAGTAATTTTAGAGTTAAAAGTTAACAAAGTTAAAATAAATAATGATAATTACTCAGAACGCACTTTACACCGTCTTTATCTGTAAGTTGCGAACTATTGTCTAAACTGCTAGCAAAAACACAAGACTATCTTTTGTGAAGTTAACACAGTTGACTGAACCTAAAATATATGACAACACACTTTTAGATCATGTTAAAATTATTTAATGGAAATAATCACCTTAACACAAAAGATCATAATATTTAATGGCCTGAGTAAAACATATGTAGTCCTTAAAATTTCTTTTTTACATACATTGTATGTATATTTATTAGGTATTATTAAAAATAATAAAACAATTTTCACAGTCACAAAATCAATAAAAATGTTAATACAAGGGAGAAAAAAACAAAAAATACACACTTAATGACTATTTGCTTTATATCTAACTAGAAAATTATACAACATTTAAAGTAATAGATTTTCTATGCCATTCTGGAATAAAATGAATATAGTAATTAGTTCATTCTAACTCATGTGTATTAACACTTTGAAAAAAACTGTAAAAATATTCATAGATAAAAAAAAAAGAAGTTCTGAAACTATTTATCATTAACTAGCTGAATACCCATTTTTTTGTACAGAGTGAAATAAAGTAAACCATCACTTTATCAGTACTGAAACAGCCTAATGATTGAGTAAATATCGATTGACTAGTCATTATTTCAATTATTTTTTAAATAATGTTCTCATGAAGCTTTTTCAATGAAGCATTATGCAGCAATTTCAAGAAAAAAAATTTTCATACTACCTAAGATTTTTATTAAACCAGGCATAGAGGCATACATATGTTATTATAGTAGGTTTTAGGAATTATGGTTTCTGGTCGATCATGGCGATCAATAAATTTTGAGTGATTATACTTTTAGCTTTTCAATTATGATCAATCTCATTTTTAGTAAAAAATTATGTAAAAAAATGTTTTTTAATTGCATTAAAACGTAATTTATTTATTTAATATTTTTCTTTTTTTGCCATTCTTATACGTGTTTTTAACAATCACTAGGAGAAAAATCCCATTTATCCTTCTCTTTCCTCGAACTTGTAATTCTGAATTTTGTTACATAGTGTTAAAAAAATACAGGGTATCTGCTACATTTTAGATTTTCAAATTCATAACTTTTCATGACTAATTCCACGAATTTTTCAAGACTTACCGAGGTTACTATTTTCTCCAACAAAAATACAACAGTAAATTTAAAAAAGCATTATACCATTAATTGAAATGATAGGTATAACCAAAATTGCTATACTCTGCATCTTCATATTAATAGATTTTAAATTTAAAAAACAGAGTAAAGAAAGAGTTGAAGCAATAAAATAGCTAAAAAAAATACAGAAGCAAATAATAATTTTCTTTTTTTCTGCAGAATTATATTTTAAAGATACTTTTCTTGTTCATCAGAAAGGAAAGAAACTCCTAGTTTTTTTTCTATACTCATTTCCTATAAAAAAATTCGTCAATGACTGTCTTGCTTCAGCTAGAATTTGATATTGATAAAATAAAAAAAAATAAACAATAACAAAAATTCTGAAATCACAGAAGTTTAAAAGATAATGCCCTCTAGAAGTGATGCTTTTTCTTTCATTTTTTGAAAGAACACCATAATTTTTAAAGAACATGATAAAAACATTTTATATTTTAATAAAATATGACTGTGAGTGGGGATTTTATAACAAATTCAGATGTTCAGAACACAATGATATTTGGGGGTTAAATTCCATTTTAAAAATTAGATTTTTCAGCAATCCATGTTTTTTTTACAAACAAAAATAGTTAAAATCATGACAAAATACAGAAATTTATGGTTTTCCATGATGACTCTCCAGGTACCCTGAAAATAGGAATTTGAGAAGTCGCGCTGAAATCCATAAAAATAACTGCACAATTGCGATCAAAAAACCATATAGGTTTATAATTTCCCCATTTTTATTTATGTAATTCTTCAATTTAAAATAAATTATTTTAAATTGAAATTATTAAAACAATTTAAATATATTTTTTGATTTAATATTAAAAAATCACAATATGATAAAGACAAATGAAGAAAAACAGACTCCAAAAATATAAACTAAAATAAGTACGTATCTTTACAATCAATTTACAAAAGATTGTAAAGTATGTTTTAGTACAAACAGTTTGAAGAATAAAGAATAAAATAACTATTTTATTACTACTTAATTTAACATAATAGAGCTTTAAATTTAACAATATTCTTATTGACATATTGCTGCATTATATAAATAAGAAAAAAATATACTTTAGATTAGATTAAAAAATAATATTAAAAATGTAATTTGAAAATTACAATAAGGAATATAAGCATACTGGATAAGTACAATACCGATTTATTTACGCTGGTGATGGAAAACACCTAATCCCCATTGATACTTTCTACTGTAGCAAAAGTAGTGTGTTTAACAAGTAGATAAAAATAAACTTTGGGAAGCTTAAATTCTTTCAATAATTACATTACATAAATAATTTTAAAAACTACAAGAACATGGAATGTCTATTTTATTTTAAACATTTTTTAGAGACATTGACTTAATCTTAAATTTGTTCACTTTATTTTACATCAGGTACGGCAAATTTCGTCCACAGTGATGAGAAAAACCACTTTTAAAGAAATAGATTTCTTTCATCCCAATTGGAAGAAACTCTTTCCCAATCAGAAATATTACATATTTAAAGAGTTTTTTTTCTAAACAGTTTATAACTGCAATCTAGTTTAAATAATAATATTAATTTTTGAGGTTTTAATAACCTATCATTTTATACATAGGTAAAAAACAAACAGCAGAAAAAATTCTGAACGTTTTTATGACTTTCTAATGAAATTAAGGGTAGCTAGTTTATCATTACTATTTAATTTTAAAGAATATATTAAACTCTAATTTTATATTTAAAGACCTATCAAAATAAAATAATTGAATTTTATAATTACTACTAAATCAATAAATCACATACTGAACATAGATACAATTAAAAACCCATATTGAAATCTCAATTGCAAATAGTTTATTTTTATGATTAAATAATGTTAATTATGAATACTCAAACCTAATGATGAACTTCCCGTTACTATAAAAATTTGTTTTAGTTATAATACCTATTCTTGAGCAATTGTATTAGTAATTTTTATTTTATTTCGTTTTGTCCAGTTTCTTCCTGTCCTGTAAGAATAAGTTTCTTCTGAAAAAAATGTAACCATTTAACACAGATGATTTTGTGGCAAATCATTTCTATGTAAAAATTTAAAAATTGTTGATTAATGTTTATTTGAAACTGTACAAATTCCCATAAGCAATAAATCTCACAATTATAAAGTACGTAAGAAGAAATTTTTTTTATTTATTATGTTACAATCAAACTGGAAGTATTTATACGAACAATAGAAAATTTTATTATATAACTTTCTTTAAAATTTTTATTTTCAAGAGAACAATTTTAGTTTGAAAGAATACGTTTTTTGAAAAATTATAATTCAATAATTAATTGAAATTTTAAAAAAATTAACTTTATAATTTTGTTTTATCCCAATGGTATTAATGAAACATTTTTAATACATTCTCTTCTAGGAGCAGGGATAAAATATTATGTTAGCTTTGTTTTTTTACATTAATATTTGTTAGCTTTGTTCTTATTGTTCATGACATTTTTTTTTTAAGATTTAGATTTATTTTTTTGTGAATATAAAGCTATTACCAGTTAATGAAATTTGCCGGACAGCTTAATACTGCTGAAGTATTTAATGATTTTTATATTAATTGATTCACACTAATAGCATTCCCTTCATCCTATAAGAACTACATATATATAATTTTACTTAAAATACCACAATCAACAGACCTGAGATTAACATTAAATTCAACTTCAACAATCTATATTCAGTTTGTTTTCACTATTAATCAGTATTACTGCTATATACATACACTAAGATTATGTAAAAAAGGTCATATAATTAAAATTAAATAAGTAAATAATTGATTTAAAGAAAGGAAAGACTTTAGTCAATACCCCCCCCCCCGAAAAAAAAAAGTTTTAATTAGGCAAAGTGGAAAACAGACCCTGAAAATTTTTAAAAACAAAACCAGTTTTTTTGGGGGGGGGGGTTAAAAACCCTGATACAAAACGCTTTTGATCTTACTTTTTTTTAAAAAAATACTATTTTTATATTATTAATTTTATTATTTGTATTACTAAAATCTATCACCTATTGTAAGATTTTATTTTTTGATAAGATTTATGTCATCCCTATTTTTCTCCCAAAGAAAATTTCATAGATATTTTAGCAGTTTCTTAAAAATCTGGTTTTTATTTCCTTAGTTTATGTTTCATTTATTTTGAAACAATGTAAGAAATAACTTGTAAAATAACTATTAACTTGCATTACAATAAACTGAATTGCAATTACATGTTTATAATAAAATGAACTGCTTTAATATTGGATGACAATGCTTTTTTAAAGAGTATTTTATATTTCTTTCGCATAGTTGGGAGAGATCTAATTCTTCAAAGGCAGAATATTTAATTGTTTTTTCTACTGGGGAAGAAACTTGTCCTATTTAGTTTTTAAGTGACATTTTTGATAATTTATATACAATTAACTTTACAAAATATGGTACAATAGGAAGCTCTTTACTAAACTTATTTTCTCATAAAATGACTTATTTAAAGAGGTCACAGAAATTTTTTTTATTCAATATACATATAGGGTTGCCACAGGCAACTAAAATATGACTATTTGCAACTATTTTTGATCTGAGTCAACTTTTTCACCTGAAAAAGCTAAAAAAAGCAACTATTTTCAGGAGAAGGAGACTTTTCTGTGCTCCAAGTGATGTTTTTAATTGCATAAATTGGGTTGACAACCTAGGGCCCAAGGTAACTTCTTTATTCTACTAAGTTTTTTATTTATGATGCATTAGTAACCTATGATCACTTCATTATATTTTTCTGGAAAGTTTTTTCTTAAATTATTTATTATAACATTGTTTAGCAATTACTTTAATTTTTTAACTGCACATTATGTTTTTCTAGTTGCTGATCCTGTATTTTAATGCAGAAAACCCTTCATATTTACTTCTGGAAAATACAAAACTATTTGATGATTAAATGTATTTTATTTTCAGTTATGTTTATTATGTTGCAATGAAGCAATTTAGTTAAAGTGAATTGTATTTTTTTAAAATTTATGTAATAAAAAGTGATGTATTAATTTAGTTATTTCTTTGAATGTGATTTTGATACATAATAGTAGGAGTTATTAAAATTTCTTTTAAACAGAGCATTGCATCTAAACCTAACATCTGTTGTCAGTAAAAAGAAAAAAATTATTGCAAAAAAGGAGAGAAAAATAATAAAAATAATATAAGAAAAAAATTATTTTATTTAATTTTGATAATTTATTATAAATATTTCATATATTTTTAACAATTAATTATACAAATTTCATAGGATTGTTAAAACAAAAAGTATCTTGAATAAATTACTGATAATTAAATAATTACAGACACATAACTGATTTTAAGACTCCAAGTTCTTTATTTTCTTTTGAAAATAAACCTATTCTTTCTTTGGGCATATATATATAAAGCTAAATACTTTTTGAAAAAACAAATGTCAAACTGAGCAGTCTTTTGTATATCAATAAAAAATTTTCATTAATACTTAGACTAATTGAAGTGGATGAACCAAGTTCTTGTAGTCAAATTTTTTTTTATTAAAGTATTTCTTTTCAAATAAATTATAACTATATCTATAAGTACTTAACAAGATAAAAAATTCTTTCTATCTCAACAATTTACTTCGATTATTACTTATATGCCAAAATTAGGAATTTAATTAGTACTTAACAAGATTAAGATTTGATTTGTCTGCTATATATCGAAGAATAAATTAATTTAGACCAAGATTCATAAAAAATTTTTAAAATTACTCTTGGAAGAAAGTCTTTTTTCATTATTGATATAGATAAACCACATGCTTTTATAAGTTTTAAATTTGTGTTTAAACAAATATAAAACTAAATGTATATAATTTAAACATTATTTTCACCAACATATAGAAAATTGAAAAATTTTACCACTAAAAATATTTTTTAACATATGTGAAGGAAAAAAAACTTACTTTAACAAACATATCTGCATCCATAAGACCAAACTCTAAAATCTCACGTGTGAGAACACCCATAATGCAATAACATTCATCTCCACTCTCAACAGCCATGATTTTACTGCAGATTCAATATAAATAAAAATTAATATGATAAAATAAAACACGAAAAAATAAATTTCTTTGTTGGAAAACAAAAATAATTAAAACAAAGATTTCAGTATTATGTGTAAGTATCAGTACATGGATAAAGAAAAAAGGCATATTATATTAAAGTTAAACTTCTTAAATTTTATAAGCTGATTATATTTTGGACAGAAAAGGATTAAGAGTAAAAGGATTAAAGTCTGTAAAATTAAAGTAGCTGTATTAGAGCAGTGCTCCTGAAAGAAAAGAAAAAATAGCTAACCTGGTTGCAGTTGGCAGTTATTGTTGCTGGTTATTTCTAGAAAATTAATATGAAAACATTTATTATTTTTAAATTTAAACTGTACACCACTTTTTTACCTTTTTATATTAGAAACAGTCATAGATGTTTTAACTTTAAATCTTGGTGGAACTAACCCGCACTTGGTGTAAATAAAAACAATAAGTAGAGAAGGAGATTCAACGAGATTTATAAACAGTCTGATATTATTAAATATGTGAAATAAATAGAATGGATTGGATGGCCCACATGATTCGAAGGAGTGATGACAATACAATTAGAAAGATATTACTTTTTAGATTCAATGGATCAAGAAAGCGGGGTTGATTTGGAGGAGTCTGATTTTCTTGGAATTAATTAAAAGAATCGAAGATAAATCAGAAATCGTTATGGAGAAATCTTCAGAGAAAGGCATTGGCCTACATTGAGCTGTCTGAACAACTATGATGATGATGGAACTAGCCTGCATTAGCGTTACAAGGAGAGAAATCCAAGATAACCTCCCACGGCAAGGGAATTTAACACTGATATTTTGCATAAGAATAGTGGTTTAAGTATAGATGTGGGTTGAGTAAATATCCAGTGGTTAGTTTTTTTTTAATTTTAAAAAAAGGTAATTATCCAGGTATTTACCATTGCCTCAGGTAAATAACCCAAAAACATATCTGGACTTTTACCACTTTTTGGTCTTTTTAAAGCATATAACCAGAATTTGTTTTGCTTATAATCCTGAAAATAATATATTAATTTTATCTTTATTTTCAAAAACAAACTTTTAACTATACATATCTGTTTCTAAAGAAATATTTCAAAAAAACTGTAAATATAGAGGAACATGATAAGTTGTTACAATAAAAAATTAATGTAAAAAGGTTCGCAATGAGTGATGTAATAAAATGGATATCATATTAAACTATTTAAGTTCACATTTGCAATTTTTTAAAGAAACACATAATTTTTTTCAATGCAATGGGATAAACTGGATTAAATAGAAGAAATCCTGAATGAACACAGAGAGTACGATTAAAGTTTTTGGAAACTAAGTTCTTAAAAAGGTTTTAATTTATACTGAGCTTGTAAATTTAATATTGGTTATAAAACTAAAACTACAAATTTCATACCTAAATTTGAAGAGAAATTTATCCATAAAACAATTTAATTTAAACTAAATTTGTCTGGTTTAAAAATATATAAATAAATGTAATTAGTTCAAAATCCTTTGATCTTTGGTTTAGTTTTTTCTGTATCTGTTGTTTAGGATTTTCAGAATCTGCATTGTTTGATTAAAAATAATTTTGTTTTTAAAAATTAGACATATTTGTGACAATTCAAAATTTAATCATTATCAAAATAAATATTGAAGTATGCAATTTTTTTATATTAATGAGTTATTTTTCAAGCTTAAAATACAAAACAATTTATACAAAGGAACAAAATGTAGTCTTATTTACTGTATTCTATAAGAAATATTCATTATTAATAAAGCTCCTGAATGTTGTTCTATGTCTTTAATTAAATTAACAATATTAAATTTTGATTAAATATGTCTTTAAATTAAAATATCTTGTGATTTGTATTAAAAATACATCGTGTGATTAGTAATATGAAACATTTTATAAGTTTTTAGTGATAAATTTTGTCAATACAAAAACTAATTTAAGAATAAAAAGTGAACATGTACATCAACTGCTCTTAATACAGTTTAATATATAAAATTTTAGTCATCTAATGTTTATTCACATAATAAAATTAAGAAAGATAAACTTTATAAATTCTAAATCCATCAAGTATTACTCTACACTTATACCAATCAGGAGTAAAAGATATTTAATGCCAATAAAATTTATAATTAATTATTATTTATTTGTAAACTTATGCTAGGTATATTTTCACTTTTTATGTCCAAATCAGACTGATGCCTATAGCATTTAATTTATGAAAAAAAATTTTTTTTTAATTGAAAACAATAAATGATGTGTATTTAATTAAAAAATATTAAATAAATACAATTTTAATAAAGCAGGGTTTGTTTTTTTGCAAACTTTTAGAAGATTTTCTATCTTATTTGTTAATTCATTAGCAATTATGCTGTAAAACTCAACAAATTTTTCAGCTACATAAGACATAATTATTATTTAGAAAGATAGAATCACTTCATAACTAATTATGGATCAATCAATAAATTATGCATTATTCATATTCAGGATAAGTATTGTATGATAAATTTATTAAAGTACATTACTTAACACTTGAATAAATTTTCGCACTTCAAAAACATATTTGTGGCAAAACTTTCCTTTAGATTTTACTTTTAAAATCACAAATTCTGAGAATTAAGATTAGAAATGTGAATTTTATGAGTATTAAACCATAACTGCTTTCAAATAAAGAAAACTAAAAACAGCACAATTTTACTAATTAACATGTTAAATTGAATGAATTTTTCTTCGTAAATAATGAATTAACTTTTGAAAATGTAAGTAAATCTTAAATATGCTTTACATAATTTTGTAAAAATCTTTAAAGAAACAGATAATCATTGAATTTGCAATAAAATTGATAAATACCCATTTATTTATAAATTTTGGGTATTTACCTTGAGTTAGAAAAACCCAGGTAATTTACATCTACAGGTTTGAATGAGCTGTGCGCAGAATTCCAGCCACTGCTGAAGTTTACAACTGGGTTACCTAATTGTGAGATAAGCACTCCACTCTCTGAGCCACCGTGACTTTTTATTAACTTTTTTAAATTTGTGTATAAGTGACATAATTTTTGGTCTTTTAACAATATTTTAGCCTTATTTGTATACAATACAAAATTAACATAACCTTTATTTGTATTATCAGATTAAGTTTTACAAATTTTTACAGAGGCAATGTAATTTTTCTTATACATTTGTCAAACGAATAAATGAAACTTAACTTGTAACAGTTTCTTATGATGCTTAAAAGCAGAGATGTAGTATAAATATTTGGGTAAATAGCGGATCATCCAAAATTACCCTCAAAAACTTTTTAGCGACAGTAGGTGTCCCGAACAGGTAACGATAAGGAAATATTACCTAATGTAATGCGAAAAAAAAACCATTCATTAAAACAATTAAGATCTCCAATAATTACATATGAAATCAACATTAAGAAAATTTCTCTCTCCCCCACCCAAAAAAGAACACACCTGCATGACATCGAAACTTTCTTATTATTTGAGCTGTTCTAACGTCCCAATAAAAAATGCTTTTTGTCCATTCCACCGGATGCTATATGTGAGCTATTTGTTGAAGATTAAGCATCTACGACATTATATCCATGCCCCATATAAGTCTTCAAGATCGACGATTGCCAAGGAATCTAATGTCCCCATAATTTCATTGATTTATCAGATCCACCGGTCATCAATAGTTTCCATCAACTAAAAGTAAATAAAAGGGTTTAGCAACAAAAACAAAGTGCTTTACAATATAATTAGTTTACAAAACATACAATAAAAGCGGATTGTGCGAACAGCGCCTATTTTACAACAGAATTGATATCTTAAAATATTAGGACGTCCCATTGCTAGAGAAATATATAAATGGAAAAAAAGTTTTTAGTTTGAAAAAGTTTCTAGCTAACCAACTTTCAAACTTCCAGCAGAGAATTGATTATGATGGGTCTGCATCCCCACTGGTTGTGGTGGGGAAAAAATATAACATTAATGTATAGCTTACATAGTACTACAGTTAAAATCTCTGCAATGTGTTAAAAAGCCATAAGCTCATAATTTTGCAGCATAAAGCTAAAAAACTGTTAAGTATAAGCAAGTTCGAATTTTACTAAACTTACTTTAAGCCGTAGTTATGTAATTGAGCTCACAAGCATGCAAAAAATAAGTGAAACAAACACCAGTAAAGTGTTGCATACATTGCAAAAGCGAAATCTTAAAACTACTTTGATTATAAGACTACTTTATTATGGACTTCACAAAAGTCGAAACACGAAGATTTGTTTCAGGGCGGAAAGGATCATTCTGAACATGGGTCGAAGAATTCTTGCCGACAAATGTTGTAAGACTAAGCATTGTACAACTCGTCTGCTTCCTTTTCTCTGAAATTATAACTATTAATTTCTCTTTGTATGTCAATGTTATAAGTTGATTTATAACAGAGCAAATCTTGAACTCCTGTCTATTCTTGATCTGGAGTATATTTTAGAATTTTTAAGCTTTATTCTTGTGAAAAATGAAATCTTGTAGTTAATTTTATGTTTAGTAATTTTTGATCCAAATGGAGTAATGTAAAATATCTAAGAATTATATTGAAATACAGTGGAGCATCGTTTATACGACGATCACTTATACGATGCTTACATTTATACGACGTTTTAGTGTGGTCTCAAATCATTCCTATTCATTTTAATGTAGAAATATATCGTTTATACGACGCATAGAATCGGTTATACGTCGATTTTTAGATTTTGTTCACGTTTATTTAATTTTTTATTTTTTCTTGTGTATTTTAAAAAAGGGCGGAATTTGCCAACATGAATGATACAGAAAAGGGTGCTAACAAGAATGCTTGGATGACGACCGTAATTTTTACTAGATGACTGAAAAAACTAGACAATGTTATGAAGAGGCAAAAACGAAACATTTTGCTATTCATCGACCAATGTCCAGCTCACCCATCGATACTAATTATTTTGGAAAATGTAAAAGCTCTCTTTTTTCCTGCAAATTGCACAAGCGCGCTTCAGCCATTAGATTTGGCCGTGATTAGAAATCTAAAATTGCATCATAGAAAGCAGTAAGTTCAATTTGCTATTCAAAGCATTGTAGAGACTAATAGCAAGAAAATATAATTAAAGGTAACATACATTCAAATTGCTCACTGCAATTTTTCTTCTTTGGTTATTTGTTTGTTTTGCTTTGTCTAATTTAGAAATTTATGTAAATCAACACGTTAAACATTAAAATTAACTGAAAACAGAGTTAGTTAAAGTTTTAGAAGTAAAAATCGATTATACGACGTTTTTCGGTGATCCCTTCGGCGTCGTAGAAACGATGCTCCACTGTATCAAATTTGTTTTAATATCAATAGTACTTGAAACTATGGTTACAGCTTTCAGGGGCCTAACTAGGTTTTTCTCTGAGGTACCTATTTTGTGAAAATGTTGACATAATTTGTGAAAATTAAGAATTATTTTAAAAAATTAACACAAAAATGTGGTAAAAATATGGTTTATTATTTCTTACGGGACAAAATATAAAATTTGAAGAAAAAGTATTATAAGACTACCTATTCTCCTAAAATTTAATTTGTGAAGATACCGCTAAACGGTAGTAAATTTGACATGGACAGACCCCTGACTTTATTTTACTCTATTTATTTGTTTCTTACAGATCAAGCTTTTACCAATCCTTTGTTCGATTAGCTATATATTTCACAGTAGTAAAATGTGCTTGATTTTTTTTTCTTCTTTTACTGAGATATATTGTTTTAAATTTTAATAAAATTTTTTCTTTTGTTTAAAAAGATTTTCCAGCAATTGCTCATATTATTCCTCAGTGTTGTGGTTTCTCATTATCCCTTTATTTGCATAAAAAAATCAATATCACTTAATTTGGTTATTGTATTGTGGTAAAAAATAATTAAATTTGATGTTTGGTGAACTATTTTTTTTTAAGAAGAGCTTGCAATTCATAAAAAAAAAGTTTCTGAAGTACAAGTAAAGATTCAGAATGTAATTAATAAACAGAATAAATTTGCTCTCTTGTTGGGTAGATTTTCGTGCTGTAATCTGTGGCAGAATAATCGTCAAGTCTTGGGAACTTCCAGCAGTGGCCTGCGACAAACTTATAAAAACATCACAAAAGGGGATCAACTTGTAAAGTATGACTCGTAGCAATCCCTGGAACATCTACTTGTTTTTTGTTTTGTTTTTTAAATTGCTAGTTTCAAATCTATTTGTCACCTTGTCAATTGTAGTTAGCACAACAGATCATGATACAGAAATATCCACCTTTTGTTTTTATTGAAAAGACTTTTCCTTTCATTCAAATGCAGTAAAGCAAATTTTAAGTGGTGATATTTTTAATTAAATATATGTTGGGAAGAAAAGGGTAAGATCTGATAGTGGGGTTAGACCCGGTAGCTTGATTGTATTGAAATTCTGTTTTCTAATGAACAAACTCTGAGTTACACTTTATTAAGTAAGAAGAAGAACCTACCATTTTTTTTGTGTTGTTGATTAATTCAAGTTATCTTGGTAAATAAGTTTGTTTTATTTTGGACTTACATTGTTAGAATCTATTGAAAAATTTTATTTATTCAAATATATTTTCTGGTTTTTCATTCTCCAAAATTCTTTTTAATTTTTGAGTGTATACTAAGTCATGCACAGTAAATTATAAATAAACATCTCTCAGAGGCATAAGTAAGCAATTGCTTTTTCATCTGTTGCTACAAGAAAGAAAAATTAAAATTCAAACTTTTGCCAGTTAAAATAGTTTCCTCGAAAAAATAAAGGAAGATTCTGCCTGACTAAGGATTTCATAATTAATGTTATGAAAATACTAGAATTTTTTTCTTAGTTTAATCAAAAGCTTTCTTTTTATAATATTTATTTAATTTTTTGCATCAGAAATGGTGCCAAATCAAATTAACTAGTAGGTGAAGGTCCTATCAATTGGTTGTTGCTTAAGAAAAAAGTTACATGTTTTTTAAAATATTTTTTCACTTTATTTTTGTTTGCTATGTTGAATAGTTCTGATAATAGTAGTATGATAATAATAAAGAGCAATTATGATGCTACAGAAACAGAAATTCAAAAATAGAAACTGATTTTATTTTATGTAAAAAAGTTTTATTAAATGTTACTAAAAAATTATACATATTAAAAAGATTATTTCTTCTAGTTTAAGTTGTGATTTTTTTAAAAAGGAAATCCAAATGATTTAAATATGATTTTAGTAGCAATTTAGATCAAGCTGATTCAAATCGGTTTATTATTGTAACACATTGTTCAAAAATTGATGTACATTTTTGTTTAATATAGGAGTGTTTCCTTACTTTGAGTGGCCCACAAGGTGTCGGAGAGACTGCAACAGTCAAAGCTTATGTAAATCTCTTGATAGTATTAAGTTATTTGCTTGGTCAAATAAGCATCAAGAAAATGCTAAACACAAATAATGGTAAAATCTTTTTTTTCTTTCCTGAGTTTTGTATTTAAAAATATTTTATGTGCATAAAATTGTTAAAATATTAGGTATGCAATTTGTTCTGTGTTTCTCATGTTTAACTTGACTTCTTTATTTTTAAAAATCCACTATCAAATTAGATTTTAAAATAAATGATAAAAAAATCATTATTTGAAAGGCTTAATTTGATTTAAATTAGTTAATTTATTTTAAATTTACCAATTGAAAATCCAGTACAATTTATAAATATTTTTCAATAACAAAACTAAAGCTTCTGAATATTATGGTTAATGTTATCATACAATTATTAAAAACAAATCTCTAAATAAATAAAATTATAATTTTCTTTCAAGCTGAACAATATGCAGCTTAACGAAAATGTGAGCTTAATATAACATATTTTTATAATATTTTTAAATTTCAATGGTGTCCATTGAAACATTTGTTAATAGTTGGCAAGATTTTCTAGTTCTGAATAATTAAAAATTTTAAGTTCAATAAAAAGGTGTTAAAATGAATTATGGATTTCAGATATTACTTATTAAAATGATGTGTTATAAATACAAAATAATAAATTTGTTTTTCAATATTTTTTAACCATGTTAAACTTAATTTTAAAATTTATTTCAATTTAATTTCAAAGATTTATTTTCATGTTAAGTGAAAGAAATGTTGAATCAATCTTTTTATAGAATAATTTTCGGTTTTAAAAATGTAGAAAAGCTTAAGTTACTGACTTTATTTATTTAATTTAATGCAGGGAATTATCTTCCGCATAGCAGTAGCCTTTTTAAAAACTTGTGATCTCAGTAAAACTTTTAATTCATTCTTTCAAACAAAAAAGGTAAGAAGAAAGAAAAATGAAATTAATATATTGCTGTACATTTTATTTTAATTGTGTTAATCTATGTCATAAGAGTATTGCAAATAAACATATGCATTTATTCACATTACAAAGACAAGAATTAAATTTCATAAACACATATAAAAATAATTTTTCACTGCAGCAAAGTCACTCAAAGAATAAAAATGTTGAGAAAACATTACTGTCTCTTTAATTGTTTAATAAATAATTAAAACAATTTCTTTTCATTTTGCAAAAGTTTTTTTTATTAATTCTTTAACTTAAGTGAAACCGTCTAGTTTGATGCTATACGCTGAAATTATGTGGCTAAATTAAATTACATTAAGGAAAATTTAAGTATAAGCACATAGAACGTGGAGATGATGATGAGGAGCAGATATATTTCAATTGACTAAATTCTTGAAAGTGTTGATTCGTTTTCGGCGATATCGGATGCTTAACCTGAGACTTTTCTTCCTATTTTAATTAATGAATTTTTTTCTTTAGAAATGTATCATGAAGTAATTTTATTATTTTAGAATTCTTCTTTGCAAGCACTGACAAATAGTGTGCATAAATAATTACAGTAACCATATTTTATAAATACTATATAGCAGAAAAAGGAATTAAAAATTATAAATTTAAAAATAATTTCTAACTATAGCAAAATTCCTATTTACTCAAAGAATAATATTGAGAATAAATATAAGTCTTAATGTATATTTAATATATAGAAAAAAAAAGAAGAAAAAACGCACTGCATTAGTAAATATTTACTTAAAGAAAATACTTCAACTCTAGTTCAGAAAAAAAGAGCTGAAATGTATTACATTACCTTTTGATTTTTGAACATTAGTGCATAGATTGAAACGATGGTCGATAGAAATATTTTAATGAACTAGATTTATGAAAACACTGATTTTTTTCATGCAATACCAAATTATAAAATCATCCACACTATATCTAAATGTATACTACCTCTATCCAATGTGCAACTGATTTTAATTAAGTAATTAAGCTGCAATGGAGCATTATTTTAACTGAAGAAATGAAATTAAACAAAATTTTCTATGAATTTTAACACCACTGATTTTAGAGAATAGGAGAAGTTGATTCTCTGTAAAGAGCTGAATAACCATTTCTTCAGTTATTTTAGTGATAAACAAACAGTTTGAAGTTTTGAAATCCTTCTTCCATTTTGCACACACTGTCAACACCATAAATTTAATTCTTAGAATTTTTACTAATAATGTACAAAGAATTTTCGAACGATATAAGTGATATCAAAATTAAAAGAGCATTAAAATATCCTTAGCGGATGGAGGAGGCATGTTTCTATTCAGCAAATGTGACGTCATAACCAATCAAGGATTGTTTTTGATTGCATCATTTACGGAGATCTTTTTGAAAAATTAATAATATTTAATAATTAAACAAATAAGCATTTGAGGAAAAAACAATTATATTTTCGGATTCAGGAGAGAATTTCCAATTAGTTAGAACTGAAAATAATATACTGTAATTGTCCATTATGTATTTATTCAAACTAGGATTCTTATATAAAAATTTTATATATTTGCCTGTATATGACTTGGTTAACATCTTTTATACCTTTAAAAAATTAAATAGTATTTCTTTTCTACATTTTGTATAAATGTTAAATATATTTTAAAATCTCTCTTCTAGGTATGTTCTGCTTTGGAGATCAGATAACCACTAGGGAAACTCAAGCTCAGTCCTTATGTCTATTTCTCTTACAATCTTCGAAATATTTTTGCATTCAAATGGTAAAAGAATGATACTTATTGAGTTGAGACTTTTTTTATTTCAATTATTTAATTATCAAACAATGACATTTAAAAGAGTGGGAACTGGGAATTTTTTTTAAAATTAAATTTCTGTATTAGTTTTTTTTAAAAATGCTTTTTAATATCTCAGCCTTTTGTTGGGACTTTTTTTATTATAAGGAAATTAATTTTTCTATGGATTGCTGTCTTTTCTTTCAAGATGCTTCATAGTGATCTGGTGTACTTCTTAAAAAATTTATTTAGAGAATGATGAAGATAATTTAATTCATTTACTGTTTTATGTAAAATGATAAAATATTGTTAAACGCAAATAAGAGTTAAATTTTTTAGTAAGTTAATTGCCCATTCAAAATATTTCCTTGAATATAGACTATTATTATTATTTTCAATTACCTCTTCTTTTTTTTTACTTCTTATAATAAAAATAGTAACTAAATGTTAATTGTTTTAAAATAAATCATTTTTTTTTCTTCGCACTTTTTGTCACTTTTTTTCCCCTTTAAAGCACAATTCTACGAAATGTATTACGTTGGAGCAAGGAACACAAATAATTGTTCGTGGGTGCAAGAACACGCATTTTTTTTTTCACCTTCAAGTTTGACTTAAAACTGTTTTAAACTTTACTTATCAGTGAGATTGTAATAATAATTTAAAAATTGAAGGTAAGGTGACCTCCCTTTTTCCTGAAGTTGCAATACACCATAAAAGATTATCATTAGTGTCCACTCGAATGGTACGGAAGTTTCTAAAATTGTAACGAAAAATTAAAAGAAAAAGTATGATTGAAAAATTTAAAGAATTCACCTATGACTGGTTGACCAAAAGTGGCTTATAGCGTTTTCAATTTAGCCCCTGAACTGTCTTAAATAAAATATACTAAGAAAATAAACATACCAGAAAAAATATTTTCCAGCTGTACTCATCATTTACTTATATATTTTATAATTTTTCTCACATTATTGGATTGCAGCAATTTTGTTTTCAAAGTCTTGTTTATTATGATAGAAATGATTTCAAAAGTTGAAAAACATATAAAAATAATTATAAGTGAGATCATCACATTCATCTCATACTGATTATTAATAATTTTCAATTTTTGATTAACAGTTTGAAGCAAATGAAAATTTTAATTTCCTGTTTTTTTTTCTTTTTTTCCTACTTTTGCACTCCTATGAATTTGTTATAATTGTTTCTTTATCTACAATTCAAAAAAGGTTTTTCATCCATAGTACTTGAAAATTTATTTCTTTTAAAGTAAATTTTTCTTATAAATGTTATCGATGGTCGCTTGTAACAAGCAGTTATATAAAACAGTTTATTGTGTAAGCATTTTTATATTGTTCTTACTCAAAAAAGTATCAAGTTTAATACTTTTCTTCTAATAAAAATACTTTGATCTCTTAATTAATTCATTTGTATTGAAAAACAAGTTCAATAATAAGTTTTAAGTAAGTTCAATTGTAAGAATATATTTTTTTAGAAATCTCATAACTTTGAATTTTGACATGCAAATTTTTTCCAGCATTCCTTCCTTTTTTTATTTTTATTTATTTTTAAATATAAAAATATTTCTGAACAGTTTTTTTTATAAGTTGATTTATTTAAAGTTGATATTTTTCTAGTTGATTTATTTAAAGCTTATGTAAAAAAGTGTTTGCTTGGAAACTATTGAGTTCCTAATTAAATCATGTTCATAGTTTAATAATATGTTTCAGTTAAATATTATTGTGCATTGTTAATTTTATTTATATATTTTTCTCTTTCAATTGTGCGCCAAATACTTTTTAATTTTTTTTTTCCTCCATCAGGAGTTTCCAAATGTGAATAAGAGATCCAATCCTGCTTCATTGCATTCTAAGGTATGTTTGTTTTTTATGCATTTGTTTTTACTTTATATTGAAAAATTCATGAATAAAATATTTTTCTTTGGAATTTTATTTAGTTCTTCGAACAACTTTGTCTCCCTAACTCAGAATAATTTTGACAATTTCTTTTCACTGCCAACTATATTTAGCCCATTTTTACTGCTGCTTCCTTGTTACATAACAAAAACTTTAACAAATATTGGAACCCTACTAAACTCAAAATTAACTTATTATTCGGATACTAGGTTGATATGATTTAAATCACTTGATTTAAGTCATGTTTTAAATTAACTATAGATATATTTTTTAATGAAAATCACTGTTTTAAACTAAATGATTTTTTAAATAAGTTATTAAGTCAAAATATTTTGTAATTATAATCTTTAAGGTGTGATTTTTTAGTCTGATTTTATTGATAATAAAGGTTTTATCCAAAAAATATAAATTATTATGTTTCTAAATGGACAAGTAAATAAATTAAACTAGAGACTAATTTTTCTTTTGCTGTATGTAAAACAATTAGCTAGGAATTTAACATATTTTAATAATACCCATTTAATTTAATGTTTATTTAAATACTTTAAGTGTTCTTAAAACAAATTAAATATGTCATTAGCATTGAACAATATTAATGAAAGACAGCACATAAAAATCTTCAATAATTTTTTTTTCTTTAATGTGTTCTGATTTAAGCTGTTTTACTCTTCACTGGGTATCTAACTGTTCAATTGCCTTCCTGTAATTAAAATTTTAGATGTTTAGCTTGTAATAATGAAAAAAAAATTTTTTTTTAAAAATATTTTAGTTAGAAATATTAACAATTTTATCTTTATTATTGAAATTGTACTTTTAAGTCATGATATATTGTTAATGTATTTTATTAGATAATTTGGCTAGTATATATAAAAAAATTTGATTTATATAAAAAAATTTCAATTTAAATGAAAATTCGTCTTTAAAAAAAGTTTTGCCAGCTCCTTTAGGTAACATCAAGTAATATACATTTACTTAATAAAAAATACGGAAGATATCTAAGATTTTTTTTCAACCCGGCAAACATTTTGTTACCACTCGGCCACAAGTTTTTATAAAACTAAAGCATTGTATACAATTTAAAGAATGGCAGCTCTGTATTTTTTTTTTTAATAACGGCAGGCACTGAACTTTTGTTCTTCGCCTTAGAAGATGCCGGAAGTGTTGCTCATTTATCGTTACCCAGTGGGCACCTGTGAACCAAAGTCACAGAGGCGAGCAACATTACCCACGCCACACTGACACAAAAACTCGTTCATAGGGTAGGCCATGTTCATACATTCACACATCAGAAGGCAACACAGATAGAGAGAAACATTCATGCCCAGAGCGGGATTCGAACCCGCAGCCATTGGCTTCACAGTCAGGCACGCTAACCACTCGGCCAGCTGGCCGGCGACAACTCTGTATCAAATATTTTACCCAGGGTCCAGTTTTGTTCCTCTTATGCCCATAATTTCATGAAAGTAAAAGAAATAAAAATCTCCTGAATATAAGTAAGTAAAAACTCAACTAAAAATATGGTATCGAGGCTATATTTTACCATAGCATTTCCATATTAATTTCATTAATAAACAATCATTCTTTTACAAAATAGTAACTCTTCATAACTACTTTACTGACTCAGGCTGACAAACAGCACTCAACTGCATTATTTAATACTAAAAACAACTTATATTCAAATTCTCTTTCTTAAATGTAATAATGCTAACAATAATACTTTCTCCAATCAAAAAGCATTACTCAAAACTCCATCTAAAAACTAAACTTTAATGATTAAATCTCTTCAGAACATGTTACAAGCAATACAAAACATCGATGAAACCTTAATTGCATAAATAATATTCTTATTACCACCTTCATTATTTTTTCCCTGTTGCTCAATCACAAATCTGTCAAATTCATCACCACAATGCCAAATATCCACTTCTAATGCAGCCTTGCCTCTCTGAATATCTTCCTCTTCTCACCTTATCCTTCATTTCTTTTTTTCCATCTTTGCAAAATGCTTAAAATATCAGATCAGTCATCGCCAGATTTGGTAAGAATTAAAAATTTCTCAAAGAGAGCTGCAAAGCTAAAAAAAAAGCTGTTTTGAGTTAATTTAATTTTTTATGATGTTTTTTTTTATTCTATTCCAGATATTATTTTTAATCTTATTCTGGTTATCTATTAACCAAAAATTTAATTGTTTCCTTAACAATTCTTTGAATATATTTTTATAAGTGGATACATGAGAGGTTGTATGAATGGATCCGCCTTATAAACAGGTGTGACGTATGGGTGTGGCAGAAGTCGAATTCTTGGCTGTAGATGGCCCACTGAAAAACAAGAACAATTACATCACCGAGTGCCTTAATGGCACACAACAACATGGGATTTTTAAAAAAAATTACAATGAGAACTAATAAGAAGTGAATAATTCATTTGTTTTACCAGCATTAAATTTTTTTAATGCATATATGAGCCTTTAATTGCTCAAACTGTCAGTATTGTATCATGAAAATGATTTGTCATCTCCCACTGTTACATCTGATTTCCAATTGGTGCTAGTGTTACCATTTTCCCACGTGATGTCATCTTTTATGTCATACAATGCATTTGTTATGTGAGATTTGCTTAAGACAATGTATTATAGTCTAATTGTAAGCTTTTTCCCACTTAACAAGTACCCATTCTGATTTTTTGACTCACAAATTTTTGTGCCTTCTGCTTAGAGTAGAATATATAGGTACTTAACTATAAAATCAACACTCAAAATGGTGACCTGTCCTGCTTGGTCTAAATGAAATTGCACTTCTGAACAAGAAGTTGCTGCATCATAAATATATAGAATTACAGCAAATATTTACTCATAAATGTAGAACTTATTTTGACAAAAATATTATTATTCTATCTACTGTATGCTAAATTTTTAATTTAACTTTTAAGCATATGTTATTATGCTGATTATAATATATTTCTGCTGCATAACGTATGTTCAGAAAGCTCTTAAGTCTGAGCAAAAATAAAGTCAAGAAGAATGCATGATTTATCTCCAAAATAAGTACAACACTTTTTAAAAAGATTAAGTACAATTTTTAAACAAGAAAAATATGATTCATGAAAGAAATGTACTAATGTTATTAATGTATCGCACGCTGAAGACTTCGCATAAGAATGCGTTACACATTTTTAATTCTTAATAATGAAGAGTAACTGATATTCCACCATCCTTTTTACCATAGATTACGTCTAGGTTAAGAAATGATGGTACTTTCATGTAGAATTCAAGATGCTCTATGTTCATTGAGCATTAACCTCAAAAGAATAGGTGGACTTCCATGAAACTTTTGCTATCCATTGAATTTTTGCCTGTGAAAAAATTTTTGTTTTGAAAAAGATCAAAAATACTTAACTCCTGTTTTTGATGTGATTTTCTTACATAAAATTAAACAAAAATTTCAAGATATATTGGAATGAGCAATTCAATATTTATCAAAAGTAAGGTTAACTTTCATATTGGAAATATTCCTAAATGTTGCATATATATGAAAACATCTAATATTTTTATTGTATTTGAAAATATTATTCTTACTACTACTGAGCGCTTTCATGTTTTCCTTATTTTTAAACCAAATGTTTGAAAGAGCGAAAAATTTTAACACCTGTATTTGATGTAATTTTCATATAAAAAATTAATCAAATATTATATTGGAATCAACAGTTCAATTCAGATTTTCTAACACACATTAAAGTAACATTGTGTCTATGAAATCGATGTATTGGTCGCACTAATGACTGTATTTAATAATTATTGCCTTAATTCAATTACTGGTGTTTTCTAATCTTGTGTTGTATTGTTTTAGGAGGTGTTTGATAAGACATCTATTTCTGCAGAATCTTTAATTTTTTTTGAAAGAGAATTTCTTCCCTTTATTGAAGCTAACTTTGAATGTGCACTTAGGTTAAGTGATGCTGATTACGTGAGTCCTCTATGGATTGTATGTATAACTTTCTTTTTTGAAACTGCTAATAATATAATTAAAAATTTTGAGAAATAGTGATCAAAGCTCTTTTTCTTATGTATCTTTCAGTTCAAAAATTTTTGAGAGAGGGAACAATAACCCCCAAAATAATTCTCTTCTTAAAGCCAAACACTCTGTTTTTGTTTTGCTAAAATTTCAATCGAGTGCCCATTGGATTTTCCAAACTTTATTCTACCAAATGTTACTCAATTAGAAAGTAATGCAAGAATTTCAATACCCAAAAGTTCTATGATCGAGGAGTTTTTTCAATGTTGTATTTTCATTAAAGAAACCATTTCACAGAAACTTTCTCGTCAAATTCTTGTTTCTTAATCAATTTGTTTCCTGTTAAAAAATTTTTGCGACTGAAAGTCATGTGACATTTAATTTATTTGCACTACTCCACTCCCTAATTTTTGAATCACTTGTTTCAGTTAAAAAAAATTTCTGTGCTATTTAATTTAGTTAAGGAAAATCTCTGAGCAGCATAATGAGTTTTTGAAGTCATGTATTCGTATATCTGAAGCTATGCATTACATTTTTCTTCCTTTTTGAAAAATTTCAAATTGGTCATTTAATTTAATTGTTATTGACAAAATGATTCAAAATGTTTTTGTATTTTTAACTTTATAGAATTCTCCAAAAATTTGTTGGTTATAACTTAATAATAATAGATTTTATATTGCACTCTTTTTCTAAAAGCTTTTGTACTCCCATTCAAAGAAATCTGTAAATTATTTTTTCTTAGCAAACAAACTAATCATAAATTTTTTTACAATTGCTAACAGCAATGTTTGTAAACCAATTGTTGCATTAATACTATTTTTCTCTTTTTTATTTTACCTTTTATAACATATTTTAAATTAGAAAAAAGTTTCTTTAATAAACTAACTATATATTAATTAATTTTACTGTTTTGTCGGTAAATATTTGATTTCTGATTCAAAATTCGAATTGTATAGTTATCACAATATCGGAAGTTTGTAAATGTTGCTTGCATTCCAGAGATGATATTTCCAAAACTATTCCTATTACCCTAAAAAGCAGACAAAGACTAAAGAATGTATAGGAAACATATTACATGATGTATAAACATAAAATATAAATTTCTTTTTATTCATACGTGTTTAGTAGGAAGAAGGAAAATGAAATCTGGTGTTTTAGTTTTGCACTGTATAAGAGTCTAGTTGTTAAAACAAAAACAATTAACCATGCTAACCTAAAAACCCATGTGTTTAGTTAAGAATTCTTTAAATATTTTAAATTCAAATAAGAAAAGAAAAACAAATAGGTATAAAATTTAAAGAATTTTATCTATTTTTTTTCTCTATAGAGTATACAACAAAAAATTATACAATTTTGCATTTGTGACATTTATTTTTGTAAACTGAATCTCCTAAAATAATAATGCTAATTCAAGACAACATTATTTAAAAATTTGACTTGAGATATTGGTTTAAAGAAAATATGATATTAATGAATATTTCAGAAAGGATATTTAATAATAAAAATATATTCAGATGGAATATGGATTATTTTAAAAACAAAGCAAAAGTTTATTTTAAGGAAATCAATCATCAAAAAGTAACAAAAACTTTATCCCGCAAAAGTCATTGTACACTTTCAAAAAAATCTCCGCTTATTAGAAAATATTCTCATTTTCGTTAAATTAACATTTAATTGAGTTTCCTTTCATAATACCTACATTTCCTACAATAGCTTTCATAAGTTTGTAAATAAATGTAACTAGTTTTTTTTTCCTTGGCGAAATTCAAGCAGAATATTTTTTATTAAATTTTACAGAAACTTTTACAACACTCAATTGTGAATTTATGAATTTTTCCACAAATTTTGTAATTTTAATCTTTGATACGAAGTCCTTTTAAGCATTTTATCATATATTACAGTGCAATAGCACACAATAAACTAATTTAACAATATTCATTACTGATTCATTATGATGGCAAATAATCAACTTTCAAATTTGGTTTATTGTTTTACTACGGCCACGAGCCGTTTTTAAATGATAAAATAAAATGTTATGGAATTAGCAAGCAAGAGTTAAAATATAATTTTGCTATCATAAGTTTGGGAGAAAATTACAATTAAATAAGTGATAAATAATTAAGTAAGAAAATTAAAGCAATTGACGATAATTTGAATTCTAAAATCCGAAAACATTTAAGTGTACGATGACTTTCGTGGGGTAAAATTTTTGTTACAATTTGATTATTGATATCTTAACAATGAACTTTTGCTTTGATTTACTAAGTATTGAACTAATATATTACATACAGTTTTGCTAAGAATAGATTATACATCTTATTATCATGTACCCATTTTGAAATATTCATTTTAATTAATGAATTTTTATTTCCTATTTCAATAAAAGTTATAAAAAGTGAATGAACACTTTTGGGAGCCACTGTAACTATAAAAACTTATTGATATATAATCACCTGGAACGTTTTTCCTTTGCTTAATGAAAATATATTAAACAATACTTATCCAAGGTTTTATTGGTTATTCTGTTTTTGCCCTTTAATAGATACACTTTGAGCAAAAACTACTTAAAATAGCACATTAAAAACATTTTTATTCATTGAAAGCAATATAATCTACAAGCTAAACCTATTATTTTCTCCACATGTCATCATTTTTTAAGAATTAATGTTGTACCAAAACATTAAAAAATAAAATAAAAAAACAAAATCTTGCCAAATTGTTAAAATGAATTATATTTACAAGATAATATGTTAAAAAAGTAACATTTTGAGTAAAATATTTTATAATATCAATACTTTTCTAGTACACATCCTACACTTTATAAGAAGGAAAGAAAAATACAGACCTGGAAATATTAAGATTTTTACCTAGAATAATCAGGGAAATTCGAAATCTGATTAGAGTGGCCACCATGATATATATATATATATATAGATGGAATAAAGAATAATAGGAATAACTCAATTTAAATTATTATTTTTTATTTAATATTATTATATTCTTACTTTTATTTGTTAATTTTTGGCTTTTTTTTAAAAATTAATTTATAATTTTTTTGTTACCTCCTGACTAACCTTAAATAGCTTTTTGTTCAATAATCTGATTTCTCTGATCTAGGTGCTAATCTTAAAGATTCAAAAATTATGATTTCAAAAATGTTGATTAAGTAGCACTAACTATTGGTCAAGTTACTAAAAAAGTATTTTCTCTTAACTAGCAGACCTTACTTTTAATGATTTAGAGTTCTTGACCATCAAAATATGAACAAAAATTATAGAATTTGTTTCTTTAAATAAAAATTTAATGTATACAATTAATGTTCCTTATTCAATTTTAATAAGGTTTGAAAAAAAATAAAATTGTATGCTATACAAATTTTCACAGCATTTTATAAACTATGTATTTAAACTGTTCAAAATTTGAGCGAAAATGGTTGATTAATTTGAGTTATGACACATGAGAAAAAACCATATTTTTAGAAATCTATTATTTAAAAACTATTTGATCAATTTCGTTCAAATTTCGTATTGTGTCATTTAAAATTTGATAGTTTAAAATAATGCATTTTTTTGCCATAAAATTTTGAAAAAATTGACACGCAATTAATAAAATAACAAAAGGTTATTAAAAATTATTTTTTTACATAGAATTTGTTGAATAAAATAAATTTTAATTTATGTTCAGAAAGTTTTATATTTTTTTCTTTAAAGAATTCTGCTCACCTGGCTGAACTGTCAGGACCATAATTTCTGAATTGTGGCTACTCCAATGTTTTGATATACAAAATCCTAAATTTAAAAAAAAAAGAAAAAACAGAATACTTTATATAGAACAGAGTTTTATTTTTTTTTCTTCCTATTTCGGAATGAATTATGTTTATTGTGTTTGTTAGAAACTCTAATAAGAAATAAATCTTTTTACAAGGCCTAGGAGCCCACAATTAGCCATGCTAGTAGATTTCTCCTTCTCAGCTCGACTGTCTCCTGGTCAAAAGGACGATGCACGTCCAGTGTCTTCGAGACTGCGAGCTCGCAATCCCTCTGTGTCTTATCAATACCGAGCACAGGGATTTGTTTTGATTAGAAATGAATAAAATAGTCCTTAAGACTCCAAAAATTAGTAGTAGAAACTCTCATAAGATGCATCTATTTAAAGCACCCAAAATAATGAAATTCCAAAATATCAGAAATGTGTTTTAAATTGCTACAAAATAAACATTTCTTAATAATTGTGGTAAATCCTTTTTTAGCTGATATTTTTTATAAATTTGTGAAATTTTTTCCAAATCATATTAAAAGAGAAATTGGTTGTAAAAGTTTAAAATAAAAAAACACAAAAGATCGGATATTGATTATTCTAAGTAGTTTAAAGTTATTGTTCTTCATACTTCTAAAGTTTAAAGCTGTTTCTTCAAACAAACTTCAAAAGTGCAAAACTGTGCTGTTCTATATTGTTCCTAACATTCAATCATACACTGTAATTAATTAACAACATTATGGTTCTTTTATATTATTTCAAGTTTTGAAAAATTATTTTATTTTAACTGGTCTTTTTTAGTGGCATAAAAACTCTGATTACATTAAAAATAGTCTCACCAAAATGCATCTTCATTTGAATCACTTTTTTGTATAATTGTAGTAAAAAAATAACGGATATAATCTCCTCTGACCAAGAACATATTAATGCATGACAGGGTTTGCCAAGAAGGCCCACTTTGAAAAAACCCGCCCAGGTTTTATTGGGTGGGTCCACCTTGAAAAAACCCACTTGGAACGATAAGTGGGTTTTTTCAACAAAAAAAAATTTTTTTTTTTTATTAAAACTTAATGATGCACATTTAATCCTATATAATTTATTGTGCAGAATTAATTTGTCAAATAGAGTTGCATGTTTTATATGATTAAGTTATTAATATTTGTAAAGTAAAGGAAACACTTGAATCTATAATTTTATAGTACTATTGAAAACTTTAAGTGGGTTTTTTCAAAGAAATATTTTAATGAAATTAAATCAAATAGAAATTTAAATAATATAGTCTGAAAAGATCAATTTTTCAAATTTAGTTGAATTCTTTATATATTAATAAATAGGTTATTATTATTAATTCCTATGTTTAAAAAATTGGAGGAAAATTTTTTATTTTTTTGAGTAAGTGATACATTAACAAATTTAAACAGTTTTATTTTTCTGGCTTCAAAAAATAAGCTAAAACTTTTTATAAGAGAACTTTTTAAAATTATTTATCTAAAAATGAAATCATTTTCCTAGGATTAATTATTTGAAAAAAATGGGACAAGTAACTGATAATTATACATAATTTTAATTTCACTTTCTATTAATCTTATTATAAAAACATGGAAGTCTGTTAAATATTTATTTCAGTTTTTTATTAAAGTCAGATGAAACTTTAGTTTTTACTGATTATAAATATTTACTGATTATAATTTTATAATAGGTAATATGTATATATATGTGTTTAATAAATATAGTAAATAAATGTGTGTGAAATAAAAAAGGATAATAAACTTGTTCCTTTTTTATTTCTGCATTTATCTTTTATAAAGTTGAGTTAAAAATTGTGAAACTTTATGTACTTAACAATAAAGAAGATTCAAATATGTATTAGTGATAATGCATTATTTAAGCATAATATAAAATACATATGACAAAATTAAAATAATTTTTTGGATTTATTTCTATTTTTAAGCTTATACTACACTTTTTAATAAAAATATTTACGCAGTAAGACTTAAAGCTTATGAGCACTAAATGAAAGAACCCAATTTGGGTTTTTCAAATAAAACCCAATTCCCCCCCGAGTTTTTTCAATAAAACCCAGGCGATTTGAGTTTTTTCTAATATACCCGGTTTTTTTCAAACCCTGCATGATCTTTCACAACAACTTTTTTGCCCCCCTTATTTTAAGAAAAAATATTTAACCATTAAAAGCTTTCAACTTATCTTGCTGGTTGGTAATTAATGTATTCATAAGAATGTATCAAATCTGAAGTTAATAGAAAGAGTGGCGAAACATGCCTGTGTGAATTCTTGACCAAGTATTACATAATGATCTCATTGCATTTTATAGTATTTTCTGACATTAATGTTTCTTTAAAGTTATCCTGGTCTTCTAATTTCCTATCTATATGCAGTAAACAGAATATAATAATTTCTGATTTGTCTGGTAGATTCTTTATCATAAATTTCTGTCAGTCAACAGTCTATTTGAGCGGGACTTTTTTTTTCAAGAACCTCAAGCATTATTGAAAATTACTTAGTTGAAAATAGATTTTAAGAAAAAGAAATTCTACTGTTTACACCTTATGATCACAGTTAATAGAGCCACTTTTCATATACAGTCCTTAAAATTTAATTTATACTTTCAATAATTCCTAGTTTAGAATCTTTTATTCAACATTCTGGCTTGTTTTATGCCACATTCCTTAAAATGGCTGATTATCTTGTGATAGGCCAGACAATTGATTATTACTAAGTTAGATTTGGTCTGTAGAAAATTTGAGAAAAAAATAAAGTAAAAAATACACTTACATATATTTTTCTTGGAATTTTTTTTCTAGCGGAATTAATAAAAAAAATTTAAGTTTTTTTTTCTGTTGTCATAATTTAAATATAATAATAACAATGCAAGTTTATATATAACAATAATAAGTATTTTCTTTAATGTATGTTTTTATCCTCCTATTAGGTCATACCGATATGAATTCCCACTCTTGTATATCTGGTAAACTAATTAACCAAGGCGGTATACATGGAAGAATTTCAGCAACTGGAAGAGTAAGATTCTTAAAATGACCCTTTTTTTATAAATGTTTTTTATCAATCTGATACTATGTCAGTGTGCTATGTCTAACAGATCGCACATATTGTGGTAAGCATGATTCAGAAATAATACAGTAAAACCTCGCTACAACAATATTTTGGGAAACGAATAAATATATTGTTGTAGAGGGATGTTATATCGAGGGCCTTCATACTTTAGGGACACAATTAGATTTTTTTTTAGTTAAATGTTATGTATGTATTAACTGTAAATACGCTTATATATTATGTTAAAAAAAATTTGAAGATTGTTAATTATGGATAAAAATATTAAAAACAATTGAAATAAATCCAGAAAATAGGATCATAAGCATACCTGAAAGCCGTTTTCATTGAAAATCATCTGATATTTTTGTTTGTATATTAATTTTTTTGACTGTTAAGTCAACCAACAAAGTATGCATTCGTTCCAAAGCATGAAAAGGATTTTCGTTTGTGAATCGTGATCCACCCACCTTCTACAGAAAAAAAATTCTCTTTCAGGTGTTAATGTGATGCTTGCTGTCATTTGTGATTCATGATCAGCTTTTAACATAAAGGAAATTAAATCAGATCATCTGTGACTCCTTAAGGAGATGAGGGAGCCAATTCTAAGAATGGAACTTCTTGGGGTGGTCAGCAGTGAGTCTTCGTTTGTCAGAAAAGGTGGAAAAAATGGCAAAAGATGATGAAATGAGATTCTTTTACATTATTTGAAAACCAATAATAAATGGAGAAATATGGTTGAAATTTAGAAAAAAAATTTTTTTGCAGCAGTCTATTGCTTCAGAGAATATCGTAATATAGAGAGGAACATAACATTAATTCATATGCAAGTTTGTCGGGATCACGAAATATCAACGTAATAAATGGAGTTATTGTTCTATTGTCTATGTTCTATTATTAGGGAGCTATTGTTGGATATTGCAGTAGCGAGAGTTCATTGTATTAAAAAAAAACCTGGTCAATGAAAGAAAATTATATTTCTGAAAAAATGTTCATAGTGAAATTTAAAACTTTTATTAAAATGAAATGTCGAAAGCAATTTTTCCGAACAGAATCAAACCATTGCAAAGAAAATGAAACACACAAAAATAAATTTAAGCTAATAAGCTTAAGAATAAATATAATTATTAGGGCTGTGAATAAGTAACATTTGGCTACATCTTTACTCGAATTTCTCGTGTGTATCTTCTGACTTATTTTAGAGAAACATAATGAGAAATTTCTGAAAAAGACATGTTACTTTCTAAGCAAGAAGCTTATAGATCCCCTATAAGCTGCCGTAGATTTGATGTCACATTTCCAAATGTTATCATGAACGAGGATAAATTTAAAATTATCTTTACTTTTATGTTATATTAAATTTGGTGTATATGTGTTTGCTTTTAATCATTTTTTAACTTTGTTTTTGGTAAGTGTATTAGAAATTTTAAAAGTTATTCAGAATTACAATTTTTTCTAAATTTTCAAGCAAATAAAATTGGTAACTATTTTATAAAATGTAGCAAATAGTAATTTATTTTCAATTTCTGAAATTGTTTCCAAGCTTTTTTTTTTATCTAACTGTTTAAGTTAACAGCTGCTTAGTTAACAAATGGTTACAATTTATCTAAACATTATGTAGCTGAAAATTTTACCATTAAATTTTTATATTTTTTTAGTATAGTATCATTATTTTTAGTTTACAATTTAACTTTTTTCTTTTTAAAATTTTAGCATTTTGCTTTTTCACACAGAAAACTGATTATTACTACTTTATCGAATAAACAATAGCCGTATTTTTATCGTTTTTGTATTCTTATTAATATTTTGTATTTCGATTTCACTTTTTTTAGTAAAGTATAGGGATGTATTTTTCTTTTTTATTTCTTTTTCACCTTCTATTTGTTCATTGATATGCGAATACTATGCATTTCCCACTCAAAACTCAAAGAGAAAACAAATTCAGCAAGCCCTTTCTTTATGTTTGCTTGACAGCAGCTTATTGTCAGAAAACAGATTCTTTCCGACACATAGTAGGAAATAAAAACATTTGTCCCTTCCCTGCACCCTCTCGACCTAAAGATTTACTCAAAGTGACGAACCTCTTATTCAACTTCAAAAATTTACATTCCGTCAATCGTTCTAGTTCTAAATGATAAGAAAACTGATCAAAATTTTTATAACTGATTAATTATAAAGCTAAAAGGTTTTGTTTGCAAGTGCAATATTTGTGTATAGAGATTTTAATTCATCATGTTATTGTGTGAAGGATGATGCAAAAATGTGATTCTCAACCTTTTATTTTTATTTGAAAATGAACAATATAAAAGTTACGTGGATAAAATATTTATATCTATAATTATCTAGGGTAACTTGAACAGGGTTGCCACTCTACAGGGAGAACAGGGGAAAACTTGAAAATGCAGGGAATTTCGTTTCTTATTTTCTTTTTAAAAAATAGTGACCTCTCAATGCATAATCTATGGTATATTTAAGGATGATGTTTCAGCTACATTAAACTATTTATTTACTATAGCATTAAGTGTATTCAGCTGTTCCAGCAATTTAAATTAATATAGTTAGCTCACACAGGAACACAGAAATTGTTGTGTTTCTTCTTAATATATTGTGTATAATATGTACAGGGAATTTTTTTTTCTCCAGATTTGAGTGGCAACCCTGTTAAAATGATATTATGAAAGGACAGTCTAATGTAGTGATTTGAAAAAGGATTTTGGCACCTTCAATACCTCTTCAACTAAACGCTTTGAAAGTGGTCCCTAAATTTCAAATATGATATCATTATTTAAGTTTTTAATCTGTGCTGTTATAATTTTTTTTAATGCATTGATAGAAAGAATCATTATCAAATTAAGAATAGGATGTCATATAGAAACTATACATTTTATTGTTCAAAGAATATTTATGGCTTATAAGTTGAAAAGGCTTGGAGCCATGCTCTTTAGGCTTTGGTTTACTAGAATTAAATGTGTTTTTTTTGTTTGTTTTTATTTTTACAAATAATTTGAAAGTAATAATAAAAAAGTGTACTCAATTATGATTGTTTGCATTTTCAGGGTGCGTATCACAGACTGAACAATTTTGTGAATGAGGCAAGTTCTATGAGTATGATTGGAACATCACCTGGATGGGGTGGAAAAACATTCATCGTTCAAGTTTGTTTCATTTTTTTAATCAATATTTTCTTCTTACTGAATATATATATAGTAAATACATTGCTCTAGTTAAAATTTATACACAATTCAGTATGTTTTTTAAGCAACTCATTCATATCACTACTTTTGATTCTTATTAATATTATACAGAATTGTTCACTAAATTAACCAGGCAAGGTACTTTATTGTGAATGGCCAATAAGTTTTAGCTGCTTTGTAAAAGGACAGCAGCTTTGTAAATCTTTTTGTATTTTAAAATAATTTTTATGCTGTCATCAAATATATCACTCTGTGCAAAATTTCAAATAAGTTGTTAAAGTAATCATATAGTTGGAATGGTGAATTGGCAAATTGGAGTTTAGTTTGATGCTCATAATGTTCACTGCTAGTTGTTATGTCATTTTATTACATAATAATTGTTATGTCAATATACTTATTCTTTGATTTAAAAAGAGAAAAAAAATAGTTTTATACTTCATCACCTTGTACTGCACTCTTTCCTAATTCATAATGTAAAATCAAAGTTCAAGCTTATATTATCTTTCTAGAGGAGTAACATACCTTTTGTATAACTCATTAAGTGTTAATTAAGGAGAAAGATAGGGGAGAGTGGCTCACATTGGGACACTTTTTTATTTTATTTTAATTAATTATTGTCAAAATTTTACCAGGTATTCGTGAAACATTTGAAATCATTTTTAACTAGGTTTTGATTTTGTATCTGTCATAGAAAAAATTTTAAAAATGTTTAGTTACCTTGTTATTTGTCCCAAGGTGTACCTCCTAGTAGGGTACCTTAGGACAGTTAAAAAGATGCGAAAAATTAAGTAGAAATTTTCTAAAAATGGTATAACTAAATAAATTTAAATTTTTTAATTTTGTTAATAAAGTTTTATTTTGTTAGTTTCGACTTCTTTTATGCAAATCCAGTTGTTCAGAATCAAATAGCAAACCTGAAGAATGTTCAAAGCTTTGCTCTGCTTAAATTTTAACAAAATGTCATTTAAATCTACTTTTAGCTGCCCTTAAAGCTGCTTTTTTTATTGGGTGTTTGTAAAAAGTGCTTAATTTTCCCTTTTGAAAAAGAAATTTTTTTCTTTACTATGCTGATTTTCGCCATGTATTATGCGAAAGCGTGATTTTCTCATTGTTTTATTCAAAGTTTTCCCAAATCATTGAACCACAATCTATTTCGGTGTGCTCGAAAGCACCAATCATTTTACATATTTGATTAAATACTTGCGAGTGCTCTTGTACGTCTACTCAGCTGAGTTTCAATGAGATTATTGCACTCTTATGTGCAACTCTGCTGCATTTTGCAAATTATTCTCAGCTTCAGTCCTCATTTCCACCCTCTGATATCGAATCAAAAAATCTCTTGATCATTTTATAATGTCTAATGTAATCAAGAAAAGAGTTCATTGTCAGAGGCTAGTTATTTTATCGCGATCATTTAAAGTCTTTGAAAATTATTTTGCATTTTGTTAATGTATATATTGCTTAAAAATATTTTTAAACGCTTAAAAGGTGCTTATTTTTTGTTAAAAGATTTGGCTACGTACCCTGTGTGAAAAGTTTCATATTCAGGGGTGGTTGTGTTCCTGAAAAAATCCTGATATCCGGATCTTTCAAAGTTTCCGGAAATCTGAAGTCCAGATGTTTCAAGAAATCATCGATCACATATATTTGTAAAAATTCTTGTATATTTTACTTAAAAATATTAGAACTAGAATTTATACTTGGCATGTCTTTCATTTGTAAATATTTTTTCTGGTAGATTGATAAATGTGATTAGAGATAAAAGTAAATTTGCACATAATTATTCATTTAAATTATGCTGCATTTAGAATGTCATGTTTTGAAAATTTTAATTCTTTAAATTTATAAAGATCTTAATTTTTTGAATGATTTTACTCAGTGGCCCCCAATCACCCCTGTATATTATATCTTGTCCAGGTTTCCTCATTTTTCTTGCACATGATACTTGCATATTAAATGGTGTTTTGGTAAAAATTAAAAAGACAACACCAATTTTAAATAGGTATTGGTGCCTGAAATATCTTTGTACTGAATTGAGTAGATATAAATAATAAATTTAGTAGATATAAATCATATGAATAGATATATATAATACATTTATTATTTTTTTAGGTGTCTTGGATTAGGTTGAAAGATTTTCATCTGTTGACTGTTGGAGAGTATACTTACGAAAGTGACACTCGATACCAAAGTGTCTACCTGCAAATAAGTTATAATTGGGCACTCCAAATTAAATATCCACAAGTGTCAGGTCAGCTCCTTCCCACCCAAGAGTATTGTACATGGCTACCATAAACATGCTACCATGTTTATTTGACATAGATTTCATGTTTGTAATGTTTTTAACCAGTTATTCAAGAAGAATGAAGTTTTATCATCTTTGTTAATATGAAGCTGTAATGTTGTTGTAGCAATACTTCACAAATAAGGATAAATCATAATTGGTTGTTGTAAATTGTTTCTATAGATAAGGGTGCAGATGACTTACTTGACACAACAGAATTTAAGGAAAATTGAAATATTTTTTAAATAATCCATTTTATGTATGAATAAACCTCGTGATCTTGTATTTTGCGTGACTCGTAAAAAAAAGTCTACTTTCGTTATTAATTTTGAGTTTTATAAAAATTTCAAAAAATTTCTTTATTTCATTTGATTCCAAAAGAACTTAAAATACAAGCCTGTTAAAAGTAACCATTTAATATTATAGTAATCATTTATATTGTATAAAAGTTATCATTTATATAAAAATGATCACTTATAAAATAATGATTATTAATCATATTATTATTATTATAATCACATTATATTATACATTATTATTACGAAAGTAATCATGTATTTGTCATCGTATTTTTCAGTTTGCTTTAGTTCAACTTTCTTTACTTTTCTGATTATTTTTTCCCTTTCTATTCTTTAATTAAATTACTTATTAAAGTTTTGAATTTCTGAATGTTTAAAGACACTGAAGCATATCACAAAGAATTTAATTTTACATGCCTGATTTTTGCAATGTACTGCCCTTTATGAATCTGCACATTTTCGAGGAGTATGTTTAAATTAAATCGTTGACTTACTTGCAATTTCAGTCTTGTATACTTTTGTTGATTTGTTTTGTCATAAATTTGGTATATTGAGTAAGAAACTAAACTTATTATGGAATTATTATAGCTTTTGAAATTTTATTCTCCTGTGTTTTGTGTTTAAATATTTTTTTTTCTTTTCTTTCTTTTCTTTTTTTTTTTACAAATTTATTTTAACTCATGCAAATAAGGGAAAAAATTGAAATGTTGCTGTTTGATTGAAATATATTTTTAACCTATATAAAATATTTATTAAAGAATTGTATCCAGAAACAATAATCTGGTCTCGTAACCAATTTGCTCAGTTGTATTAATTTAAATTAATGCTTTTTTCTTTCATTTAAAAAAAAAATAAAGTATGGTTTTGCTTTATTTTATAAAGATGAGGTCTTTTATTGATCTCTTTTTTTTTATTGAAAGGGTTTTTTAATATATTGCAGGATTCATGAAGTCTTATTTCTAGAGACCTTTTTATTATGAAGTCTTTTTATGAAAATAATTTTTTGCAAATTGCAGTTAAACATGTCATTGATAAAAATGATCTATCTAAAGTCAATGTTTAATAACTCAAGTCTAAAATGACCAATAAAAACAAATTGGTCTTTCAGAAGGTTTGGGCTTTCAAGCATTAATTTTTCATTTTTATTTATTTTTCTTCACAGGGAATTGATTCTTCAGAGATGCAAAAAAATTCTCAAAACAAAAATATTTTTTTTTGTTTAAAATTGCCCTTAATATTATCCTTTTTTTTAAAGTTACTATGGCTTTTTCAAAATATTTTTAGAAAGTAAAGTTAATATATCGTTAAAAGTCTTTTGCTAATAATTTGAATTTATACAATTCATGAATAAACTATCGTATGTGCTAAAAAATAATCAAAATTTATTGAAATAGTAATAATTTATGAAACTAAATTTAAGTTGCATTTCATAAACTTAGGAAATCCTAAGAAATTATCAAATTGACTTGTAAAGTTATTTGTTATGTTGAACATAACAGAAAATGTTCTATTGACAATGTTACTATTGATTTTTTTTTCTTTGCAGGGAACTAAATATTGAATTGCGAATAAAAACAAATTTGTAATAAGACAAGAGATATTGCTTAACGATATTGCTAATACTTTTCAAAAGATGATCATTTAAGTTTTCTAATCAATCATCAAAGTTAAGTAGGTGTTTTAAATTCAAATGATACAGCAAAATTGTTCCAATAAATATTTATTGGCAGAATGTGGACGAAACATGTGATTTAATTGTCTGATGCGTTTACAGTCTTTGGATATTAAATTAAATGTGTGTTGCACAGTACACAGAGAAATCTAAATTTTTTTCTGCTAAATTATTTTCAATTTTTTCTCATAT
Organism: Parasteatoda tepidariorum; assembly: GCF_982258835.1. NCBI lineage: Eukaryota > Metazoa > Arthropoda > Arachnida > Araneae > Theridiidae > Parasteatoda > Parasteatoda tepidariorum. Next base: position 129,703,023 of record NC_141756.1, read on the forward strand.
TGTGTAAATGTTTTATTTTTATAATGCTTTTGGCTTAAATTTAAATGAGGTAAAATAAACACCCTATTGTAATAACTTATAGGATTAGCACTGTATTTGATTATGGCACTTATGTTCAGGGGACTGTTATTTTTTTCCCCTACAAAAACAAAACTCCAAAGGCATGCCAAAAGAATGACCTATTTTAGAATTGTCAGTAACAGTAAATAATTCTAACATGTATTAAATGGAGTCCTTTTAACGATGTCGCAATTCAATAGTTTTACGCAATGTCTTTATTTAGTTGTGTTTTTTTTCCACTCTCAAAATTTGTTGAAACATCAAATAAAAAAAGTCATTTTTTTCTGACAAAATATTGCAATATATAGATAAAATATAGTTTAGAATTGTTGAAAAGTCGGAGAATTTTATTTTTGAAATGTCATGAACTCTATGATAAAACAAGTTTGAAAAAAACAAAGGTTTAAAAAAGCATTTGCTCTAAAGTTAACGCCTTTACTCACCTCTGAAAAAAAAAATTTAAAATAAGTTTTGCATGTTGGTTTATAAATTATTTTGCACTAACAGTTTACTAACAATGTAAAATATAAAAGCTGAATTAATCATATTTTTCATTGAAAAGGCATATTAACAAAATCCACAAAGGATTTATGCATTATCAAGGCTTCATGCATCTGACATAGCAATCAGATTGTTAAATGAAATAATTGATATGAACAAAAGGTTCAATTTTAGTACAAGTTTTTTCCCCCCATCATTTCTATAGTGTTTCTAGTTTAAAGAAGATATAATATTTATGAAAAGTTCCATTTATCTCTGTTGATGTTGTGTCGTAATATTATGTACCGTAGTTGATAATAAATTCTATTTCCCTTTAATGTAATAAAGTACGATTTCAGTTCATTGTTCTTATACAGAAAGGTGCAATAAAAGTTGTTATTGTAAGTACTTGCCTCATTATTTTTCTTTACTAGTTGCGCTCACTCTGCTCAGCTACTTACACAGCAATGTTCAATCTGTTGTGTGTTAAATCCTCTTGGTGATTGTGGGGGATCATGCCTGTCCTCTCATCCAGCAGGTGATGTCATAACAATAGATGTGTCAAAGGGGGAATGAAGTGCAGACTATTGAATTTGAAGTAATGTCCCTCACCAAACATGTGGGGACTGAAACAGTTATGAGGAGCAGTGTTGCCAGAACTTAAGATTAAGAACTAGCGAATGGGAGTTCCAAAAGTAACGGATTCGAACATTTTGTGGCCCAAAAAAATAAGTTGTGTATTTATATATATACTAAAAAACTAAACTCAGCTCGACAGCCCATAGAGGGTCAAGGCCTACTATGCCCATCTCAGTTTTCTTGACCTTGGGCTCTGGAGTACAAGAGCAGATTTTCTGGTCAGGTGGTCAGCTGAACACGGAAACCCCAGTGTTTAGTTCCCAAGCATGCTTGGTACTCATTTATCGAACCACTGAAGGGATGAAAGGCTGAGTGAAACTTTCACGGCCCGAGGGTCGAACCCTGAACCTGACAGGAGCGCGAAGCGCTACCACACAGCTACCAAGCGTCATATATATATACTAAATTATTAAAAAAAAAAAAAATTCAATTCATTGCGTTATAAAGTTCGTCAAATTCAATCTTTCGTTTTAACTCAGATTAAAGGTCACGCGATTTATTTTTCCAGAATATAAACGGTTACAAATAATTAGAGTTAGACATTTTTTTACTCGCCGCTCATTTTCCTATATATATCTTCACGAGTTTACGAATTGAAATTTGATAATTTTAACGCAATTCAGCATACTATATATATACATACATAGTAACTTATAGGGCCACATTGTGGGCCCCTATTAAGCATATAATTATTTCCCGATGTAGGGTACACTAGTACCCGGTAATATAATACGTGGTCCAATTTCAATTCAATTTTGTATCTCCTCTTAATTCCAAATTCAAAAGGGGAGATACAGTGCCATGTTATAATACAAAATATTGGTTTCAAATTTCCTCATTTTAACGCTGTTTAACACACTCATATATATATACATACATAGCAACCTATAGGGCAACATTGTGTACCCCTAACAAGCTTATAATTATTTCCTCTGGTAGGGTACACTATTACCAGTAATTTTGATCCCAATCCACAACCCAAGGGAACTCCTGTATCACGTATTTGGAGAAATTTACCTTTTTGATGCAACTAACCCTCATTGGCGTAACATGGAGAAGAAAGGTTCCCACTGTTAGCCTGACAAGGGGGCAAATGATCCGTCTACCAATGAGGGCATTTTACGTCGGTGCGGAGTTTGTATCGACTTGTCACAATTGGAATTCGAACCAGGTTCACCTCATTAAAAGGCGGACTCTTTATCCCCTGAGCCACCATGGCTCATCTACTTTATAGTACGTTAATCAAAAATTGCGTTTATGTTTTGGAGATTTCACGAATTTAAGGCTAAAGAGCCGCGATGGCTCAAGGGATAGAGCGTTCGCCTTCCAATGAGGTGAACCGGGTCCGAATCCCAGTCGATACGAATTCCGCATGCACTGACCACAATGCTGACATGAAATATCCTCAGTAGTAGACGGATCATGGGTTAGAGTCCCTTTGCCGTCAGGCTAACAATGGGATGTTCTCGTGGTCTTCCTCTCTATATAACGCAGATGCGGGTTAGCTCCTTCACGAAGGCAAATTTCTCCCATTACTCGATCCGGGAGTTACCTTGTCTTCTGGATTGGATTAAAAATTACAAGGCTACAGAGTTGAACATCAGTAGTCGTAATCCATTAAATTGGGTGGCTGTTCAACCACGGTTCTAAAATAAAATTTAACCTTTAAAAAAGAAAACTCGATTCTGAACCATAGCCACCGAGAAATAAGGTCTTTGAGATCTCCAGGTTCTTTCAGCTACGTCACAAACCAGTTGAGTAGCAAGGCATCATGCCCCTACTCACAAAGGGGTGCCAAACGGTCCGCAAAACACCAAAAATTGCTGGATAATTTTTATTATAATTGATTTCTGAAAAATATATTTTAATTTTTGTGAAAGTGTAATGTAATAAATGTTAATTTGTAAATAAAAAGGAAAAAAAGAAACACTAATAATCTAAATCAAGGTGTAATAATATATTCATAATAGAAATGGCAGGGCTGACTCAACCTGTGTCTAACAGCACTTCTTTATGGCATCTACATCTACGCTGTGTGGTTACAGAAATTATCTGTCTGATAAAATAATAAGTTATAATAAATATTTGCAGTGTACAAATATTATTTCTTTCAGAAGAATATTTATTTTTATTTCCATAAACGCAATGTATCTTACGCTTGTTAAAACGATAGCACTCTAATGTACTTATATGTACAGTCATGGAAAAAATTAACCGGAAAAAACAACTAATGGATCGTTAATACTTTAATACTTCACAGACACAACAAATACAGCGTTTTGCCGTTTCTAGGAAAGGACACAATTTTGAGTATTTGTATTGAGTTTTGTAAGAGTATTTGTTGTGAGCCTGCGAAATATTAGTATTAAAAAATAAATTATTTTTGTTACTTTCCGGATATTTTTTTCCGTGACTGTACATATCCTTGACACTTGCGACAGGTTGTGGAAGTCCGCAACAGAATGGGAAATACCCAAGGTAAATACCGTAAGGGAAATACCCAAAATATTAACTTTTAAGTTATTTTGTGCCAGTATTTTTCAGTTTTGCATCCTTGTCATCGCGCTCTGCTTACAATAAAAATGAAATGTTATTAAATATTATATGTTATAAGTAAGGCCCGGATTTTGATGACATTTGCATTTTTGGACACTTTTTATCCTTTAGAGCATTCTTTTAGATTCATAGGGCATTTGTTTTTAAATTTAGGGGCGTATTTTGCATTATAAAGCATTTTTTAAGGTGATTGTTATTTTTTTCGAATTTTTATTATTTTTTTGGGTATTTTTATTACATGAAATGCAAGATTTGTCTTATAATTTTGCAATTCATATTGTATCAAAGAATGTTTCAAAACATTTGCTAGAACATACATTTATGCTCTAGAATGTTTCAAAACACTCTAGAACATTATGACTAGGAGAATAAAAATTCTCCTAGTCAGATTTGCCCCCTAAACCAGTAATCTCACGATGGGGGATGCATGCTTATACTACAGTAAAAATTTTACCAAATGAAACTTACCTTGCCCACAGCGCTACCAACTGCGCCACGCTTCACATACCTGCCCCGCGTATATTTAGCTTAAAGCACCTCCTCCCGGTTAGTCAACAAAACATATTTCAGCCCATTGTGGGCCAACTAAATGGTCTATAAAAATTCCCTTGGTACAATAGTTTGCTACATTACACTCTAATTTCACGAAGAGTATGAAATTTATAGGATAATATTATACGGAGTAACGGGGTGTGATGTGTGCGTGCCTCCTGATACGACATTTGTCCCTTTTTCAGCCATTATTCACTCTTTAACAAAGAAAAATAATTCTTTTCATATATAAAACACTTTATTCACTTAAAAATATTGAGAAAAAAGTCAAAAAAATACCATTAAATGAGATAAATAAATAAATAAAAAGTAATCAAAATTTATCAGTTTATTACCTATTATACGCAATTTCATAAAGGAAAAATAGTTATTTCTATATACAGAACACATCATTCACGCTAAATTGTCGAAAAGTATATTAAGAAAAATATTATAAAATAAATAAGAAAATGATATGATTAAAATAAACTAATTTCCCTGGATTTTCCAGTTTTTAAGCGTTATTTGAAATTACACGAATAAAAGAAAATTATTATTTTTTTAATATAGGATCCTTTATTATATCGAAGAAAACATTAAATAAATAATATAATGTAAAATAAACAAATGAAAAAAAAGAAAAAAGTTTAAAATTTAACCACAGCCGGGGTTCGAACCCTTTCCCCCTCGCTACATGCGTAAGTCAGTAGCACATGGTCTTAGCCGTTGGACCAGGCTTATACGGGAATAGTGCTGCTGCATAGCTTCAAGTACCCTCTCGCGGCTAGCTAAACAAAAGATTTAAGGAGCCATAGCGATCCCCCTAATTAATCTATAAATATATGCTTCGGAGGGGTATTTCGGCTTGTAGAGGCCCACCCTTGGTCTGAGTTTCAAAATTATAACTTAATATTAAAGAGAGTTAGTCGGTCTTGAAATTTGAAACTTTTCCCCGCCATTTTATATTATTTTATTTTTTATTCCATTATGCGTTCTTCCGCAAAGAAAGACAATTTATTTTGTACATAGAACACCTTTCGTATGCTAAACTGTCGAAAAAATATTGTAAAACGAGATTAAAAAAATAATATAATTTAAATAAACTAATTTTCCGGGATTTTTCCAGTTTTTAAGCGTTATTTGAAGATTTCCGAATAAAAGAAAATTATTTATTTAATATAGGATCCTTTAATATATCGAAGAAAACATTAAATAAATAATATAATGTAAAATAAACAAAAGAAAAAAAAAGAAAAAAGTTTAAAATTTGACCACAGTCGGGGTTCGAACCCTTACCCCCTAGCTACATGCGTAAGTCATTAGCACGTGGTCTTAGCCGTTGGACTACGCTTACACGGGAATCGTGCTACTACATAGCCTCAAGTAACCTCTCGCGGCAAGCTAAACAAAAGATTTAAGGAGCCATAGCGATCCCCCTAATTGATCTATAAATATATGCTTCTCAGGGGTATTTCGGCTTGCAGAGGCCCACCTTCGGTCCGAGTTTCAAAATTATAACTTAATATTAAAGAGAGTTAGTCGGTCTTGAAATTTGAAACTTTTTCCCACCATTTTATTTTATTTTAATTTTTGTTCCATTATGCATTGTTTCGCAAAGAAATACAAATGATTTTGTACATAGAACACCTTTCGTATGCTAAACTGTCGAAAAAATATTGTAAAACGAGAATAAAAAATAATATAATTTAAATAAACTAATTTTCCGGGATTTTTCCAGTTTTTAAGCGTTATTCGAAGATTTCCGAATAAAAGAAAATTATTTATTTAATATAGGATCCTTTATTATATCGAAGAAAACATTAAATAAATAATATAATGTAAATTAAACAAAAGAAAAAAAAGAAAAAAGTTTAAAATTTCACCACAGCCGGGGTTCGAACCCTTACCCCCTCGCTACATGCGTAAGTCACCAGCACATGGTCTTAGCCTTTGGACCACGCTTATACGGGAATCGTGCTACTACATAGCTTCAAGTACCCTCTCCAGGCTAGCTAAACAAAAGATTTAAGGAGCCATAGCGATCCCCCTAATTGATCTATAAATATATGCTTCGGAGGGGTATTTCGGCTTGTAGAGGCCCACCTTTGGTCCGATTTTCAAAATTATAACTTAATATTAAAGAGAGTTAGTCGGTCTTGAAATTTGAAACTTTTTCCCGCCATTTTATTTTATTTTATTTTTTATTCCATTATGCGTTGTTTCGCAAAGAAAGACAATTGATTTTATACATAGAACACCTTTCGTATGCTAAACTGTCGAGAAAATATTGTCAAACGAGATTAAAAAAGTAATATAATTTAAATAAACTAAATTTTCGGGATTTTTCCAGTTTTTAAGCGTTATTTGAAGATTTCCGAATAAAAGAAAATAGTTATAATTTTGAAACTCGGACCGAAGGTGGGCCTCTACAAGCCGAAACACCCCTCCGAAGCATATATTTATAGATCAATTAGGGGGATCGCTATGGCTCCTTAAATCTTTTGTTTAGCTAGCCGCGAGAGGGTACTTGAAGCTATGTAGTGGAACGATTCCCGTATAAGCGTGGTCCAACGGCTAAAACCATGTGCTAGTGACTTACGCATGTAGCGAGGGGGTAGGGGTTCGGATCCCGGCAGTGGTTGAATTTTAAACTTTTTCTTTTTTTTTTTTTGTTTATTTTACATTATATTATTTATTTAATGTTTTCTTCGATATATTAAAGGATCCTATATTAAAAAAATAATTTTCTTTTATTCGGAAATCTTCAAATAACGCTTAAAAACTGGAAAAGTCCCGGAAAATTAGTTTATTTAAATTATATTATTTTTTTAATATCGTTTTACAATATTTTCTCGACAGTTTAGCATACGAAAGGTGTTCTATGTATAAAATCAATTGTCTTTCTTTGCGAAACAACGCATAATGGAATAAAAAATAAAATAATATAAAATGGCGGGGAAAAGTTTCAAATTTCAAGACCGACTAACTCTCTTTAATATTAAGTTATAATTTTGAAACTCGGACCGAAGGTGGGCTTCTACAAGCCGAAATACCCCTCCGAAGCATATATTTATAGATCAATTAGGGGGATCGCTATGGCTCCTTAAAGCTTTTGTTTAGCTAGCCGCGAGAGGGTACTTGAAGCTATGTAGTAGCACGATTCCCGTATAAGCGTGGTCCAACGGCTAAGACCATGTGCTAGTGACTTACGCATGTAGCGAGGGAGTAGAGGTTCAGATCCCGGCAGTGGTTGAATTTTAAACTTTTTCTTTTTTTTTCTTTTGTTTATTTTACATTATATTTTTTATTTAATGTTTTCTTCGATTTATTAAAGGATCCTATATTAAAAAAATAATTTTCTTTTATTCGGAAATCTTCACGCGTTGTGCTTTGCAATGCTTCTTTGGAAAATTTCCCTTATCTTGAAAAAAGTTTCCAAATTAAAGCATTTATACATTATTGAATTTACGTTAAAATTAAGATCCTTACTGAAATATCCACGTTATTATAAAAGAAATCATTTAGCATTTTAAGTGTTGTTTTTTTTGTAAGAAATTTTTTAATTCCAACGTATTTTAATTAGAAGAAAAATATTTTAAAAATTATTTAATGTGTTCATTTATCTTACATTAAAGTACCTTCAAAAAAGATTTTTTACCTGTCGTCAAAATACACATTTTTTAAAAATGTAACACTGCGACCAAAAATTAATTTACGTATTTCAAGTTGTCTCTATTTAAGTTGCCCATTAGTTTTATTAACTAAAGTCATCGGTACTACTGGTATTGTGCTTATAGGTATCCGATGTATTGATATAGGTACTTAAATGTGCATATTACTGTAATATTTCTTTTTTTCCGACCCCCTGAAATGGTTAAATATTTTGGAAATCAATGTTGCACTAAATCACCTAAATTCATATATTTTCACACAATGCTAATTACATAGTGTACAGTGAGCCGAAAAAAAAGAACCTGAATAACTTTCGATCTAATGACTAGAACTTCGCGTTCTAGGACTCAATGGTTCTAGGGTGTGACCTCAAATATGATACTTAATCAGTGTAGTCGAAATTTTAAGTAACGTAATCAGACACAATAGCGTACTTTCTCTGAATAACCGTCATCTTGGAAATAGGATCCTGATACTTTGGTCAGGAGAGCGATCGAACCAGTTGCCTCGTAATTTTGAATTCCACCCAGAAGCCGGGGGAACTCCGGGACCAAGCACTGGGGCAAACTAACCTTCGTGGAGGACTGTTTGATGGAATAAACCCGCATCTGCTTTAAGCGCAGAGTAAAAACCTCCAGTGGTTAACACGACAGTGAGGGGATACTAAGCCATATTCCGTTAGACACTCAGAATGTTTTACGTCAGAATTGTGATCGGTGCAAGCCGGTTGCGGATTGGAACCCGGGTTACCTCATTGAGAGGCGAGCGCTATATTCCCTGATCCAAAACGTCTCTTCATTGATGTATTTTATTTATAACTGTCGTTGAACTGCGTACCCCATTTTTGAGTTTACGACTACTAATGTTCAACTCCGTAGCCTCGTAAGTTTGAACCAAATCCAGACGATAGAAGAACTTCTGGAATAAGCATTAGGAGAAATTTCTAACACGCTTTTAGTTACACGGAGAAGAAAACCACGGAAACATCCCACGGTTATCCCGATGGCAAGGGGACTCTAACCTATGATTCATCTACCACTGAGAATATTTTTCGTCAGCACTGTGATCGGTACGAGTCGGATGCAGAATTCGTTTCAGTCACCACTGATATTCGAACCCGGTTCACCTCATTGGGAGGTGAGGGCTATATCCCCTGAGCCACCACTACTCTTTATTGATGTATTGTATATCTTAAGTCTTTCAAATGGAAATCTTATTTAAATAAGTTCTCTCGGGTTCATACTCAAGTTTAGCCGATATAACGCCCTGTAACCGATATAACTCTGTCTAGCCGATATAACCCCCTCTAAAATATCAAAATTTATAAAAAAAAATTAAAAAAAAATCGACTAACGAGAACAAGTTTTTGTAATTTTGATGAAGCTGGGAGTAAATTAAAAGAACTAGGACTAAAAAAACGTCAAAAGAAATTTGAACAGATTATATTTCATTCAATAAGAAGGTTTTAAAACTTAGAAATAAAGAACAGTATTATGAAAAATCATGACCTATCATCTGTTAATCTTTCTATCTAGTTCTGATTTATGTCAGTATTTTTTCAAATGATAAAGCATTTCACAACTAATTTTAATATATATTTCAAGAATTTGTAGATGTAAAAATTCTATGTAACATCTAGTTCAAACTTTTTGAATTGGCGAATTTTGAATTGGCGAATTTTCTCCGAAAACTTCGATATGACTATAATTTGACAGAAATGATTTTAGATTACAGCAACCCTAGAAGAACAAATTAATATTCTCTCTCGTTAAGCAAAGGGAGAGACGCAAGTAGTAGAGGTAATTTTTGAAAGCTTCGATAGTTTTTAGTTTAAAGATATTAAATCTCAGTTATTTCACGTGATAATTAAGTGATTTCTCACTATAATCGGGATAATTTCATAAAAATATGATAATGATCAACAATTTCATACGTGTTTTAAATCTCAGAAATAATTTAGGTTTTTTTTGAAAAAATTCTATTGGCTGGTATTGTTTTGCGTTTTTAAAAAAATTGATAGTGTACTAAGTAAGTTTCACAGCTGGTGAAGTACCAAGTAAGTCTGTTACAATTATCATACATTTTTATAATTGTTTATATATCTAATCATTTTATTTTATAACTGTTTAAGTTAATAATCGTAAATGTTTATATCAATAGTTTTGATTGTAAGCAATTCAATTGTTTTTTTAAAATTGCATAAAGTTAATTTATTAATTTAAAAACAACTTTTACAAATAATTATAATTTCTAATGTTAATCAGACTCGTAAAAGTGTTCTCAGTTTCCAGAGACCGATAAATTAGATCGAATAATTTTTTTTTTCGAATAATTTTCTTACAGTATAACTCATTTAAATTAGAAAAAATCATCACATTTTGACCCGCATTGCAAAATGTTTTTTTTAATTAGCATTTGCTAATTTTAAATGCTGTGTTTTTAAAACACCGTTTTGTAAACTCGGCGATTTAATAAAGTTTCATTTCATTTGTTTAAATTCCATAGCATTTTTATACTCAACATTGTTCTGGCACATGAAATGTTCTAAATCACATTTATAATTGTACACGCTAAATTTAAAGGTACTTTGCATTCAATGTCACAATTTCGTTAAAAATAGTTTATAATAATGACAAAATTTTGACTACCGTGGCTTAATTTAAAAGTTAAATTTTTTTTTAATATTTATTAACTCATTCACCGATTTGACTTATCACAAAAATACTATTTAATACCTTAAACAACCTATAAGCAAATGCACTGCTATTTATTGGTTACTCATTGTTCATAGACCTATTCACTGATCCAGTGATTGGTTTTTTTTTTCATTCCTCACATTTACTTTATTCACTCGCTATACTGTATCCAAAGTTGTTTATAATAGCAGTTTTCATGAAGAAAGCCTATAAAAAATATTTATGAAATAATCTATCTTGAGAGTAGCCGTTTAAAAATAAACTAAGAATGACTTATTTAATTTTAGTAACAATGTATTATTTTTTTATTATATTTCATAATAATTAAAAACTATTTTGAAGAGTTAAGTATACAACTTTTACATCATTTTTAAGAATATAATTTTACATGGCAAAATACAAAAATTTTAGCGATGTCGAGTAGATCCTGAAAAACTAATTTTTTAAAAAAAGTCGTATTTTTAAAATTAGTTTTCCCAGGAACTATTCGACCGATTTTGTTCAACTTTTTTAATTTTATCCATCGCATCACATGTTTATTTGGAGAAAGTATGTTATTTGTGTCTGGTTTCGTAACAAAGAATATCGTCTGCGCGAATCAATTTGCATATTTAATAATAATATCAGAAATCATAAGTGACTAATATTACGCGGAAATTCGATTATTGGATCAAAAGTTATTCAGGATGTTCACTTTTTTTGCCCTCCGTACATTCTTTTCATATCATTTTTCAATTTTATTTAGCTAAACAATGTGTACAGTTAACTGCTCATACAGTCCCGCTCCATATTATTCGACGTACTGTAAAATTCTATGTAAAATCTTAACTATCAGATGATACTATACTACAGCTTTGTTTTTATATGATTGAAACCGGTTTGCACTTATTTCCGCTCCTGTATCAATGGTTTAACATTGTAATGCAATGCGTTGAAAATAAATACAAATAGGAAGTATAAATAAAATCTCCTGAATAAAAACCCATAACATATATGTTTAAATATTAAAGTATTGCCTATAAACTCCTACAAAACATGTAGTTATTAAAACACTACAGTGAATCTAATATTTTGGTCAAATTATTATAATATTCTAATATAATACCTGATGTAATAAATATTCTATATTTATATAATATATCGTCCTATTTATCCGATGGCTCAGGGATTACAGCGTTCGCCTTCCAATGAGGCGAACTGGGTTCGAATCCCAGTGATGGTTAGTAGATACGAATTCCGTATTCGGCTTGCACCAACCACAGTGCTAACGTGAAATATCTTCAGTGGTTAGGCGGATCATGAGTTAGTCAGGCTAACCATGGGAGGTCCTCGTGGTGATCCCCTCCATGTAACGCAAATGCGGGTTAGTTTCATCAAAAGTCCTCCACGAAGGCAAATGTTTCCTAATACTTGATCCAGGAGTTCCCTTGTCTTCTGGATTGGATGCAAAATTACAAAGCTACGGAGTTGAGTATTAATATACACAAAAATTGAGTCGGATGATACAATAATATCTAACATTAGAAATTTTCCTTTGAAAATATTTAATCTATCTCGCAAGACTTTTTGTTTTGTAACCATTCTGATTTGAAATCTGTTGGGGAAAAAACTAAATTTAATATAACTATGTTAAGAAAGGAGAAAAGCAACTAACAACTACAAATGCGATCTACGCTTAGCTACATTTGACAAACAAAAAAGAATTTTTTTTTTTTTTTTTTTTTTAACACTTGGAAAAAAAAAGTTGTGCGTACAACTTGTAAGTTCATTTAAAAAAGTAGCGAGTGTTGTTAGATAGGTTTCTTCATAAATTTTTTTAAAACATAAGTCTAAAATGTTACATTTTATGCACATAAAACACTCGTCTGTTTTTAAAAGTTGTAATCAATTTCATAGAACGAAAAAAAATAAGTTAAACATTTAATAAACTCCATTTTTATTTTAAAATAACTTTAGCAAAACACGCGCTGAGTGAAAGCTCTTAACAACAGTTTGTAAATTTTGTAAAAGTTGAAATGTTATTTTAAAAGAAAATTTTGTTTTAGAGGTGTAAGATATCTTCCCTTTCAAGCTAGATTTTGCGAGATGTATTAAAGTTCGAATTTCAAAATGAACATTTTAATCTTCTTTGCAACTACGATTGTAAACAAGGTAGTAGTTAGGGGGGAAGGAGGTGGTCTCATTTTCTAATTAGTGACGGCTATATTGCGTCACAAACTCTCAGCGAATCGAAAACTTACAAAGAACTTAATTTGCATTTTCTCTCTTAAATCTTTTGGATGTCCCGTGTTCTGAAAATGTTTTCAGTTTCTGCAAAAATAATCTATAGGAGTAAAGATCCGTAGTTTTGTAGCAATAGTTTAGCAGTTTATTCGTAGTTAGTTAGTAATCTTTTTTTTTTCTCATTTGTAACGTTTTTATCTTATTTACTGGCTTTGATAATGATTTTTCAATTAAAGATTTATTTTATTTGGGTTTTTAATTACGTGTGTAATAAGGCGTATACCTGAATATTTACTTAAGTTTAATAAGGATATGTTTTGGAATTCTATATTTTATTTTACAGCCGTCATTCGACGTCAATTTTGAGTTTACAACTTAAAGTAGACTGTAAAACTAATAAGAAAATAGAACGAATTTTTTTCTTCAAAAAAATGCAAACAATTACAAGTTCTATTTACATGAAAATTTAATTCATTATTACTTTGCAAATATCATAAAATGTGATTTGATTCAACAAAAAAATAATAATAATTTAACGATGTTATAAAAATTATCTTTGTGTTAATGTTTCTCAAGTTAGAAGTTATCGATTTTGTTATATAATTACCCTAAAAATGCAATTATTACTCGGCAAATATTAAAGTGTAATTTGATTTAACCCAAGGGTAATTTAATGACGTTACATGCAGAATACAAAACTGTAGTTTTATTAATTAGTTAGATTTAAAAACAATTGAACTTTTTAATCCATAAAACCTTTTTCGGATGTAATTTACTTTTGTAAACTTCGAAATATTTGAGGAAGGTATATTTTAAATTATTTATATAAAAGCGTTAATGCAAAATTCAATTATTTTAACATCATTTAAGAATCATTATAATAATCTTTATTATCGAATATTTATAATCGAATCTTTATAATAATCTTGATTATAAAATCTTTATAATTTTCTTTAAAGTAAAATAAACATATGAACTGAAGAATTTTCGAGATTAAGTTGAATTGGCGAGTTTTACAGTCAAAGGGAAAGTCGAGTGGAAACCCTACAATTCGAAGAGATGAAGAAACATTTGTTTTATTTTTCATATAAAATATTTAGTTGAACATCAACTAATCGTTCCTCGTAAAAAAAAATTCAGAGTCACATTTGAAAACTGAAATCGGCGTTTGTGAGTGTTAAAAGTTTTTTGTTATTTTTCTTTCCGATAAACAAATATTTTTTGATTAACGTCAGTTTTCATTTCATTACCGTTCACTATTTTCCTTTAATTCATTTGGTTAATTCATCAAAAAGTCGGCTGATGTATCATTTTGTTTCATTGCTGAAAAATCAGCCAGGTGCAGTCTTTTGCTCACCCGTACAAAATTACAATGAAACCGGAGGGGGCCAGTATAGCTTGGTTAGTAGGGCAATGCGCCCATATCCCAGAGGTCGTGGGTTCAATCCCCGCCGACCGAAGGCTCCCCGTGTAGTAAATGATGACTGATGCACGTCAGATCTGCCGGGTACACAAAGTCCTCAAAGTACTCATAACAAATCAATACGCCAGGGGGGTACTGATCCAGGAGTTACCTTGTGTTCTGGATTGGGTTCAAAATTACAAGGCTACGGAGTTGAACAATAGTAGTCTTAAACCCGAAAATTGGGTCGGCTGTGCAACGACGATTATAAAATAAAATAAATTTAAAAAAAAATGAAACGGGTATGAACCGTGGTGGCTCATGGGATAGAGCGTTTGACTTTCAACGAGGTGAATCGGGTTCGAATCTCTGCCGATACAAAATCCGCACGCAGCTCGCACCGGCCGCATCGCTGACGTAAAATATCATCAGTGGTAGATGGATCCATGGTTAGAGTTCCCTTGCTATCAGGCTAACCATGGGTGGTTTTTGTGTTTCCTTTCCATGTAACGCAATAATGGTTTGTCCCATCAAAAAGTTCGCCATGAAAGCGATTTTCTCCCAATACTTGAACTCCTTATCTTCTGAATTGGGTTCAAAATTACAAGTCTATGAAATTGAACATTGTCAGTCGAAAACTCAAAATTGGGTTGGGCTGTTCAAACGACGGTTCGCATATGAAGCGGGAATCTGGAATGACAAAAATAGTAAATAAAACCTCCAAAATTTAAATCCCCTTCCCCCCCAAGAAAAAGCATATAACTATAAAATTGAAAAAAGGAAACAAAAAAAAAGTTGCAATGATGAAAGGATAAAAATAGCTACAAAAAAAATAGAAATTGAAAAACGCAAATCAAATGCAGAAGATAAAAAAAAGAAGAAATGAACTATGGAAGAACTGAGATAAAACTGAGAGCAGCAGTTGCAGAACTTCTAACCTTAATATTTTTTATGTTTAATTAAAAGGCTCAATTTTCCAGCATAAATTATATTTCATTTTGATAGAGAAGCTTAAAATTGATTATGAGAAAAACAATTCTAAAGTCACACCTATTATATATTCCTTTTCCTTTTTTTTTACTATTTTTCCTTAAAGGATGCTATAATAACATATATAATATATTTTTTTTTAATAATAATATCATATAATTTTAATGTCACTTCATAAACTAAGAAAAATATTTTTTTATAACAATTTAGAAACAAAATCGTAATTAAGGTTCTTTTAACTCAAAGAAAAATAAATAAATAAAAAAATAGTGGAAAGAAAAAAGTGGTTACCAATAAATCTAGTGGTCAGTGGTCATCCGATAAATTTGTCAGTTTCGCCTTTTGTCGGTAGATTTTGTCTTTTCCCCGATTATAGTAAATTAACGTTTTTCTTATCCGGGATTTTTCGGGCTATATTAATTGGGCTACTTTTCAAAAATCATGAAATATGTTTTTTAATTTTTTAAAAATTTAATAGCTTTTTGAGTTAGCTAAGTATTTGCTGAAATAGCTAATTGTTTTTTAAAACTACGGTTCTTTTAAAATTTATTGAAAAATAATTTGCTTTTAAAATCAATTTTTACTGAATATTTTCTATAAAACAATTTGGATTAATCTGGACCTGCTGTAATAGTTTCAAATTTTTCGCCAGTAAAATCGTCAAATATCAAAAGTATTCGCCAATTTTCCAAAGTCTTCGCCGAATGCAAATCTTAACAATTTGTTTATAATGATTTTTTTTTATCGGGGAGAATTATTTTACGGTAGTATATTTCTGGCTTATATTATTCGCACCCAACTTTCGCCATATAACAATTTTATTCGCCAAATTTACGATTTTATCGCATTTAGCGCGGCCCTGATTAATGTAATATGATGTATCTAGTTTACATACTTTACAAAGAACCAGAAATAAATAATTTCTTAATATTAATAAATAAGACATTCATTTCAATTACAAAATTGCAGTTTTTGGGTCACTTGTTTATTACAGAAATAAACATTATTTATCTAAGATCTATTTATCGTTAGTATCATATTTGCTATCTTTCATCTTTAAATTTTATTAAAAAATTTTGGAATTGGCATATGGATAGAACAATATTGTGGCAAAAAATATTTATAGTGCTGACGTTTAATATCCTCAGTTGCAGACGAATCATGGGTTGAAGTCCCCTTTCAGTCAGGTTAATCGTGGTTTTCCTCCTCATGCAACGCAAATGCGGGTTAGTTCCATCAGAAAGGCCTCCACAAAGGCAAAATTTTACACAATACTTGATAAAGTAGTTCCCTTGTCTTCTGGATTGGGTTCAAAAATACAAGGCTACAGAGTAAAACCAAAATTTGGGTCTGTTCAACGACGGCGATAAAATAAAATAACTTGAGGCGTGATGACTCAGGGGATCGCCTTCCAACAGAGTTCGAATTCCAGCGATAACTGTCCGATATGAATCCTCCTCACCGATCACAGTGCGGACGTAAGAATATCCTGAGTAATACACGGATCATGGATTAGAGTTCACTTGCCGTAAGGCTAACCGTGGGAGTTTCTCGTGGTTTTTCCTGCATGTAACGCAAATGCGTATTAGTTCCGTTAAAAATGTCCTCCGCGAAGGTAAATTTCTTCCATTACAAAGTAAAAAGTGGTCAAAATCAAGTAAAGAGTGGTCAAATCAGAACTGCCAAAAAGTGAGTTCTTTCTAAATCTAGCAACCATGTCACCTTTTTAAACAATACATCTCGAAGTAACTAAAGCAAATGTTCACTTCAAACACACCAGAATTGTGTAATTCATTATCTTATGAAATATTGCTGATTTATGCTCAGAAATTATACAATTTATTTCTTTTTATCAAAAACAAAATTATTTGTTTGAAAATATCGCCCCGCAGAATGAGTTGTAGTAAGAAGCTGTGTGCTTTCTAACCGGAAGTAGAGCAGGTTAAGAGGTCGAGAAAGTTTGTTGCCTACATTTATATGGAAAACATCATCCATTTACGTTAGTTTCGTAGAAGAAATTTTTAAATAAAACGAACTTGCTCCTTATTAAATAAATAATCCCAATCCTGAAACGGTAACACTATTACGGTAACGGCACTAACAATCCTGAAACGGTACTTGCTTAAAAACTTCATTCGGAAAAATATACAAATCGGAAGTTACAGTCACGTGTTCGGAGCGCTCAGAAACTGGCTCCCATTTTCAAGACTTGTTAGACAAGAATGAGAAGAAACAAAAGTGATTTCAAAAATAAAACATAAAAATGCCAACGAAAAGTAAAAAAAAAAAAAATAAATAGGAAAAACAAAACTAAAAAACCACGGTAGAAAAGAGAGGAAAATTAGGGGAACGGGACGCGACTTTACACATTGTCGACTCCCGGGCACCTCCACTCGCTGCGGTTTTATTTGTCAACTGTTTCACCGCCTTATCTAGTAACCCTCACTCAGAGGCAACCCTACGCTCACCTCAATACAGCACTCGCAAAAGTCATAAATGAATCTTCGCGCTAATGGATATTTTTAAAAGTTGCTTGTTGAATTAAGTTAAAATTTTATCCTCGTTTAAGACTAGAAAAATTCAAATAACGAGAACAAAATACTTCGTCCTTCTTTAAAGAAAGAGGAAGAAAAATTTACATACACACAATTATTTCAGTTAATTACATACATATTTCGATTAAAAAAAATTTCAAATAGAAACTATTCTTGTAAATTAAATAAAAATCTGGAGTAATAAAATAGTCAATTATTCAGAATAATCAATTTCTTTTGAATATCTTAATTAATAAACAAAGTTTAAAAAAATAATTCCCTATATAAATCATCACATTATTAAGTGTACATATTTTTAAAGATAAAAGTATTAAAAAAAAATTTACTCAGTTTGAAAAATAATTATTTTCATTTCCTTCATTTTTACCAGGTTTTATCAATTATTTCTATTTTGGAAAAAATATGTATTCTTCAAAATGCTTAACAATATCTTAAAAAAATTGCATATATTTTATACTGAACAACTTTTGATTGACAGTATTTTCTTCATAAGAGAGTCTTTAAAAAAATTTGAAAATATTTTCATTAAATTTGTTCAAATATTTTCTGTGAAATGCGTGCTATTAGGAAAACAAGGAGCAAAAATATTTTTAGTGAAGCCATGACATAAAGAAACAAATCTATGACATATTCACTACTATTTTCGTATAGTTAATTTATTTTTTATAACATCAAATCATATTTATTGAAACTTAAAGTTGTGGCTGCTTAACTTTCTTTAATGTTTCTTAAATCCGTCAGGGAAAATTCCGATATTTTCCATTTTTCTTGCTTCTATCACTATTATTTGTATATATCTGAAATTACTCACCTTCGTTTTAATTGTTTCCTAATTAATTTTATCATATATTTTGCTATATATATTTATCCTTTCATTCTATGCTTCATTAATTTCATAACATATCCATCTTGTAACTTTTTATTCATAATTTTATAACAACTTCAGCTTATTAGATTCTATAACTCAACAATTGGTCTATATATTTTAAAAATTTTTTTATTCAATTTTTGGGCTTCTAAATAAGATATGGAAAAAATACTATGAAAATTATTACATTTATTATCAATCTAAAATTCGGCCTTTTTTTCTTCCTAAGTGCGAAAACACATTTACTAACTTAAGGTAACGTAATTTAACACGATTCATCTATTTTAATAAGAAAGATTCAGAGAAAAGCAGGATCAGAAAAAGTGAGATGTGTATTTTAATTTATATTCTACTTCAAAAATGAGACAAAAGAGACACAGAAAACTTTTCTGTTATTATTTAATAGTCTTCATTAGTCTTTAAAATTCCAAAAGAATTTTTCAGTTGCTGGAATCATATAATAGTCTCATTTGTAACAACTTGTTTTAATTTTTTTTTACACAATAGCTTTCATTGTATGCAATTTGCTTTAAAAGTTCAAATATTTATTCTTGGATTGTCATGCAGTCTGTGTGTCTGAAAACTGTATGACCTATTTTATTTTATTTGTTCCTTGCAGAATGGTAATAATTGTTTCTTATTTGATACTAAAAATCTTACTTTTGCTGAGATAACTGATCGCAGGAGTTTTGTTTTATTATCATAACATCGATTAATTTTTTTTAGAAAAGTGTAAGTCCTCAGCCTTTCAACCCAATTGCTTTAAAACTACTTTCTTTATTTAAAGAAAATTATTAAATTTAAAATTTGTTAAGATTCTCTTATTTGACTCAATATCTTGTCTTTAATGAATCAGAAATAAATAAACAGATTGCCCTTATATTGTTATACAGTTATGATATGAGAATGTCAAAGTTGATGCTTACTGTTTACATTATATTTTTATTTTACAAATCATAAAAAGTTTTCTTTAATCAAAATTGTGTTCACCTCATAAATATACTTTAACTGCTACAAATTTTTCAGTCTTTGCTACCAAAGCTGTGGAGTAGGCTAATACGTATGAAGGAATTTATCGTTTGGGACATAACATTTACAAAAAAGTGTCAAATCTAAGTACAATTGTTTGGACGCAAATATTGTGGCACTGCAAATGGGAATCATTACATCAAATTTAATCATAGATATTAATGTCAGAAAAGTAAAAAAGAATAAATTCATGTATAAAGCTGACAGCAACAATCTCCTCATCATTACACGTATATAAAAAGAAAATGCTTAAAACTCATAAATTGTGTAATTACTTAAATTAAAGGTTCTAAAAACTAAACAATAAGGTACAAAACCATGCTGCATTATAGAATATTGTGTCCACATACTTGGTAAAGACACCATAAATTATTTGCAATAATTTTATAAAAATAATTAAAAAACTATACCCTACTCATATATCCTACACCCACAACAAAACTTTATCCTAAAAAGGAAATAAAAAAGTAAGAAATAAATATGTGTTTCAGGAAGTCCGAATAAGAGAGAATGATAATACACAAAAATTTTTAAAGCAGCTAAATTTATTCACACCTCATGTTCACTCATGCGTTTTTTAAATCGTATGTCGCAAGTGAAACATGCGCGAATTAATATTCGAAGATTTTCGCGAGAAAATTTGAAACCCGACTTGGCGAATGTAAGATTGGCGAATTTCAAAATACGGTGCCAAAGAAGTGCCCGGGAGTCGACAATGTGTAAAGTCGCGAACGGGACAAGGCTTCCACGGCCTTGAAAATTAAGGGCCCTTAAAAGTACTTAATTTCCAGTATCACTAATTGTTTGGAACAATTTTTTTATCATAGGAAAATATCCACAATTAAAAAGTTCGTCTTTCGCCTAGAATGAGTCCCTGCTTCGACGGTAGAACATTTTGAATGCGTGTGAGTGTAGGGGTTACAAGAAAGAAAACACGCCCTTATTGTTTTTTTAATTTTATTATTAAATTTTTTCATTAAATTTTTTCATTAAAATATTCTTTCTTTCTGGATCATTCTGAAAGAAAACAATTTAGAGATGGGATCATGATACTGCAGGTGGGTAGAAGGCTTGATTTATTTTGTGCAATACCGTTGTCTGCTTGGCGCCGGAATAATGACTAATAGCACCTATCAGTCAAGCAAAAACTTTTATTTCTTAAAAACTTTTATTCTATTTATTTTCTTTCTTATTTGTTATTCTTAAAAATTTCGTCCCAAACTTATGTCTTTTGTGTACCCTTTCTAAGTTTTTCGTAACGCTGTGTACCATTAATAAAAAAGTGAATGTATATTTTACTATAAACAAATGGCACATAAGTTAAAAATCACAACTGGCTGTTGACACTACTAATTTTTAACTGTTAACTCTGCAAAAAATATGCAATAGAAAAATACGTAATCGTAAAATTTCATGACTAGCTTTTTTTTAAAATAAACGTTTTGAAATGTTTGTTTGTTGCAAGATATTCGCGTACCCCCGCTAAACTGCTACCGTACCCATGGGGGTGCGCGTATCACACTTTGGGAAACACTGTCTTAAAGGATTGTTTGTTTCGCCGTGGTGTCTTTTAGCAGGTGTTTCATGAGCAATATGGAAAATAAAGTGATGGTTTTAAGTCCTCCTAAAAACGGCAGAAGAAATCTTGCATTAGTAAAGCCGAGAAGGAAATAATATTGAGCATTTATAAAACAGAAGTGCATTCAAAACCAGATGTTCCAATCATTGATGTGGCTGATCATGCGGCTTCTATATCGGGAGTAAACACAGCTTCTGTTTTCAGAATTATTAAAGACTATAAAAGGGATGGTATACTACAGGGGTGGCGATGCTCCTTGATAGTCAAACCATTTTTCAAAATTTGAAATTTTTCGCGAGCCGCAATTAAATACGTATTTAAAAGGTATGCAAAAAAGGTATTGATTTTTTTTTACATAAATTATTTATTAAAAACATATAAAAAAAGTAAAAGTAAAAAATATGTGTATTGAATTTAAATATTAAAAGTTAAACACATTTATTTTACTTCTCTTGATAATTCTTTAAAATTTTGTGAATAATTGGTGGCGGCACTTCCCAGTAATTCTTTGAGATGCTGGTTAGCTAATACTGATCGGTGTTTGGATTTTACGAATTTTAAAGTGGAATACAATGATTCACATAAGTACGTTGTTCCGAATATTGAAATAATTTGACAGGCAGCCTTTTTCAATTCAGGATACTTCGATTCTGGTACAAATTTCCAAAATTCAGTAATCGACGTCGACTTATATTTTCATTGTAGAGCTTGATCTTCTTGCATCTCTATTAATTCTAATTCTCCAGATGCTCTTTATGTCATAATATATTAGAAATGGAAAACTCAAATTGAACTGAACAACGTTGCATTCAGTCTTTCATATTTGTTCTCAGTAATTTAAAATACATTTAGAAACACTTTCGGAATGATAATAATTTTTTATAAATATAATAGCACAAAAATGAAAAAGGAACTCTGTACTCTGGTACATTTATCAAGAGCCACAAATAATCCTTCAAAGAGCCGCATTTGGCTCGTCAGCCGCATGTTAGCCACCCCTGGTATATTACATTCACTGAAGAGGACTAAATCTCGTAAAACTTTTTTGGATGACATTGACGATTTCGACAGAAATGCTGCAAGAAGAAAAGTTCATGATTCTTTCCGCCGTAACGGAATTCCGACAATAAACAAAGCTCTCAAAACTGTGAACGATGATTCTGATTTACTAAACTGTAAAAGAACGACATTTTATTCCCTGTTAAAAAAATTAGGCTTCAAACATCAAAAACCTACCTAGTTTCATTTTTACTTTTTAATGATTCGTTATTATCCATGATTAATTATGATTAATCCAATGTTAATACAGTTATTCTTAAAATTTTGTTCTTTTCTGCGTAGATTAATCTAATTATTTTTGCTTTAGGTACAGATGTTAATTAATTACAAAAATTCAAATGCTACTTAAAATTAAATAATTTTGATTACTTCATTCTATTTTCAAAAACCTATTGAATTCGAGGGTTACAAACTGCTTTTTTTTTATAGGTTAAGTGGGTATATTTTTTTTAACTAAAGATTTTGTGAGACATGTAAAAATGTTCCAAGTTTCTTTTAGCGTAATTATTTTTGTAATACTTCCCTTAGAACTATATATATATATATATATATATATATATATATATATATATATATATATATATATATATATATATATATATATATATATGAAATAACGGTGGAACCACACCGTTATTTTTTAGTTATTTACAGTCAAAGCAGCATGTTTAACGAGTCCATATTGTGCATAATCTCTTTTATTTCGTAGCGATGGTGAAAGCATACATCTTAGCCCCCTCCAAGCTGGAGATGGGGGGAGACCCATGTCCCGTCTAAGCTGACGGATTTTATTTAAGCATGATAAACAACAAAAAGCATACGCAAAAACATTGCTCCTGCGTTATATAGGATGATTAAAAGTTGTGAAGAGGCCAGTCACTATTGCCTTTTTCTGTATTCTTACGCCTCATCAATTTATTTATTACTCATAGCAAATCGTTTAATATTCTTTCCTTATATGGAAGTGAAAGATCTTAAAATAACTTCTCTTTTGAAGTATAAATCTAATTATTATTCATTGGCATGTTTTTAGCCTTGAAGTCCCAAAATAGAATTTCTACCCTTATCCTTTACTAAAGATATTTTATGAAAACGAATGAAGTTTTAATGCTTTTATTAATACAAAAGTATTTAATTTTTGTATTATATATATATATATATATATATATATATAGCGCGGCATTTTAACAGCGTTTCTGATATATTTTTTCTTCTCCACTTCTTCTTTTAAATACAAATAATTAGATT
Source organism: Parasteatoda tepidariorum (assembly GCF_982258835.1). Lineage (NCBI taxonomy): Eukaryota > Metazoa > Arthropoda > Arachnida > Araneae > Theridiidae > Parasteatoda > Parasteatoda tepidariorum. The sequence goes on from NC_141756.1 coordinate 129,726,610, forward strand.
GTAATTAGACAAATACAAATAATTAGATTGTCGGTAAAATAAAAAACTGATTTTCTACGTTGCAAGTTTTGTTTTAAGAATTTAGGAAAATTTTCTATTTCTCTTATGCTTTTTTGATTAATTGTGTTTCTTTTTTATTTTATTTTGATAACGTATTTTAACGCGTGTTCTTTTTCGTCATTTTTTCTAAGAATCCGGCGATGGGAAACACTTAAAAGTGTAATTATCAGCGTTAAATTTTTTTTTTAAAAATCGAGAGCGATTTCTTATTTTATTTCTGTTTGGCTTTCCCATTTTTTTTAAAAAAAAAGGAAGAAAAAAAACTTTTGTTTTTGTTATGATGTGGCAATTTTAACGAGCACTACCAATACCTCCTAGATGGAAGAAAGCCGAAGGACGGAAAACGATGACTCATACAGTTAGGCCCAGATTTGCTGATCACTTCTGACGAAGCTTCTCTTTTTCCCTTCTGTTTCTCGACACTTTTTCGTTACTCTTCTACTAATTTTTTACTTTCTACAAATTATTATTATTATTTTTTTTGTCTAGATTAAATGTTCTTAAATTGTGTAAAAATGCTTAATATATTTATTTGTTTTCAGAAATGATTAACAATAAATCAATTCTAACAAAAATAACTGTTGTGTGAATGAAAAAAAAAATATTTTTAAGCATTAAATATCAGTTTTATTTTATAAATTGGAAAATTTTATCTAACTTTTTGTTATAAAATGTATGGATTAAAAACAAAGAAATATATTTTTAAAGGGATTTTACACATTTATTATCATTATAGTTTTGACATAAAACTAAGAAAGGGGTCTAATTTTTATAATATGATACTTACATTTTTAGTAGATGATTATTTTGGATTTTAATGATTATGTTTTGCATGTTATTAGAACTAGAGCATACGAAATAAAATAGAAATTGTTTATAAACAATGACATAAAATGAGCTTAAAAAAATTTAGAAAATCAAATGCAGTCTTCAAACAAGGTTTAGATAGTAAAAAAAAACATATCAAAAGCATGATTATAATTTGTATTTTTTTCCTGTGGAAGTGTGATTGTTAGAAGTGATAAACTAAAATTAAAGTAAGCAACCTTAGATAACAAATATTTTATTAAATAGCAAATTCAAAAAACGATAAATAAAATGTAAACACAAATTTTACTGAAATATGTTAAAACTTTCAGTAACATTTAAAAAAGTATAATTTTTACCATCACACTGATAAACTAAAATAAAGTAAGCAACCTTAGATAACAAATATTTTATTAAATAGCAAATTCAAAAAACGATAAATAAAATGTAAACACAAATTTTACTGAAATATGTTAAAACTTTCAGTAACATTTAAAAAAGTATAATTTTTACCATCACACTGATAAACTAAAATAAAGTAAGCAACCTTAGATAACAAATATTTTATTAAATAGCAAATTCAAAAAACGATAAATAAAATGTAAACACAAATTTTACTGAAATATGTTAAAACTTTCAGTAACATTTAAAAAAGTATAATTTTTACCATCACACTGATAAACTAAAATAAAGTAAGCAACCTTAGATAACAAATATTTTATTAAATAGCAAATTCAAAAAATGATAAATAAAATGTAAACATAAATTTTACTGATATATGTTTAACTTTCAGTAGCATTTAAAAATAATTCTAATATCATTTAATATCTCTTTTCTAATGTCATTTTCCTTGAAATGCATCTCACATACCTATAACAAAATGAATACAATATTTATATGTGCATTTAAAATAAATAGTACATACTATATTCATGTATGAAAAATTAATAGATTTTTGTAGAAAAATTAATAGATTTAAATTTCATAATCAAATAAATTACAATATATTATGGTCAAACAAAAATGTTTAAAGTTTGAGCAAAAATTTAATAAAATACTAAAATTATTAATATTTTTATAAAATAAAACTCTATAAAAATAACTATATATTACAATAGTTTGCGATATGATTGATAAGAACAACTTAATTATTATAAATAATTTATCCACAATTTAAAATAATTTACTCTTAGTAAAAATATAATAAAGAAGCATAATTAAATTTTTAAAAATAAAAACAAATATTACTCACTTTAGAATTCTTTGCAACTTCCAAATCTCTTGGCATGGCGGCAAGCCATTTCTTACGTATTGGGAAATCCAAAATTTAATACTTTTGTACCATCAACTTTGTAAAATCCTCTGCAGTTTGGTACACAGCACAGCACTCATATGCAATTATTCATAACACTAAGAATTAAATTAATGCTGACATTTATAACATTTGTAGAATAAATATAAATTTTACGAAGAACGTTGACACAAGAACACAGACGGTTGTTTACAAATTCAAATAAAAAATATTCGCCAATTGGCTGAATGCCGACACAGGTTATAATACTTGAGAATATCGCCAATGGCTCGTTTGATCAGATTCGGAGTTTTTCGTAAAAATAGCTACCCTGACTGGTTTCCCTCTGGGCCTAACTCTACTACGTCATCATCGCCTATAGTAACCCGTCGTGAGGCTTGATTCCTTTCTAGGAGGTATTGGCACTACTCTTAGATATATTTAAATCGATTATCGCGAATTATCGACTTAACGGACATATCGGCAAGCCGATATAATTACATTTTATTTTTGGCGATGCATCAGGAATCTGATTTAACCCACTAACGGGACTCATTTGTTCCAACAAATGTATAAAAATTACTAATGACCCTCACTGACTGAATTAACTGACCCTCATTTGCGTTACATAGAGAGAAAAATCACGAAAATATGCCATGGTTAGCCTGACGGTAATGGGACTCGAACCGATGATCCGTCTACCACTGAGGATATTTTGCAAGCCAGATTGGCGCAAGCCAGATGCGGAATTCGTATCGACCAGTCATCTCTGGGATTCGAACCCGGTCCACCTCATATGGAAATCTGATTTAAATGGCTTCTCTCGTGTTCACGGTCCAGTTTAGTCCATCTTTAGATAATGCCCTCAAACACTTAAATAACAAAATGATTAAAAAGAAAGCTCTTTTAACGAGAAAAAGTTTTTTGTAATTCTGATGAAGCAGGGTATAAATTAAAAAAACTATTAAAGAAAAATTAAAAAAAAAATTAAATAAATTGTAAATGTTATATTTTATGCAATAGTTTTAAAAAATAGAAATAACACGATTTCAAAAATAGTGATCTCTGTTTAAAATCATGCCTTTTAATAAAACGCATTACGTTTTCAACTATACGATTTTAATGCGTAGTAAAATATTTCGTCCTTGTGTCTAGTTCAGATTTATGTTGGTATTTTTTAAAACCGCAAAAAGCATTTCGCCGTTTATTTTATTACACTTCTGGATCCTAGATATAAAAACTCTATGTGACATTTAGTTCAAACTTTTTTAATTGGCGAATTTTCAATTGGCGACTTAAGTACGGCGAATTCCAAATAACCGAGAAACAATATAACAACCATAGAAAACTAAATTAGTATTCTCTTTCCTCTACTGAATTTAAAGTAAATATTGATGTTCCTCCATAAAGTAAATATGATTTAAAGTAAATATTGATGAATTCCTTGTTGAAAGCGTGGGTTTGTGTCTTATTTTTGAGATCTATTTATTAAGTAAATTTCCTTTTTTGTTGATACATTTATTATAGAATTTTATGAAAACATTTTTCTATTCTTTTTCTGCATTTATTTTATTTCAATTTATTGTTTTTATCAATAGTTTTGTATTTAAGGACTTTGATAGGTTTTTTGCCATAGAAATGACTTTATGAAGGAATATTTGTTGAATATCAAATCAAGTGTTGAATGTTAACAAAGTTGTAATATTATTTTAGGAAAGATAGTCAATCAAATGAAACGTCGCGATTCGCATTTACGAAACTTAAAATACACTCAGGGCGATTCCTATTAACGAGATTTAAAACTATAACACAATGTAATTTTCATCAAATATTCAAAAATTACACACCATGATTCGTTTTAAAATAACGCTTCATGATATATATATATTCACCTGATTTTTTAAGAAAAATTTTGATTCGAACCTGGGTTATTTTAAAATCAAAGATTATGATTTGTAATTACGCGATTTTAATATCGAACATTTCGTTTTTTAAACTCAAAATTTAAAAACCGCACATCACGATTCATATTCACGCAATTTAACTTAATAATTGACTTTTCATGGATTAAAAATAAATTTTGGCATTTTGCCAACGTATAATTCAAAATATCTTTGTAAAATTTTTGGTCAATATTCATGGATTCAGATAATTAAAATATAATAGTTTAAAAGAGTTTTGGATCCTTTTTTGAAGCTATCATTATTTACCACGTTTATATAAACTTGCCTTCGTGTATGTCTGTCCGGGTGGAATTTTGTAATCCATTTTAAACTAACTTCCCGACTAGCTACAAACTTCAAATTTAGCACACAGTTCAGAATTGGATGACAATGCATGAAAATGAAGAGAAAAAAGACATGCAAAGTAAAATAAAATTAAAATTTAAAAAAAAATTATTTTCGAGATTGTCTTTTGTTGTCGATTCCATTATTTCAAATTATTACGTGTCGGGTGAAAAGATTTTTGTTGTCGGAGTATTTTTATTGGCTGAAAAATCACGTGGTAGGATCCAGTTTTTCCTCATTCATCTCCAGATTGTTTTGGTTGTCATCAGCATAAAACTTATTCTATTACTTTAGTAGTAGTCTTGTAGTAGTCTTGACTACTCTTGACTAAGAAAAATAATCTAAATAAAAATATATATTTTTAAAAACCACGTTTTTTGTAGTGAAGAATAATAATTAAAAAATAATAATTTTTTAAAAATATAAAATAAAAATTAAAAATTAAAAAAATCATAGTTTAAAATAAAAAAATTCAAAATAAAAAGTAATATTTTTAAAAACCACGTTTTAGTAGTGGAGAATAATAATTAAGAAAAAAATTGAAAAACGAAAAACGTGGGGCGCATGAAATACATAACAGTACATATACACATACATTTACACATTTTCTTACTCATACACATGCACAGCCACATATGCATTCACATACATATGCATATACACAAACATATTCCACATCCACATTCAGATACAATTACAATTACTGATATACATAAACATATTCTCAAGAGCACACATACACACACTAATATAACATTACTGTTATGTATTTCATGCGCCCCACGTTTTTCGTTTTTCAATATTTTTCTTAATTATTCTTCTCCACTACTAAAACGTGGTTTTTAAAAATATTACTTTTTATTTTGAATTTTTTTTTTATTATTACCACTCAAGTATTGTCGGAATCTTTGTCGAAAAAATGAGAATATCATATAGTTTTAAGAATTTTATAATATTGTAATAAAATTACAATATTATGAAATTTACAGTTACAATATTATTATTATTATTATTTTAATTGAAATAATACGACTTAACTACTGTAATTGCTTAAAATATTTTCATGAATTTAATTCATTTATGCTTTAATTATTAAAGTTTCTCAAAATAAGATTTAAAATATATCAATTTCTCATTTATAAAAATTATGATTAGAGTTTACAATTGTCTATTAGCAGAAGACATTCAATGATTATCTATGTCTCCTGCGTAAACGTCTATTTCTTTTAAAATTTCGGGTATTTCTTCGTGAAGCCCCCCCCCCCAATCACTCCTCTTAAATATTGATGGTGAATTTTTATATTCACATTTTTCTATTTTTTTTTAAAAAATAGTTTGTGATAAATATCAGTTGAAATCATATTCATTTATTTAAAAGATTGAAATATATTTTTGTTTAATTTGTAAACACTCTTCCGACGTTATTTATTTTAGAAGAGTGTTATGTTGTATTTAGCTCATGTCAATCCTTGACTCTTAAGTTTATTTTGATCCTTTAAAATTCCATTTCTAGTCTTCCTTTGTAATACACATCTGAAAATTATTGAATTGATATATTTAATAAGATTTTTTATTTTATCTATCAAATATAAACCCTGTGTAAATTATTCTGGAAATCACCTTTGAGATAAAAGCTGTAATTTTACTCACACAACGTAAGACAATCAACAGTTTTACTGAGACAAAATGTCATTTTTGTTGCGACCTTTTTTTTATTTGCTCTTTCATCCCTGAATTGTGTATACTTTTCTATGTTCATTTTTGACAAGGATTCTAGAAAGAAAAAGTTAAGGGTGGTTTTTACAAAACACCCTGTATATGAAAGGTTTTCACTCGACATTAAGAGTGATTTAAGGTAAAAACTAACACATATATATTATTAGCCATTTGTAGATAAATGTCTTATTACTGTATTTAATAGAGTTAGTAGAGTCGGATAAATTTCAAAAAATGAAGCTTTCAATTTCCAAAATGTTTGCAGGCCTATTGTGCCAAACAATGAAAAAAAAGTAAGTTCTTCACTATACATTTCGATAAAATCGGTTTTATAACTATTTCCTATCTATTGCTAATGCTAACAAAATTGAAACCGAAATTCATAAAACTGATAACAATACTTTGCAATTTATAAATTAGTTTTACTTATCAAATAAAAATGCAAAATTCATAAAAATCTCATTTTTTGAATTTTTTGTCTTTACTTTGATTTTTCTATTGCATGACAGTGTCTTCTATAAATTAACTCAGTTTTTCCGTGACATTGAAAATGTGCCGAAGTTTCAGAAAGATATTTGGGAGAAATTAATGTCTGTTAAACAAATCGTCATACTCCGTGAAGCATATGTTACAACTTGATCTTTCAAAAGTTCGAATTTTAGAAACGCTAAATAAAGACAGGGGTCTGTCCAGACATTTTGTGAAAGGTCCGTTTTTCGTGAAATTGTGAAAAAATGACTCGCATTTTTTCAATCAGGGTCCGCTTTTATGAATTTGTGCAAATAGGGTCCGTTATTGCAAAAAAAAAAACTTTTTCAAGGAGTTTTTAAATTGTAAAGACATACATGATAATGATCAACACTGTAAAATTATAATTAAAAAAATTAAATTTTAAAAAATAAACAACAATTGCTGCTTCTAAATTAGAAATGCAACATTTGATATTTAGCCTATACTGCTGAACGCAGAATATTCATTTCGGACGAATAATGGAAGAATCGTCTGACGAAACTTAATTCGTTTACATCCATCTTTCTTGTTTTCTGCCCTGGAAAGGGTTTATTCGATTGACAAAATAATAATGAAGATAAACAAGTTTGTGAAGGGTCCGATTAAAAGAATAATCTTTTTGTGAAGGGTCCGTTTTTAAGTTAAAATATTTTGTGAAGGGTCCGTTTTTATGGAAAGATATTTTGTGAAGGGTCCGTTAACGGACCCAAATTTCTTCTAAACAGACCCCTGAAAGAAAATGCTACATTATGAAAGTTTAAAAGGGTCTCTCTTTAACCTTTCAACCCCCTAGTTATTTGACGTAAAATCGTTGTAAAAACATTTTTTTTAATAAGCAATCGGGGAAAAAAATTTTTTTTCAGGAGTTTTTTAAAATGTAATTAAAAATGCAATTGACATTGAATAGCTGGTGGAATATACCCCGATCGTGATACAATATCTAAAATTAAAAACCTTTCTTTTAAAACAAACTTAACATAAACTATGTATTTAAAGTAAAGAAACAATTCAAATGCGTAACTACAATTGTTAAAAAAATAATAGAATATATATTTTTTTATTTGTAAAATCAATTTCGCATAGAATTTTTAAGTTCTTTAAAAAGTGTAGCGTGTAATGTGAGAAAGGTTTCTAGAAAACATTAGCTTCAATAAATATTACTTTTTTGCATAATATTACTTTTTTTAAGTTTAGCATTTAATAAAGTAATTAAACTCTTATTATTTAAAGAAAATAAAATTTCAACAAAGCGCATGTCGAGTAAAAAGTTGTTAACTACAGTTTGTAAATAATATAGTAGTATAATATAGTTTGTAATATAGTTTGTAAATAATACAGTAGTTGAAATGTAGTTTTAAAAATATTTTTTTTTGTTTCAAGGGTCAAAGATTTCATCCGTTTAAAATAAGACTTGGCGAGATTTATAAAACTCGAATTTTAAAATGAACATTTTAATCCTCTTCCGCAACAGCGATTGTTAACAAGGAGAGAGCAGGGGGGGGGGGAGGCAGGCGACTGCTGGCGTCACTGACTTCCAGCCAATTGAAAACCCGCGAAGAGCTTAATTTGCATCTTTCTTCTTTCTTGCATCTCTTAAGATTTTCCGTATTCCCCCCCCCCCCAAAAAAAAAGAATTTTTTTTTTCTGAAGCTGTGTTAATGTAAGAGTAAAGATACTTAAATCTTGCATTTGAATGTAAGTAATGTTTCATTTTTTATTTTGTAGCACTTTAATGATATTTTGTTTTATCATATTTATTTTTATTTGGTTTTTTTTTAATTACTTAAGTAATTAGGGTATACCTGTTCATTTACTTAGTTTACTAAGGATATTTTCATGGAAAAGTAGTTATCTTAAATTTTAATGCATTAAAAAATCTTATTTTTTTGAACTGCTTAAGTTTTAAACCAGGTTTCATTCCGGCAGAATTACAAATTATCATCTGGAAATATTAAATAGAGGGTGAAATCTTCATTATACACAGCCGAAACGAGCTTTGCTTATTCTTTGTTGAGTGTCTTCTGTAAGTGAAGTTAATTTTGAAATTTTCTGGACAGTTTTAATACGTTATGTTCATAAGAGTTTGCGTATTGTGAACGATTTGCGATGTTGCAACGATGCAATAAAATTATTTGTAAAAGCTTTTTTAAATTTCACATTATTTTTTTAAAATCTAAATCATGCTTCTTTAATGTCCAAATAATTGCTAAAGTTTACATTCACGCTTTTTATGAATACGCAATTTTTTTTTTTAATCATTGACATAATTTTACATACACACAATTAACTACTTTCTTAAAAGTGTTTTTTAATATTATTAAAAGGTTTTTAAGAACAAAGTTTTATAAGAAACGAAACTTATTGTTTATATTTCACAACGTTCTTACATTCTGTTTGATAACATTCCAACTTAAATATTTTGCGCATGACAAATATTGATTTTTATCCATTATTCATTAACATCCCTATTTTATTAAGTAATAAATATTTTTTTTTTCTTCATTAATATACAGTTTTATTCATTACACTGGGGAACAAGTTTTTTGTTGCTTTTATATAAATACTTAATCTTTCCTAATTAGGGCACTTCGACAGATTCTTTTTAAAAATGATTTTCTTCTGTTAATTTTCGGTGAAATGTTTAGAAACGCTATGCATATCAGGGAGTTAAAGATCATTTCCTTTTTTTTTCTCTTCTGAATTCCAATTTGAGACAGCATATTTTTATTCTCTTGTTAAGTTCGAGTGTAAGTAATCTTACACCTTTTTTTTTTTAATCATCTAGTTTAATCTTATAGTTTTATTTCTTTCATTTTTTTTCCTTTTTCTTGTTCTGAATTTTGATTTGTTTTTAAAATCTTAAAACATATTTTTTATACAATAGCGACAATTTTTGGAGGGCGTAACAGCATAGAAATATGTATCTCGAATATTTTAGTTATTGTTTATTAAAACAATTTATTTTTTTAAAATTTTTTTCTAATTATTAATTAATTCAAAAATTTTATTGAGGTATTTTTAAAACTAATTATACTTTGAGTTTATAAGTGAATTCTCAGATTTTTCCGATTTAGCTTTAACAGTTTAATATTTTTTATTCGTCGTCATTTTTGATGTTTTTGAAACTTATTGAACTAAGAATACTTGATTCTTCATTTTGGAACTTAGTTTTTTTCCTTATTATGGAACTTCAAAATTGAAGTACGTAATTCATTAAAACTCCAATTTTGTTCCATATACATTTTGATTATCTTAACAATCGACTATAAAAAAATAATAAAACTTCTAAAATTTTCCTCAGAAAAACCTTTTATAAAAATCTTTTTATTTTCATGTTTTATCTTTAAACATATATTCTGGTAATTATTTATGAAAATTTGGTTTTTGTGTTAATGTTTTAGGGATTGAATTTTTTCACGGGTAGTAAAACTTTTATGAATTATAAATCTTACTTTAGTAAATTGATTTAAAGTTATTTTAACGTTACGATATAACTTAGTCTTCATAAACGTTCTTTTAATTTCTTTTATTGCGAGATATTTTGTGTTTTCTTCATCTGCTTCTAGTTGACAGGAAAGCAGAAAATGTCTATTTGTATTTTTGCACATCTTATTTGGTATGACAGCCTAAGGTGGGCCAAAGCCTTCAGTTGAAGATTCCGCTAGGACAATTTATTCTTTGACCTGGAGTCTTTTATCCCCATAGCACTAAAACCTGTTTCCACATAATCGGCCCATCATTTTCTTACGTATTTATGTGTATAATTTTAATTGGAAAAAAAGCTGTTCCCTTCAAATAAGTTGTATTTTGTATTTGGCTTAATCACACATTGAATAATCACTGATTGATATCCTTTGTAAATAAGTATTGTTTTCTTTTTAAGGAATTAACAGTCCTTTGCTGAAACTCGCCGTGTGGCCTGACGGAACTGTATATAGTGTGTCAGACGGAAACTCGCTTAGGTGCTCGATGCAACTCATTAAGGCGCCTCATCTACAGCTATTGGATTAGTTAACTGAGCAATTTGGGTAAGTACTCTTTGTATAGATTTCAAACTCATTTTATACCCTATTCAAAGAAATTGTTTCGCTTTCAAAAAGGAAGAAATATTCATTTTAGATTAAAATAAATTAATTAGAGTGCTATAAATTGTTTAATGCCAAATACTAACATTAATGTGAAAAAAATGTAGAAGTAGAACTTATTTATATAAATTTACCAGAAGAGGGATAAAACTCTTTTTTTTTAATTCATTAAATATTTAGAAATTAAATTTTCTATTTGTGTGTCAAATAGAGAGTAATCATTTCTTTTACTTTGGTTTTTGAGCCGCGATGGTTCAGGGGATAGAACGTTCGAGGCGAACCGGGTTCGAATCCCAGTCGATACGAATTCCGCATCTGGCTTGCACCGACCACAGTGCTGACGTGTAATATCCTCAGTGGTTGAAGGATCATGGGTTTGAGTCCCCTTGCAGTGGGAGGTTCTCGTGGTCTTCCTCTCCATGTAACGCAAAAGCGGTTTAGCTCCATCAAAAAGTCCTCCACGATGGTAACATTCTCCCAATACTCGATCCAAGAGTTCCCTTGTCTTCTGCATTGGGTTCAAAATTACAAGGCTACGGAGTTTATCATTAGTAGTCGTAAACCCACTTATTTGGGTCAGCTGTTCAACGACGGTTATAGTATTATAATATTACTTTGGTTCGTGGGTTCGATCCCCGCCGACCGAAGACTCACCGTGTAGTAAATGGTGACTGATGCACGTTAAATCTGTCGAGTTGCAAAGTCCTCCATGTTCCCATAACAAATCAATTCCTCTGTGGGGTACTGATCCAGGAGTTTCCTTGTCTTCTGAATTGGTTCAAAATTACCAGGCTGCGGAGTTCAACATTAGTAGTCGTAAACCCGAAATTGGATCGGCTGCTGAACGACGGTTATAAAATTTAAAACAATACTTTTAATAAGTTCGAGCAATTAAAGTAATCTTAAACTTTTGTTTTTCATCGAATTAGTTTTATTTTTATCATTTTTTTCCTTTCACTACTCGTTATGAATTACGTTCGTTTAATATATTTTATGCTTTAGGGACAAAATGTTTAAGTATACGTGATAACATGGAATCAGATGTCTCGAATCTTTTAGTTATTGTTTATTTCAAACAATTAGCTTTTTCAATGTTTTCAAATAGTTTAAAGAATAAACGCATTTTATGACGAAAATTATTGCAGAAAATTTATTAAGCATTTTAAACTAATTATACTTCCGAAATATAGTATATAAGTAAATTCTCAGTTTTTTCCGATGTGCCTTTGTTTAGAGTTTTAATATTTTTCCTTCGTCCTAATTTAAAATGTTTATGAAATTTATTAAACTAAGAATATTTGACTTTTACTTTTGGAATTAAGTTTTTTCTTCTCATTTTGGAACTTCGGGTTTTTTTTTACCCTAAGCTCGTGATGTTTGAATTCAGCTCAGTTCACTGATTCAATTTTTGCACTGTTTTAAATTAGAATTGCTGTTTCTTTAATCAAATAGACTCAATATTTAATTCAGATACCGATATATGAGTGGTTAGCTAGCTCAAATACAAAATTTAAAAAAAAAGGAAAGAGAAAGAAGTCTTCTTTGACAGTAAGAAATGCAGAAAATGTGGTATCAAAATACGTTACAAAGGTTGTTTATTTAAAATGTAGAAAATTAGGAAAATAAAACTAAACATTTTTGAAATTCGGAAATTACTTTAAAACACGTTATTAGTGTAATGCTACTCAGAATATACAAATTCTTTTCACTTTGTCTGTTGGAAGTTTATGCTCAGGCTAATGCGTGACTCACGATCCCCCTAAGAATCTTTTATTTTATTTTACAATACTCTTACTTACTTTTTAATCAGGTATAGTTTCTGTCACCGTATGAATTGCTTACATTGAATATGTGATAAAAAAAATCGATGTGAGCAGTAAAGCCATTTCTGGCTCTTTAACCATAAACATATTTATTCAATCAAACTAAACCTTTTGATAATTAAGTTCACCGAAGTCAAGCATCACTGACTGCGGTCAGTGTGCGGGTGGGTGACCACTTGGATCAGCCTGCGTAGGGACCGAGGGTGTGCGATATTGGTCCTCGTTAAACTGTGCTACCGTAAAGTGCTCGACTTCGCGTGCAGGTCGTCGGGCTACCGAAGCGGGGGTGCCATCCCCTCTGCAGAGGATCAAAATTGTGATGGCATGTTTTCGGATCATCCACAGGGATGTTTCCCAGACCGTCGCCAATAGCCCATTGTGCAGCTCTAGTGCGACGTAAATGAACTACAACAATTGTTTATTAAGTTAGACGTACTTTCTAGCATTGTTTAAATTTGTTTTCCGATTCGCATGAAAATATGAATATATGCTGGCTTGTTCGACATTTCTTCTTGAGTTATTAAACTAAACATTTTTCTTACGGCAAAAGCTTCAAATATTACAAAAGCATACCAAAGTCAAAAATCTTGATGGTCCTATCAAGAAATTTTGATGGTTTATGCTGGTTTCACTGAGATTCATGATGGTCCAACAGCATCCATCATTTTCTATTACGTGTTTTTTGATATGCTTCCATCATTCCATAATGGAGACTCTAATACTATGATGATTAACCATCAAGAGACTCTCATGGACCAACAATCCGTTATGGTTGATGATGGTTCCAACTATACATTTTCATAAGGATTAAATGGGAATTCTTGTTGGTTTTCAGGAATATACCATCAAAACATTTTGGGTTTTTATGCAGAACCATCATCCGAATTTCTTACATTGAGATGATGGTTGTTCATGATCGTTCCATCATTTGATTTTTAAGACGCTATCATGGAAATTCGTGATTGTTCAACATGAACAAACCATCAAAACAAGTTGCTATTTTTATGTTGGACCATCATAAATCAATCCGAATTCCTACATTGATTACTCATGTTGGTTACCATCAAAAAATAGAGTAGTTCATGATGGAATTATTGATGGTTACCATCAAGATTATGTTGGTCCATCAAAAAATAGAGTGGTTCATGATGGAATTATTGATGGTTACTATCAAGATTATGTTGGTCCATCAAAAAATATAGTGGTTCATGATGGAATTATTGATGGTTACCATCAAGATTATGTTGGTCCATCAAAAAATATAGTGGTTCATGATGGAATTATTGATGGTTACCATCAAGATTATGTTGGTCCATCAATGGAAAACCATCAGAGATTTTGACTTGGGTATGTAAAGATCCAATCACTAAATCAAGAGTTATTTAGGGTGTTCTTTTTTTCGTACTGTACTTACTTTGTCAGAAGAATGTCCTAGATTGCCTTATTTTTTTGTGTTCTTTCTATAAATGTATTGCAATTTTGTTCCCCCACCCCCTTTTGAAAGCAAAAATGATCAAACATCTTCACCCAATATTTAAAACAAAAGTTATATAACTATTGTGATTCATCTGTAAATATCTCTTCCTAGTCAAGATTACAGTCTTGTGGCTCAGTAATAAAATTTCTCATCTAAAAAATTCCATAATCTGTATAAAAATAAGTTTTTTTGATTATGAGATTTTTGCTATGAAATTTTGCTGTACGCAGCTAATCTACGATAATTTTTTACTTCTAAGCAATAAATAAAAATCAAAAAATCAAAATAGCCAGGAAATGTCACCTTCCACTCTTGCCAACGAACTATTCTGAAACCTAACCTTTTTCCTTAAAGAAAAAAAAACGAACTCAAATCTTAAAAGCTGTGAGCAAAAAACTGAAGTATTTCAAATGCTTAATATAAAAATACAATATTGGCTAATTTGAGTAATCAATTTAATTTTACCACTTTTTTAATAAAATATAAGATTTCAGTATAATTTAATTTTTGGTTTAGTACCTTAACTTTTTTAATTGAAACTCTCGCTTAATTTTATTAATATCATGTACCGATATAAAATTAAGTTTAATGCACCTCAAAATTTCACTATTTTGAATTTTGTAAGCGTACAGAGTAATCATTTTAGTGTTATTGTAGGTAACTGCCTCTTTTATCACTTTATATTTTGATAAAAAAATTTTTTTGCCTTCATTCAACTTTAGAATAAAAGTTGAAATTTTTCCATGAATCTTTTTTTTTTAAATTTTAAGAAAATTTTGAAAATAAGTAATAAATATTAAACGTAAGCATTGCTCGTATCCTTACCCCCTTATCAGGGAAAATAAGTAAATCACAAACCCCCTTCCACTGTTAGGTGCTTACGTATTATTTGAACTGCCTCGTATCTACTCTATTTCGCCGTTGAACTATTATTCTTAAAAAAATTTACAAATATTTCATACACTTCAGTGTATGAAAAATATTTCTCAATTTTTTTTAAAAAATTTTATCTCTATCATTTGAATTTATATTTTTCAAAGCATTTAAATTGTTTACTTACTTATTTATTTTATTAGAATTGTTAATGAGAATTAAAGTAAAGATTAAAACGCGGATAATTTTTTTAATAAAAAAATTGTTTTCATATGTAACTATATTGAGTTGGTTTTGAAACTAAACTTAAAATTAAAGATGTGAAAGACCGATATGACATTTAAAAAATTCTATCTTATGCTTATGCTCAACAGAAATACTTGTTAGTCATTCTATCCAGATATTAATCATTTGTATGAGTTTAGTCGGGATACCTCAAGAAAGTGAACGCTAAATAGACAAGTATTTATCTCTGAACATTGCTTACTACGTTTTTAATAAATCGCTTTCGTTTGTTTAATGCTGGAATCTTGAAAATTTCGACCTTTTACTGACATGCTAGAGCACCCAAACTTTAACTGAAATTTTTTACTGAATGATAGTTTCAATCATTTTTCTAATCGCTAAAAGCAGCATTTATCGTCAATCGAAATATTGACATCATACTGATTAACTAGAATTTCAACGTGAACTTTGTAACGAAATTGACAAATGTGTAAATAATAAATGTTAAAAAATCCAAACCATAAGCAAATGTCCCCTTAATTTTATTGCCATATAAAATTTATTACCAAAAAAATATATATATAGGGTATCTGAGCACCTGGAAAGTCATGAAAAATCATGGAAAGTCATGGATTTCAGTATTGAACAAAATTTGTCATGAAATGTCATGATTTTAAATTTTTTTTTTAAATCGTGGAAAGTCTAGGTTGCCGAAAAATCTAATTTTTAGAATGAAATTTACCCCCTCCCAATTTCACAAGAGTTCCGATGTTCCAAATCTAAATTTGTAGCAAAATCCCAGCTCATAGTCATATTCTATAAAAATATAAAGTGTTTTTTATCCTGTTCCTTAAAAATTATGGCGTTCTTTCGAGAAATTAAAGAAAGAACATCCTTTCTAGAGCGAATTATCTTTTAAACTGCTGTGATTTCAGAATTTTTTTTATTTATTATTTATTTTTTATTTTATCAATTTAAAATTCCAGTTTAGGCTTTTCATATTACACTTACTTTAAAGAGGAAGTAAAACAGCTTTAAATAACTACATATATTTGACAGTATTTCGTTATTTGCTTTTGTATTTTTTTTAGCTATTTTATTGCTTCAACTCTTTCTTTACTCGGTTTTTTAAGTTTAAAATCAATAAATATGCAGATAGAGTATAGCAATTTTGGTTATAATGTTATTGTAATGCTTTTTTAAATTTATTGTTGTGTTTTGTGGCGAAAATAGTAACTTTTGGTAAGTCATGAAAATTTTTTTGATTTATTCATGGAAAGTCATGAAAATATTTTGGATTTATTCATGGAAAGTCATGAAAATTTTTTGGATTTATTCATGGAAAGTCATGAAAAGTCACGGATTTAAAAATCTAAAATGTAGCAGATACCCTGTTGATATATTCGACCACTTTTCGCTTGGCAAGAGTTCTCAAATTTGAAATGGTGCTCTGACCTTGGCTACCACAAGTAGCTATCGTTTTTTTTCTTTTTTTTTCTTAAAAATTGTATGCTGCAATTTATCTCTATTTTTATCCCAAATCGAAATTTCAACCACTTTATTACGTAAACTTAGAGAATAATAAAAAAGAAAGCATAATAATTCGAAAAGTATTTAGTTTTCTTAAAGTTGATTAAATGAAGAAAGTAATTTCATTTGTAATAACTGCTAATACCAAAAATCGCCCCCTCCCGTGTTTCAGAATATTGAGCCCTACATTTATCGTCTTAATTAAGGCAAAGATAGAATCGTTTTCTTCTTTCTCTCTACTTCCACCTAAAAAAAAGTAATTTTTAAAATTTAATTTTATTCATGTTAAATTCTCTTTTTTATGTGTCCATGTATAGAGTCACATAAGACAATAAGATTCTTTTACTGTTTGTTCAAAATAAATTCAGATGTTTAACTTTACAAAATGACTTTTATTTACAAGAATTTTAAATACGATATACTTATTTTTTCATGGAACACAGAAAGTTGCCATCGGCGAAAACTAAAATAAAACTACAAAAATTAAGTGGAAATAGTAGTAGTTGCAGTCACGTGATATTAACTATAATAACATATTATAATCTCTAACATATAATATACTTGACGAACATTGTTGTCTTTATTTTAGAATATAGTTTTTATTGTACTCAAATTTGAAGTAACAAATTCAAAACGCAGTTATTTTTCTTTCTCTTATCTTCTGAATCGATGTTGTTTTCTATCTGACGCATAGAAAATGATCTTTTGGTAATTATTTTATAAAATTCAAAAAGTACAAATGAATAAAAAAACCTTTTAATTTGATGATACAAAGGTTTGACAGTAAAACAAATTTGGCGATGATTTAAAAACGAAATTCATAGCCTTTAGTATGTAAAGTCGAATTTGGCGATTAAGTAACTAGCACAACGGTGTTTTCATTTTCATTGAGTGGTAACCCGTTCAAATGTAAGTTTTAAGTGAAATAATTGTTCGTATTATATTCAATTGCATAGTCCCCTGGTAGAATTTTCTTCCTTCTATTTTAAACAAATATTAATCATGGTTAGCGCTTAGTATCTCAATTTCGGGAAGCCTTAAATTTCTTTTTGACGAGATCTGTTTTCTTTTCCGCAAAACTTGTTGATTTGATCAAATCATTTCATCTTAAGAACGTCGCACAGTGGGACAAAATCAGAAAAATGCGGCCAAAATTAGAAAATTAACTTCAATGTTCTAGAAATTGATCACCTATAGGTTTTTTTGGTCATTGATTTTAAATATGAAGTCAAAATTTCAAAAAAACAAAATGGCGGATCCAAAATGGCGGATGATAATTGAAAATATTACAAATAAATAAATAAAAATTATTTAACAGCAGTTTTTGTGATTTTTGATTACAAATTTGTGGTTAATAATTTTAATAAATGAAGTAATGGATGCAAAATCACAAATATTTATCAAAACAAATTTAAACTAAATAAATTGAATCAAAATATTTAAGATTGTTAATTACAAATTCGATTATCGAATTTAAGAAAAATAATGAATCTATTTTGCTAGATATAAAAAATTTTCAAAATTTTATAACAGAAATAATAATCTCAAGTTTATTTTTATGATTTTTTTTATACACGAAGTATTATTTTTATTAAATAACGTTTTTTATTTATATTTAATATAAACAAACTATTTTGGCACTATTAATTTTCCATTTCTATAAAACATGAACTTGCTGAAGGATCTTCCAATAAATCGATAACGGCTTGAGGCATGCTACCACTTTTCCTACTAGGCAATTTTCGAAGAGAACTTATTACTGGATCTGACGAAATTAGAAACATATGTATAGCTCGTTCACCAGGAATTGGCACTTGGCTCCGCCTTCATCACGTGGTATGCGACGATACTATTTCGCTATTTTTGGGAGAAGGTTGTGAGCAATCCTGAACAATGTTGCTATTTGGCGATCGTTTGGCAAAAATATTTATTTCTCAAACTTTATGTGCATTTTTTTAACAATGAATATTTCATAAATTTGATGATATTTTACACTATTTTTTATGATATTTCTTTCTTTTGAGTGAATAGTTTGTCCTTTATGAGACATTTCGCTGGGAGAACAACAGTTTTAAAATTTAAACTATAATTAGCTAGTGTAACAAAAGGTATGTTAGCAGATGATAAAGCAAAGTAAGTGACTGAAAAAGAATTCACTTTCTGTGTTTGGCGCAAATTAAGGGTTGTCTCAATTTCAACAACGGAGATGTTTCTCTTTTAACTCCCGCGCTGAAATGAACTCTGCGTCCGAGGAGGTGGAGCCAAGTCTCAACTCCTGGTGAACGAACTATAATATGTCTTCATTCGTGTGTACTCTAGATATCTTTCTTGTGAACTTTTCACGGTAATTTCTAAAATCTTTATTCCTAGCCTCTTGGGCTTCTTCACTCATCATACCTATAGGTAATAAAGCTGATTTTAAAATATCATGTCCGTGAATCAATATCTTATGAAGGCTAGCTGGCATTGGATACCACGAATACTCATTTACATATAAATTTGCAAGTTCCAATGAATAATTGTAAAATTTAGAGGAATCAACTGCATACCTACTTGATAATGCTTTCAAAATGGTATTACACATTGAAATCAGATTTTCATTAAGTCCTGTAATTTCAGCAGACTTTTTCGAGTTTTTGAAAAAACGACGAGCCAGATTTCCGTCGTGCGTGGTACCTTTTCCTTGTATAATTATACCTACAGGTAAACCCATCTCTCTGTGAAACTTTATATTTTCTTCTCTGATTTCCACTTTTTCTTTCACATCTTTTCTTTTCTGCCAACACTTCACTTCAAGTCGTACAGAAACATGATATAACCACTAAAAAAAACGAATATAAGCGTGCAGTGTTGATAAATCGTATTCATAAAAATCTGTATTTATCTTCTTGGTCTTTAGTTTCGCCAAGTCGTTCATCTCTTTTGATGTAGCTCTGCATATATTGCATGTCTGTGCAGACTTTGTATCAGTAATCGCATTACACGTTTTTCCGTCAATCATTGTCATACCTAAAATATGCTTAACAACAAAAGATTGAGAATTATGTAAGTTCGCAACTGTAGGGACCAGGTTTTTAATTTTAATGTCCATCATCAACTTCTCTTGTTGAATAGCATCAGTCGTTTCATTTTTGAACTCAAGCTTTACTGCTCTGCAATATCTTGTGGCAGAAGGTCTGGGATTTTGCCACAATATAATTTTTTTTATGATCTCCGTTGCAAGTACCGTGAAGTTGTAGAGGCACTAAGCAATTCATATAAAGACTAGCATCTGAATTAGACGAATCTTGAAAAATTTGCTTATTCAGGGAATGACCACTACTGCCATCGCAACCCCATTTAGAAATCAAAGTTATGTTTTGCATTTTGTCTGCAGAAGTTTAAGCAAAGACATCTGATTGAACTTTTAAGATGCGTTGTGTTGTCAGATCTAGTGAGTCTTGAAGATTAATTTCAGCTTTCACTTCACTTATGCAGATAGAGACTTTCGATGGATAACAATGTGACGTAGCTTCTCGTACTTTGTAATAGGGTGGATAGACATTTATTTCACGTTCCAAGGCACTATTTCGCACTATTCTCTATTTTGATATGCGTTTCTCGTTAATCCTGTTTGAACGATTAAAGCTAATGCTTCATCTGGTGAGTAAGCGTTAACATTGGGAGTTTTTTGTATCAAATTGGAGTTATTTAATTTTATTTCTCCAATACATTTTACGGTTTCTGCATTGCCTTTAGATCGAAGGTGTCTTTTGCTCGCATCGAAAATTAATTGTGGTTCTGCTTCTTCACACAATTTTCGAAGTTAGCGTCTTTTAGTGCGTTCATTACTTGATGCATAATCTTTTTGCGGCCTACCACGTTTTACAGGAATTGATGTTGAATTTGAAACAGTTTCTATCAACAAAAAAAAAAAAAAAAATAAAAAAATAAAAATAAGAACAATAATTTACTCACATATTTTATATAAGTAATAAAAATTTTACAAATTATAGATAATTTACCTTTGCATTGGAATGTGTACAATTTCAATTCCGTGTCAAGCCAATCTTTATTTTGCTGGAGAAATAAATCTTTCTTGCGAGTGCATTTTTGCCACTTATTTTTAATAGTTGCAAAAATTTTTCTTAATTCTGATTTTTGTTGGCCATTCAAACGTTCAATATTAAACAACACTGCAACCGACTTATCAGCATTTTCGTATCGTTGTTGGGTCCAATTAGCATTGCTTTCAATGAGAAATTCGAAAATTTGGCATTTATATATTTTTGATGCCATCTTAAAAAAAAAATAATAAATATTTCAGCGAATAAGTTGCTATTTCATTACAGAGCATTTTATTTTGATATTTAATAAAAAAAATTTAAAAATGCCTACCTCAATTTACTAGTATAACTTGAAATTCACTCCGTTTAGAATGAAAAATGATAGTCGAAACACAATGAATGTGAAAATATTGAAAACACTCCACTGACCTTGACGAAAAATGAATAATTTTTAAATCCGAAATTGTAGATAGAATTGTTCCTTTACATTTTGAGACTAAATATAATTACAAAATATGTAGTGCTGGCACCATTGTCATAAGGTTTGATTTAAGCAGCAATTTTAAAAAAATGACAAGATTGTTCAGCCATGTAGATATAAGAAAATCTTTATTATAAAAATGACGCGAACGATAAAAATCGATATATCAGCCAAATTCGCAAATATTCGCAGCTAATTTTTTTTAGTTCTTGAGTATATATACCAAACAAATGCACACATTTTTTTTTACCTCGGCAACGTAAGGCTTTTTTTATAGAGCACCCTAAAGTTGCAATTTCATTGTACAGTTCAGAAATAGGAAAATGGCTCTGGTTTTAATAGTATTTATATAAAATAATGAATTCATATATATCTTAGAAATACATTTATGTATAAATCATGCATAGTTTTAATATTTTTATTTACTATAAGGAGTTACCATATTAATAAAAATGTAACTGAAAACTTTAATTTTTTTTTATTTCGACTTTGTTTCCATTTAATTGCTATTTCCATTAATAAACCAAAAAAACAAAATACACCGTCTTATTCCTTGGATATTTTATCATTACCATGTTTATCATTTTCCCATTAATTTGCTGATCAATTGTTTTTGCAATTTAGTTTGTTTTCCTTAAAAGTAAAATTCATTTTGAAATTATTGTCAAGTTTTAATTAAAAGGAAACTTAGAATTATTGCCAGCTAGCTAAGATCTTGTTAAGAAATTAAAAATAATCTGCTGATCAAATTTTTCGATGTACAGCAGCTGACTAATTACAAAGCATACTTTTTTTCGAGAAATGAAGATAAATTATTGATTGTCTTTTGTTTATTATTTGAGTAATGAGAGGTAAATGCGTGTGTGTGCACAGAAAGAAATACAACAGTTTGCTTAGTTTTTTTAAATGAACAAAAAATTATATCCGTGCAATTTTATTTTGACGTTCAAAGTTATTCTTTTTAGCTAACTTTATGAAATTTGCTCTTTTAAAAGAGATAATGGTGAAAAAATTTGCTTAAAAGTTGCAAATATTTTTTGTCAAATTTAGCACCATTCAAAAAAATAATGCTATATCAGGAAAATGCTCGATATGCCTTGTTTTATTAAAGAGCAAATACTAAAAATTGAAAATTCTAAAAAGATTCCAAAACTGTGCTATTTTCAGAATCACCTCAAACAATTTCTCTTTTCCTAACTTTGGAATTTTCTTAATGCTAAAATAAGATTTATTGAGAGGTTTTTGTGTGACAGATTATTTTATAGATGGTCGTAATGGTGCATACGTTAACGCATCTAGAGTTGCTTACGAAACGAAAACTTTATTATTACCTTCTACTACTCTTTTAAGAAAATCGCCATTTTAAAAGAGCTATTCAAAGTTTCAAGAAAATCGAGATCGATAATATTTTCAAAAAAAGATTGCTTTATTGCAACTTTTCATCTACCTCTGAACTGATTAAATTAACATAAGAAAATCAAAATGGCCTTTACCATACATCAATCTAAACAAAAACATGCAACTTGATTTTGTAATTTTTAGTCAATTAACTTCATTAGAAAAAACGAGATTTTGTAGTAGTGTTCAAAATGTGTCTGTGCAAACTCATTTAGATTTTTTTGCAAGCTACTCTGCAAGCAAATTATGCCTATTTGTGCTTTTGAACCGATAGCCTTAGGTTGGCCAAAGCCTTCAGTTGCAGATTCCGCCAGGACAACTTATTCTTTGTCCTGGAGTGCAAGTCTTTTACCCTAAACTTTGATTCCACACAATCGAGCCATAATTGTTTTGATCATCCCCGAAACCCAACGTCTTATTCGGCGTTAGTTTAACTATCAAAATAAATTTCGTTTCGTCTAAGTTTTAAGGTTTTTGTGTGTATATTTATGGCAGTAACGGTCCATGTTGCTGAAAAAAAAAACTCTAAATTGAATCGTAAATTCGAGAATTCAAAATTAACTTGAAAGAAAATATAAAATTGCTTATGAGCTACCATTTCTTATTGGTTTGTTTAAAAAAAACAATAAGAGATATGCAGGAGAAAAATTAAAAGAAAGGATTAAAGATGTAGGGTATTTTCAAATTAAATTCAAACGTATGATAGTTTTAATAATTCAAAACGGTATTGTGTATAAAAAAAAAATCTTAAAATAAAATTCCGTAGCAGAACAACTGCCCCTAAAATAGTTCAAGATAATGAGAGAAAATGTTTAGAAATTCTGTTGGTCGGGGCATTAATTAATAATATACAAAAAAAGATACAAATTAAAAGTCGACTTGTTTCAAGTGCTTTATAGGCGCGCATTTTCAAGAAACACGTCAACTGTTATTTCCAGTTCTTATTTATTTTTGAAGCGAGTGAACTTTTTAATCAAGTAAACTTGTCCCTTGTTTGTTGCTTGATCTAGGAATTTATCTTTTCGTGATTTGAAATTCAAATTATGGGTGTACGGGGATTCAAGTTATGGGGTTCAAATCACAAAGCTCAAAATCATGATAAATAACATCAAATCTGCAATTCTGTTCAACATTGGATTACATAAAATTTCTCACAGAGTATCGAAAATATTTTATTAAGTTAGATATCATGGCACTTAAATTATGTTATATAGTCAGTTTGATTAAAAATTAAACTCTGATAAATAAAACGTTTGTCATTTAATAAATCATCATAGTATTAAAAGATTTTTTACTGAAATATAATAAAATATCCTACGTTTTACATAAGCTATATTAATAAATACTATTGACCATTTAAATAATTCAAAGGCAAAAATAATTATTAAGTCTACTATTAAGAAATGTCTCTATGTAATAGCAAAGATTTAGATAGATCAACCAGTCATATCAAATTTTTGTTAGTAACTTTTCTTCACCTAAATTTAGTTTTTAAATATCGAAGAATTTTTTTTTTCATGTTATATAAGTGCACAATAAACTCCCATAAAACCTTTTTCTCGAAAAATCACAATCGCACCTTGTAAAATCCTGTAAATTGTTTGTCAATAAATATTTGTCTTGTAAATTGCTTGTTCGATAGAAAATTCTGCGATTTTTATATTATGTAATTGTCTTTGTGTTTATGACTACCAATGTTCAACTCCGCAGAGTTGTAATTTTGAATCGAATCCAGAAAACGAGGGAACTCCTTTATCAAGAATTAGGAGAAATTTGCCTTCGCGGAGGAATATTTTTGATGGAACTAACCTGCATTTACGTTACATGAACAGGAAAACCGCGAAAATCTCCCACTATTATACTGATGGCGAGGAGACTCTAAACTATGATCCGTCTGCCACTGACGATATTTTACGTCATCTCTTAGTTCGTTGCGAGCCGGGATTCAAATCGACCAGCCATCGCTGGTATGTGAACACCTCATTGGGAGTGTTTTTTTTTTAATTAGGTGTTTTTAAAAAGATTTTCCCTTTTCAAAATGAGGATTTTTTCTTTACCATGTTGATTTTCGCCATATATTATGCAAAAGCGTAGTTTTTACATTCAACGTTTTTACAGTTCATTCAAACATAATGTATTTCGGCGTACCGTCGTCCGTAGCGTATGAAAACACCAATCATTTTACATGCTTGACGAAAGCATGAGTGTCCACATGTACTTTGGTGAGATTCTTGCACTCCCATGTACAACTCTGCTGCACGATATTCTCAATTTCAGGCTTTATAACCCCCTGTCTGAAATCGAACCGAAAAATATCTCAATTTTTTTAGGGTGGCTAATGTAATCAAGAAAAAGAGTTCTTTGTCAAAAACTACTTACTTTATCATGATCATATAAATTCTTTGAAAATTATTTTGATTTTTGTTATTGTATATAGTGTTTAAAAATATTTTTGAGTGCTTAAAAAGTACTTAAAAGGTGCTTATTTTTTGTTGAAAGATTTGTCTACTCACCCTGCCCTAGTCTTATTGAAATCAAAGGGATCGGACAAAAAGTGATCTGGTTCTTTGAATTTGCTCAATGAAAATATTAGTTAACTAGTGGGCTGTGCCCCCCTGCTCGCTAACGCTCGCCAACCCCCGAAAATTGCTACGCAATTTTATATGGTTTGCTTCGCAAACCAAGCTCGCTTCGCTCGCTACTAACTTGAGTACTTTGCAAATGCACAAAATTCTAAGAATTCAAAACAATCATTCAAATCCATATAACAACTTTTTTTTAAAAAAAAAATTACATCTTTTTAGTAAATACTAAGTCATTAAAATAAATTTGAATTCAAATAAATGACATGTAATTCGTTAAACCTATTAGAAATGTGCTATAGTATAAAATCTTAAGATAAAATTTCTAAAACTGATATCTCTTTAAAAAGGTTAAAATTTTGGCTATAATTAAGTGTATTAAAAATTTAAATAAGAGAAATTGCAATGGAAAAACCCTGCATATACAAAACATTGAATTTCGGAAGAAATCTCGTTTGGTGAGAATGCTCTCTCTTGTCAAAAAATACAAAATAAACTGACCTCAAATAAAACTCCAAGGACTTCGAATCAAATAATTAAGGAAACTACTATCACGTTTAATATAAAAGGAAGATTTATTAACTAAACAATAAAATTACAGCATCGCAGTTCCAAAAAACAAATCTCACACTCACTCAAAAAAACAATTTACCTTCTAATTAGTCACCATAGCAACCACAAAACTCTTCTCGTTACCATCTATAAACTTATATATAATAAATAAATTATTTAGCAAAAAATACGATGCGCATAAGCACATAATATTTTACACTCTGGTTATTTCAGTTTCCGTTTTTAGAAGCGCTATATGTTGAGCCACCCAATCCAGATTTGGCATGTGACATTTTTAGCGGCAATTATTGGTTGGTTTTCTAGCGTTGCCATTCGGAGAGTTGTAATGAGGCTTTTTTTTATCGCCGTGTAAGAGAAATATATATATAGATAGCTACGAAAATCTTTCATTAATACTTTTTTAAGGTTTAGTTATTTATGTTCAGGTCGTAAAGTATTGTTTAATCCCTAATTTTAAATAAACCAAATGAAAAACCCATTTAAACCTTAAAGAATAGTTTTTGTCTTTTTATTTATGTTAATTGATTTGTGTCGTATTTGTCTCGTAGAAAAGAATGGGATGACTCTCTGCACGCCTCTGTTTGGATTGGTCTATTTAAATCGCACTGGAGCTGCACAATTGGACTCTGTAGATTGAGCTGGATAAAGATAAGTACATTTTTACATAATTTGTTGTCCATTATTTATCACAATTATATTGTGATTTATATGTCAATTCCGCCGAATCTGATTAATATATTATTACTGGTTAATCGGCTTCATTTTCAAGGTTATATTAATTTTCTTTAAAAAGTTTCTCTTCTTTCTTAAGAAAATAAATCGTACATACAGCAAACATCAATATAACGTAAAAATTCCGTTTTTCGCCCCTTTTGAGGGAGGAATTTATTGTTTACCCATTCTTAACCCCTTTGGAACCGGTGGAAGAGAGATCCCTCGGCCAGTACTTTCCAACAGAATAGTTTGTTCACCAGGAGTTTGCTCCGCCTTCATCACGTGGTATCAAACGAATGTGAACAATCCAGGAGAGGTCGCTATGTGGCTATCGTATGACAAAAATATTTATTTCGCAATCTTTATGTGCATTTTTTTAACATTAAATATTTCATAAATTTGATGACATTTCTCTCTTTTGAGTGAATAATTTGATCATGATTTTGTGAAGGGTCCGTTTTATGTAAAGATATTTTGTGAAGGGTCCGTTAACGGATCCAAATTTCTTCTAAACAGACCCCGGCTATGGTCAGCGGCATGTGATCACGCCCCCTGAAGGGGTTGATAATTAAAGATATAATAGCAAATGACGATGAGAAAGACGTGGTTTTGACTTTTATAACATGGTTTCGTATTCAACGCTGCTTTGGCCATCAGTGACTTATCCATGTGATGGTGATAATAATAGTAAAATTTTGAATACATTGCTTTCATATTTAAATTTAAAAAAAAGAGAGTAAAATTATGATCTTTGATTTTCTACTTCCTTGAAATCTATCATTCTTTGGCTCGATTAAAGCTTCTATTTTTGATAGTTTCGTGCATCTCGGATTTAACGAGTTCATTTATTTAACGAGCGGATCATGTAATTCATTCTTCTTAGGATCGACTCTTGGTGCCTCAATCTTGAGATGATTGGTACCGTTTCAGAACTATATCTAGGCAATATGGTCAAAATAGTTTAGTCAGAAGACAGCTCTAAAGTATGAGTCCCTTAATGTCATTCTTGATTATTGTGTTTCACCTACCTCAAGCAAAGTTTGCTTATTGCGATTCCCCTTTCCCCCACTGAACCAATTTTTGTCCCTCAATAATTTCATATTAAAGTTCAGTTATTGAATTAAGAGGTTAATAAATTTCGATAATATGTAAAAACTCTTTAATACCACATCTGACTATGAAATTTTTTAATGTCAAAAACTAATATGAGTAGGACTACTCATTAGTAATAAAACTACTTTAGCGAAGGAGAAAAAAAAACGAGCATGGGCTTTTAGAATTGTTTGGCTCTCCCCCCCCCCCCTTTGTAAGAAATTTTTTCCAACGCTCTTTAAATTTTTTTTTACAAGCGTTTAATTAACCATTTTTACCTTGGATGATTTTTAAATAAAATTCTTAAAAAAAAATCTTACAATAACTTAATCTTTTGGGTTTTTAATATCAAATTTCATTAAGATTGAAAATTAGTTGGTAAAAAAAGTTAATCTGACTTGAAATGAAGAACTCAGTTTCACATTCTGATAAGTAGTAAAGATTCATATAATTTCTACAAATTGTATTTACAATTCTTTTTTTTCGAACAGGAAGTTTAAACATAAAATACATATTTTGATCACAGTTGAAATTTTTTTTAAAATTACTCAATAGAAATGAAGCTATCCGCTTAGTTTAGATAAAATTGCTCGGGCCTTCTGGTTTCACGCATGGAACCATAGGGTTTTTTGGGATGAAATTATAGGAGTTCCGGGAGTTAGGCTATTTTTTCCCCTCGTAAATACTTCGGGTTTTTTTTGTGAAATTACTTACTGTAAAATTTCAAGTAAAAATGTAGCAAAATACCAAATTACATACAGATATTTTCCAACAATAATAATTTTCCAACAATCCAACAATAACATTTCTCATGAAACTTTTCCATTTCAAATAGATAATTATGTTCTGATATTACTTTCTCAAATCTAACTGTTCTCTTTCCAAAAAAAAAAAAATCAGTTTATTTTATTCTATTTCAATTAATGCGTACAACATGGAAAAAAAATCAGAACTAGAATCCGCTCTAGACCTGCAAATTAAACAGCCTCATATTTTACCTAATTCTAAGTTGCATTAATAATATACAAATTAATTTATAGTCCTTTTTTTCTTTTTTGTCAGTGTATCCCCTGCTGCTAATAAACTTTATTTTTAAATTCTGGATTCTATAGCCAAAGCTAAATTTCCCGACCTTTCATAGGTTTTGGACTCAAAGTTTTGTCCGGTTTCTTGACTAAACTATTAAGATCATATTTCTAAACATTCACTTTATTTTGAGTGTTAGAAAACCAAAGCAACGAAGCATAAAACTAATAAGTTCTATAGCGTCAAGTTTTGTTGGAAATAGTTTCATCTACGATTTGTTAGCGCATATTTTTTGTAAACTCTCGTTGCTGTAATATAATTCGTATTATAAATGGAAAACAATGTGGGTAAGTATTCGTTGTTTTAATGTTATTTTATTATTATTACATTACTGGGTAAAAAGACATCACTCTCTTTGATTTTTCGGGGGATAACATTTCATATCACGATAAAATTCTGTCAAATAATATGTATTCAAAATTTAAAGTAATGAACAAAAATGTAGAGATATTTAATAATATTTTTAAATTCCGTCTGTTCTCACAAAAAATACTAAAAATGAAGTGTTAATGGGAGCTCTTGTTAAATTTTTTTGTGGGTGTGCTTTTAATGTTTCGTCCATATTGTATTTTTTTACTTTCAAATAATGGTGCAGTTATAAACTTCAACAAAAATCAACTGAGAGATATTGTTTGTGGTTACAGCCTACTTTTTCAACTGTTCAACCGCGTCTTGGTCAACCATTTCAAAATTTTTGCAGATGTATTTTTCCGAAGGTGATATTGGCTTAAAACATATTTATATAGATCCATACTCTTGTTATTGACAGTGTTATGGATATAAACTGTTGCGTACTAGTCGCCAGAGCTCGTGTGCCTCTGCTGCTCTTAATATTTTTTAGATATCACTTGCCAAAGAGTTCTAATTTCATTAATATGCACCCCCAAAAGAGATGCCATAAGGGAAGACCACCAGCGAAGAAATCATGGACCCCAAGATAGGAAAACCGCGTAGATTGGGTTAGATTATATCACTTAACCCATTCCAATATTTCGATATCGGTACCTGCTCGCGTCAACTACGATAGCAAATGAGAAAAAGTATTTTAAATTTGAAGCAATTAAAATGTATATAATTAGAGGTTTGCCCAACGGTGGCTACGAGTATATTCTTCTAGTCAGTTTCTTTTTGTGATTTTTAAATGTCTTTTGAACTACTTCAAAAAGTGGAAGTCACCAAGAAAACTCGAGATGACTGTAAAATTTCGATGAAAGGTTCTGCAGCATTCCTTTTACAGCCTCGATCTCTCTTTATGTAGCTTTCATGTCTCTTAAAATATTATCTTGAAGCTCAAAGCTTATTCTGTATCAAGGAAATACAAGTTAGCTTGGAACTTTGCCCGGGAGAAACCTGGAAGATATTTACATCATCCTTTGCACTGAGATCAGTGTATAGCTGTCACTGGTGGTTCTTTACATTTGTACTGTTCCACGTGAACTTTTGTCCTATTATTTTTATTAAAATTTTACTGCATACTCTAAATATATGTTTTAACCTTCTTTGGGGTACACTCTCTTATTATCGCAGAATTTTGAATTTGATATGAAAAAGTTATCCTTGAAAGTTCAAAAAGTGATTTATTTTTGCCCCCTCATTATATGCACTATCCTCTCGTTTTCAATACATCTCCATTTATTCTGAACAAGCAAAATGCGTTATCAATATTTTATCACATCTTGTAGCTGTTAGTAAAGTCCGCTTCCGCTTTTATGTTGTACAGTGCGAAATGAAAGATACAAAATGAAAGATATCACCCGGAATAAC
Source organism: Parasteatoda tepidariorum (assembly GCF_982258835.1). NCBI lineage: Eukaryota > Metazoa > Arthropoda > Arachnida > Araneae > Theridiidae > Parasteatoda > Parasteatoda tepidariorum. The sequence continues at coordinate 129,757,031 of NC_141756.1, forward strand.
TTATGCTCTAATTACTGGATTTTCACAAACTGAACACCAATCATATTGGTTGAAAAGGGAATGTTTAACTTGTTAACCTCAAATGTTAACTATAAGATTCTGACACACTTTCTCTGAAATGTAACTGAGAGAAATATTTAGTATTAAAATGGTGCTTATTGAAATATTAAATTACTTTGTTTTATTTATAAATGATTCGCTGAATTAAATTAATCGAAATTAATTACAAATGTTACTTTAATTGGACCCTTGATTAAATTAAAAAAAGTACGACATCAATTTAATGGCATGCACTATTTTGGATTGCTTGGCATAACTTAACTTTGAATGAAGTTACTCAAACTTAGGACCGCTTTCTAACCTAACTATTGTGATATTTTCCAAGTAGCATCTACTTTGACAGGGATAACCTGGTTGGTAGGTCACTGGGCTCATGTCCAAGAGGATTTGTGGGTTTGATCTCCGCTGGCCGAAGACTCCCCGCGGAGTAAATGGTGACTGATGCATGTAAAATCTGCAGTCACAAAGTCCTCCATTTTCCCATAACAAATCATTCCTGTGGGGGTACTGATCCAGAAGTTTCCTCGTCTTCTGGATTGGTCCAAAAAAATTACATGGATACGAAGTTGAAGATTAATAATCATAAACCCAAAATTAGGAAGGTTGTTCAATGACGGTTATTTAAAAAAACAGCATTTACTCCAGAGTCAGAAAATACGTTTTTGTGTTTATATCTGTAACTTAATTGCTAGGGTTAACTTAAGACAACCCCTTTGAACCATTATGGTTGGAACTTAGTTTTCGAAAATCTGATCAATAAAACAAAAGTTATTCCCAATGATATCTTTTTTATTTTGCGCATTGAACCCTGATCGTAAAAGTAGACAAACCAATTTTGAACGTTTGCACAAAGCAGAAATTGTTGAGCGAAATGTATTTGATAATTATCTGTAAGTTGTTCGGCGTGATGTTTGAAGAATGTGCGTATGTTTTAAGTTCGAAGCAAAGCTGGAAAATAGTAGCACTTTATTTACGTCGTACTAGAGCTGCTCAATGAGCTGTTGTCGACGAACTTAACTAAGAAGACTGCTCTAGAGAGATTCCAAGGGATAAAATTTGTTTGTATTTAAAACAAGAATTTTTGCTCCCGTAGAGTTGAATTAATTTAAAGCAATTATCAGTTTAAAATAGCTCAGTTAAAAGGAGTTAATTAATAAGATGCATTTTTAAATTGATCAGGAGAGCGCTTTTAGTAATAAATATACAGGCCATAGGACGCTGTTGTGTTGTCTCCTAGTGAAAATTCTTGAAACTTCTAAAGTGTATCTGGAAGTGTGTCTTGCTCCAAGCTCTTTAATTTACAAAAATTTCTATGATTAAACTTTGCAGACTAGCCTGTAAATGGATTGAACGGATTAACTTTGAGAAAAAAAATTCCGACATTCTTTTAAAAGAACTATCAAGAGTTTGTCGGAGCATCTACTACTTTCGAAAACATGAAAAAAGGAAAATGTTAATAAAAGGGAGATATTCAAAAATCCAAAACATCATCCTTCAAATTTTTGCTGAAGTTATGGAAGCGAAAGAAAACTAGTGATAGCTACAATCGAAATTCGCCACTGTCTTACGGGGTCAGCAAGAAAATTACTTCTGGGGCAGATAAATAAAAGAGACACACAAGGATTAATTTGTTGAAAGAAGAACGAAAGAAGAATTAACGACGAAGAAAGAAGAACTGACGAATTGAGAAACTTAACAATATCTGGTTCTGATTGACTTGTGTGCTGTAGATGAACCCATTTTATTTGCTAATCAAGAAGGGTTCTGTTATGAACGGGAAGTGATCTTCTGGAAGTAGACGGGATTGTAGAGAGCAGATCCGTATTTATTTGATATTTAATCTATTACAACTGAAAGATTATATTCTACAAGTTTAACAATTACAAATATGTGAAGAAAGTTAGAAATGTGAAGAAAAATGATGATTCAAAGAACTCTTAAAAAAAGAAGACGAGCGAGGACCTCGAAATATGGTTTGGCATCCCCTCAAATTCAGACGTCTTCATAGTTGCATCAAAGATCTGAACCTTCAAAGCTGAAATTGTGTGGGTATCGATTCAATACAATCGGAATATAATTGCATTTACGAAACGATAGTAGAAGACGGTAGTGATCAATGACAGAAGTGTGGCTACTTTGGAAAAAGATTCGAGAGAAAATTCAACTGAACAAATTTTTTTCTAATACCCACCCGAATTATTGACTTTCGTCATTCGGGTATCAGATGGGTTGGTCACTCTCTCAGGGGTGCCATATTAGGTGGGCCAACGTTGCTTTCACAATAGAAAGGACAGATAATACGAAGAAGGGAAGGAAAGAACCGAAACTTTCTTACTTGAGGTCAGCTTCTTGGCCACCCTGCCGGCCAGTTGGCATTGAGCAGCATATTGTATTTTGCAATAGTTTCTTTTTTGAATAAAATATTATATTCATTCAATAGTTAGTGTGTATTCCTTAGAAAGAAAAATAAGGGATGTGTGGGGCGTGAGTTGTTATCGACCATGTCAACCGTCATCTATGCAAAGGTACCCCGGCATAGAGTCGAGTTAACATGTCTTATATACTAGTGAATTGTAGTTGTAATTTTGTAGTGGTAGATACGCTACAGATGTATTGAAAACGAATGAGAGGTAGTGAATTTGTATTTGTCTGACAGTTTTTGAAGTAAAAAGTAGACCCCTCAGTAAAGAGGTTTTACATTTTAATAAAGCACAGTTCAGTTTTTTTTTAATTAAATGTTAAATGACTTTTTAATCGTTTATGCATTTTCAAGTATTCTATTTTATTCACCTCTTTCTTATTACCTCTCACAATCCTTTAACCTTATCTATTCTTGAGTTTTATTTACTCTAACCATGAACTTTAATTTAAAATGGCATTGACGCGTGCGCGCTTAGGGTAATTTATATCGTATTTAGTGTCTAAATATTTTTTTTTGAAAGTAATTGAGTCGATCAAGTTGCTCCATCTCGTCATTTAAGGGGGAATGGATTTTTTTCAGGGATTATAGGGAGAAAAAGAAAGTCCGTGACCTCTTCAGCTCCAAACTAAATTCCGAGCGAAATAAAGCGATGCGTATTGCAGCCACTCAAAAATAAAATTATTTATAAAATGTTTCGTCAACATTTTATTTCGACATTTCCATTACAAATTTTTCCAAGGCTTTTCAACTGTGGTACATCGTATTCTTTTGAAGTTTAAAGTTTTTACCAACAAAAAAAAAGAATAAAAATGCGGCAGTTACCTATAATAATGTTCTATGAAAAAATGATTGGAAACATATACAAGACGGTTGTTTTCGGAGAAATGGGGTTCAGAATTATGTTCTATGGTAACAATTCGCGGCGACAGGAAAATTAATTAAAAGCAATAATTCCAGAGGTACTTCATTTTTATTAATACATTCAATTAGAAAAAAAAATATTAATAAGTAAACTCTATGTACCGAATTTCTAATCTAAGAACTTGTTTTTGATCGATTCTGAAAGATTGAATTTAAATCGTAAATTAAAAACCATTAAATACTAAACCAAATATTGCTGGAGACAAAAAAAAAACAAATAGAAACTGGGAAATATTTGTCACTGACTTAAAAACATGTTTTTAAAGTTTCGACTTTAACAGTTTTACTTAAGCTATTATAATATCCAAAGAATCGAAATCTATGCAGTGACAGTGCTCATTATTTTGCAGTCATGAGAAATTAAGTCCTTCCATCTATTGTACCTTCCTTCATATTGATATCCCCCATAATTTTAATTTTTAATACTTTTCGGCATGTCGCAAAGCGTTTTAATGTTGTGCAATTTTCGACTCCTTCGAATTAACAGAAGTTTTCAGCTCCGGTATTTTTTAAACCAACTTTCCAATCAATGTCACAACATTTAATATACAAAATCTTATTGGGGAAATTGCTACTGAATCAGTAATGAACTGTGGTGGGCCTATTTCAATACGCATCGCTTTATATATACAATCATACACAATCATAAAATGAACATATTTTTGTACCATTTTGCGAAATGTATATGGTGTAATGAAATGTGTAAATGAATCTGCGACTGATTCTTACAATTTTAGTTTTGCATTTATTTTGTAACTTCTGTTTCCTCAATCTTTAACTACACCTTTAATGATGTTATTAAAAATTTTAAATATCCATTTCCTACTTGATGGGATTTTAACAAATTAAATTAGAGTTTATGATGTTGAAATTGGTTTGGCAGTTGGGAAGAGTTAAGGGGTTACGAACTACGTGTTAGAAACCCTAAGAATTTATGCTTATTGTGAAACAAGCTAAAAGAAAAAGAGTGATTACATTTCAACCCTTGATGGACCGCCATTAGAGCGGCATGGCAAACTTATTGATCCACGTACATGATGGCGGAAGTTTCATTATTTCTATCACAATTAGTGCAGCCATATTTGAAAATATATCGATTGAAATTAATTATTTAACCTTAATTAATATTGTAAATTGTTATAATTACAACTGGAGGGAAGTAAACTTTATACACTTCCGGGCCGTGTTAAACACTGAAAGAAAAAGAAAACTTATATAGTGTTATCACTTTTCATGATTTGTATAAGTATTTTACTGATCCTTTTTGGTTATATTCAACTTATATATGTAAGAAAATAGCTAAGCCTGTGGAAATTTTTCTTCTGGAGAATTTTAAAAGTGTGGTTTTTTAAATTAATACTACTGAAATGAATTTCTCAACTGAATAAAAATGTAGCAAATTTTCACAATAAGCTTCTGCAATGACATCGCGCAACTTGTGGAACGATTCTGCCACAGCTCAAAATCGTATTTTTCTTTAAGTGTTAAACAAGAAAATAAAAGTTTTGAGGTTAGAAATTTATTTAAATATAAAGTACACTCTTACCATTTAGCAATCAAAACCTTTTGTGGTTGCGCATATTATGAGGCTGTGGTGCCACAGGGAGCGCGATGCTTTCTAGTATTCGAAACAGGCTCCAAAGCGGAGATAAGGGGATCAACTTAGTTCCTTGTACTTTTGTATCGAGAGAGTGTATTACTAATAAAGCAGAGGTGTCAGCAATTACGACATACCCGTTATTATTACGCTTTCACTGTCACGGTTAACTAATAAAAATTACGACCTTTGTAAATTCTCGCTATTTGTTTAAGTTTTTTTTCAACTTAACTACCAAGTGCTAGGAAATTTTGTCAGCAACTAATCTAATTTTTTACTGCCCCTTAAACAGTTTTTGAAACAATAAATAGAAAACAACGTTCTAATGGAAGGAAGAAATAAAATAAGGAAAGAAATATCATCCTTTCAACGAGCTGTTCTGAAACTTACGGAAAAGCATAAACTCAAATCTGAAATGCTGTCAGCCAACATTTTTAGTGGCTTAAATGCAAGATGATAAAAAGGCTAGTTTTTGTTTAACCAAAAGCCTTAACATTGATTCCAATTAATTAATTTAATTGAACCATCTATTAATGAAGTATAAAGTTTCCTCGTTGTATAATTTTTAATTTAGTACTTTATAAAAATTACTTTTTATTTAATAGTAAACTCATGAATGATTTTATTAATATTAGATACATATATCGAATGAAGTTGTATAGACACCATGAAATTGCTATAATTTGAGTTCTCATTTATAGCAATTATAGCAAGATTGCTATAACACTTACTGTATACATTGTGTTCCTCTGATTTTTAAAGCTAGTTTGGAAAGTTGGCACCTCTGCTAAAGCCTCCACTCTGAAATATTGAACATTTAGATTGGAATATAAGAAGGGTGGGACGGAATCTCGAAATCTCAAAGGTGGGATAAAAAGTGTAAATTTTAATAACCAAATTTAGATCAATAAAAAGCTAATAGATTCTCTCTGCTTTAACGTCGATGTAATTTTGATAGATAAACGAATTTGATGAGAAAAGGTTTGATCCTAAGTCCGGTTATAATTACGCTAAAATAAATAGTTCTGAACATTCACAAAAATTCTACATATTTTTTTAAAAAAAATGTGTAGAAAAATTTTATATATGATCAACCTGTAAGTGAGAGTTGAGATTTTTGTGTTATTTTTCATTTACAAATTTATTAAATTTTTCCCTTTAAGAGAGTACATTTTCCCCTACGCATTGGAACTTCAAGATTGAAAGCTCCCTTGCTGGTTCAATAAAATTTTCGTTATAACGCTATTTGATTTTATTAGCTCTTGGATTAGTAATGTCATATGCGTTTGGCCATAAAATGCCATATGAGTAATGTAAGTAATATAGTATATGAGCATATATGAGCAATGCCATATGAGCTGTGTAGTCACTTTTGCTCTTTTGCATAAAAGTTCAGCATTGAAATTTATCCCAATTATTATTTTATTATGATTTCATGAAATGAAAATGGTGTTTACGAGTGATTAAAAGTTTTTGAGGAAATTTTAGAAACGTACATTTTAAATCTTTGAAACTGTCTCATGAGGCTACGACAATTGAAATGCTGTATTGATTTGAAACATCATGAAAAAGATTTATCTGCAGAGCCCTATTAGATACTGTATGTCTGCAAGTAAAAATAAATAAAATCGTGCTGCACTAATTCTGCTACCAAACATGACGTTATTATTTGTTAATTAAGCTCTAAAAGAGGTAGCGCTTTAAAACCTCTTTATAATAATTCATTTGTTATTTATTTTTTAAAGCGTGCATACCTAACTCACATAAGATATTTATTAATACTAAAATTGGATTTTTTTTCATTGAATTATAATAATTTTAAAAAAATATTAGTTGTTCTTTATTTTTTGCTTTGTTTGCATTAAAGAATTTCGTATTAGTATCTGTTATCAAAAAAAAAAAAAAAATCTTGTTCGAAACATTTTATATACACCGTTAATTGTTTACAACTTATAGAACATTTAACAGAATTTTTAAAACTAAAATAAATTTGTTTAATTTAATTTCTACCCCTCTCAAATACTAGGAAATTAAATTTATTTGTAAAACTGCTCTCGAAATGTAGTTTAATTCGCTTTATCTGTTCACTGGATAGGACGAGATATTTCGTCATACACGGGCTAAGTATGGCGACATTTTTCGTCTTGTAATTACTTGAGATGTGATGGATGATATTACCTATATCTATGAAAAAAAATGTATCAATTTCCAAACGTGCTGAGCAAAAGTTGATTACACGGTTAACAGAGCTTTCTAGTTAGTGTGATATGTTTAGGTATCCAAACTAGATAACTTGCACTGAAATCGGTTATTTGTAAAGCAGGTTATGCACACTTGAAGTTTCTTATGCTGTTTATTGAACAATTATTATTAAAATAATATTAGAAATTCCAATATTATATTATTAAAATAATATAATATTGGAAAATATTAACCAATTTAAAAACTTTTTCATTATTTATTTAAATAAAATAAAATAAAATTAAAATTTCCTCTCTTCGAAAAAGGGTTTCGAATTTCTGTACTATCAAACTTCTGTGATAAAAAGTCTATTTTATTTTAAATAATCTTTTATAATGACAAAAGAAAAGTTCATAGTTAATAAGTAATGTTTCTTATTGTGAAGAACTTTTCCCTTAAACAGAAGTCACTGATTTTTGCAGTTTTCTGACAATGCTTTTAAGTATAAAATGTTGTCATAACGTAATTAATAGCTAATCAACATTTTCTGCGTTAATAAAACGACGAATCAATGATGAATTGCAATAAACTTGTAATAATTAGGACTCCATTTATCATAAACAACTGCATTAATTATTTATGCTTGAAACTGAATTTGTTTCTAGAATGTATTTTATTGATAAGAAAATAGGATCATGATGAGCAACCAGTTATTTTTAGTCTTTTTTTTTACCGAAATGTTAATATTTAAATTGTTTTTTTTTTTTAAACTCAACTAGGTATATTTTTAAGATGTGATTTAATTTTCAAATTGTATTTGCAAAGCAGTATTTTCAGAAAATTATAGTTTTAATTTTATACTGCAAGGAACTTCTGAGAACTCTTAAATATTTTAAATTCTTAAATCACAAAGTTCAAACTCTTAATTTGCTTGAATTTGTTAGAGCGTTTCCCTGGTCTTAAAAAACGGAAAGTTTTTTCTTTTTTTAAAATTTTTCTAGCCGTAAGCATGGAGCCCTTTGAATTGTTAGGATTTAAAGTTATCTAAGAATTCTAAAGTAGATTACCTAAGGTCAATGATAAAAGCCTCATTATTAATATCTTTAGATGCGAAAGACGATTGCCTTCTCTCTCTCAAAAAAAAAAAAAAAAAAAAAAAAAACGCTTTTTTTTGTTTCATATATTTTTGTAGGTATTCAGCAATCACAACAAAGAATCATACTGATCTTACAATATTTAAAGAATATCCGTTTACGTCGATAGACTTTGGATGTATCTCAAAGTTAAAATGATATTTTACTAACTCTGCTCAAGTTTGAGCCCGATTTTTTTCCCCTTCGTATGTTATTTTTTTTCCCTTTATTTCTTCGTATTTAGAATTCGCTCTGAAAATATTAATTCCGACAAGAATGACAACTTGTGTAAACTTGGATCTTAAAAGTTTAAGTAAATAATTTTCTTCTCCGAAATTCCCTGGTCATTTTATTATGCATTCATTTCGAAATTCAATCATAAGTCTTAAAGAAATATTATTTCATTATTAAAACTCTATCCGAACGTCATTGATAGTTGAAATCAAGTTTGTTATTTTCTATAGCAAACTTTTATGAGCTCCATTTGTATGGGCTCAGATACAAGAGAAAAGTAACCTTGCCCTCTTTCATTTTTGTCCAATTCTTAGTTCTTAATACCGTTTCATTTTGTTGCATTGACTAATTAATAAAGCTTATGATTAACTCAGTAACTACTCTCAGATTTCGTGCTGTTTGTTCTCAAACTATACATTCAACACACCAACTTGTTAATGTGTCAACACCATATCTTTTGAAATCTTTAACACAGTTCAGGTCCCAGGAACAAATAGATATCCGTATCAACCCACACTTTATGTTTTTTTTTAAATAACTAATTCACACTTGACTTCACTGGACGGAAAACTAAAAACCCTCTATTTGTCAGCCCGATGATATTAGATAACTATATGTAATTAATTTCTTGTCCATTGCTTCTGTTAATTCTGTGGATTTTTTTATTGGAAAAAAGAGGTAAATGACCTTTTCAAGTTTGCTAGAAAATAGTATGTGGAATTTTTTTGTATTTATTTTTTATACTTAGTAGTTTCTACAAGAACTAGTATTCACAATTTTTAATCTGTCAGAAAAATAAGGTGTTTCCAAGGTGGTGTTTCTGAACCATGAAATTTCCTATTTTAGTTCTGTTTTGTTTTTATTAACTTTTCTCGATATTTCTATGATATACATAGTTTACTGCACGATTTAAATTCATCAACTTGTTTTCACATTTCTGTGTAAGTTTAGCGTAGTATAACCGATGTTAGGTACATTTCATTTAACCATAAAATCCATAAATCCTGAGCGTTTATTTTATTTATGTTATAATCTATGTTAACCTAGCGTGACATATACGTTACGCGAATTACGAGAATTTCTTATTTAAAACAGGACTGATTTCACATTAAGCAAATGTTTTTTTTGTTTTTTTCAAAAATCAAGTAGTAGCTAACAGAAGAAAATATTTATTTAGTTGAAAAAATAACTATTTTTTTAACAGGTTTTTTTGCGTCCCGGCATGTTAAAATTCAGGAGTTACTGGTTTTTAATAGTTGTTAGACGCGCATCGACATTTCACTAATTCATAATAAATGCTAATTTTTTAAAATCAAAATATGAGAATTTTCTTGAAAATAAAGTGCAAAAATGTCAAGAGAATAGACATTAAACATTTTCTTTATTCAGAAAAAATTTTGCTGATCAGAATAGAAATTTTATGTCTGAAATTCTGATTTAAAAAAAAAAAAAAAAAAAAAAATCGAAGTCTGTAGATTTGTATTCTTATGTTTGATTTTTTTTGCCCTATTGGTTTCTTTTTGAAGTGCTGAAACTATTTACTTGAATTGTACTATTAAGTAGGATAGATTACTGATCAAAGTAAGATTTTTGTTCACATTTTAAAACTTTAAGAACAAAAATATAGTTATTAATTTTCTAAGCCGTATGCATGTATGCGTGCATAGTCCTCGGAATGTGTATGAATGCATGCCTGAAAATCCGCCATCGCAGCTTTCTAATTTCAACAAATTAAAAAAAAAGTTTTGGGGTGTGCATTATATGTTATATATTATAAAGAGTGGAAGCATGTTTGCAATCTAAAATGACTAGATTTTTTTATGTAAAAAGGAACAAATTAAATAAAACAAGTTTGTAAAAGTATTTTGAGAAATTAGTTTATTTGATTGTTAAACTGGTTCTCGAGTTTATTACAATGCAAATCAAAGCCGTGATCTTACATCATTGCTCTGGATAGTTATGTTTTTTACCATTATCAAAATTATTTTAATATTAATGCTTTTTTGTATAGAAAACTTTTTATCGACATTTAACTGTTTAGTTAGCATATAATAGTATAAATAACTAGATTCAACTGCAAAGTGTCTAAAGGCACACGCTGTATGGTTATTTAACATTAATTTTGCGTATAACTTTAATAGTTATGGTTGATTTTAAAGGCAAGAAAAATGCATAACATTAAAATTTTTTTATATTGTATCTACGAGAATATTTTTGTTTCTGACTGGTCTCAGCCAATTGCAGGTGGTTTTTCTGTTTAGACTTAACTCTCTAAGTAAGACAGAGTAAGATCTCTAAGTAAGATCATCGAGTTCTCAGTAATTTTAAACTGCATTTTGGAACTATGAATTCGTTTAAAAAATCAGTACATGATTAGTCGTCTCAGAGCAGAAAAAAACGGGAAAACGTTTGTGTAAAGGAAAAACAAATCTGGAGATGATTCTAAGAAATTGCGGTACAGATTAAAAACCAATCTTTGGTTTTCAATGTTCTTTTTTAATTAAATTTTGTGAAGAAACAAACGTACAGTCGAACTCGCTTATAACGAGCTCGGATTTAACGAGAACTCGGATTTACCGAGGGAAACGAGAATATTTGGTTGGATCAATGTTAAGTCTATGGAACAGAAGTCGCTTTTAACGAGAAAGACCCGGTTTTAGCGAGCAATATTTTTCTGTCTTGCAATCTTTTTTCTCATCTTTCTAGTCTTATCTTTTTTTCAAAATTATAAGAAATGCGCGCGAAATCAAAAAAACCGCGAACTGAAACTTAATTGCCCTTATCGCTCTAATCTGAAGCATGGGAAAAGTCGCGTGAGAGTAGGCGGAGGCGTATCGATTTCGTGCCTTATCGGTCATGACCGATAAAAGCATTTAATTAAATTTAGTAAGTAAGAATTAATTTATTAAGCAAGAAAAGTATTTGATTAAATTAATTAATGTAAATAAAGTAAGTAAGTAGTAATTAAATTTTAAGTAAACTCAATCATTTGACCTCCAAAGCCCCCCCCCCCTCTTCTGTTTGCACGCCTGCCGTAAGGACCCGTTTATTACGAGCACTCGGATTTAACGAGTACAATGTTACGGTCCCTTTATGCTCGTTATAAACGAGTTCAACTGTAATTTATTTTGATAAGTTTCTAGAAAAATTGGTAAATTAGGCAAATTTAAGCTTCCAAGGAAATTTTTTCTTTTTTGTTTTTAAAGAGTAAGAAATAAGATAATGACTATGTTCCGTGCAACCTAATTTGATTAAATTAACAATTACTAAAAATGAGCAGTTTTTGGAAGCAATTTAAACTAGTATCTTACATGCGTAGTTATGTTTCAAAACGACGTTACTTAATTACTGTCTAAAACTTTATAATTTCAGTAGCTATTCCTGTTCATCACACACTAAGGTTTTTGCAGGGCGAGAATTTCGTAATATAAAAAGAAAATTAATTTATACAAAAAAACGTGTAAAAAATCTTTTTTGAAATTGAATGTTCTCTTTTTTAAATACTAACTTAGATTCCTAATCTCTTGAAATATAGAATTGAGATGTTTCAAGTATTTCATAAAGCTTACTGAACAATGAAACAAGAGTATTTTAAGTTTTATGAATAATTGTAGTAAAAAGTTACAATAAAAATAAAAACAAGATAAATTTAAAATATCATTTGCCCTAGAATTTTTAATTAACAAATGTGGCTTTTAAAAAGAAATAATTGGCACAGTATTTATTTAAATAATTATTTTTAAATCTCAGAACATTTTATCCCAGCTATATCCGTTTGTACGTTTAACAATTACAAATATTAAATATTTGAGATTTAGAGAAAGAAAACTTTCCTATGTCATGGGCGTCAACTCTTAATTCCATTTTTATTTGGCATGGAAATCAAGAATTACACACGAACGCACAATATAGATATAACATTTATTTGTAGAAACGTATTCACTTAAAAATGCTGTTTAAAAATCTCCATAACAAAAATTTATTGTAAAATAATTTTTGATTTACTGAAGAAGCAAAAACATTTTCTGCCGCAAGAAAACTTCTTTAGCTTCGAAATCACAGACAGCAATAGGATTTTCGAAATCAACCGCATCTAATCTGTTCTCAGTCTCATATAAAATCTTGTATGATCAGTCTTTTGTCAGACAACATTTTCTATTTTATGATGATATTTGAGTAGTGTGTTTTAAACTTAATTAGCATATTAGTAGTTATGAGAACGCGTCATAAGCAATTTAAAATGGCAAAGCTTTTGTAAATTTACGTTTATGTTCATGTTAAAAATCCTTTGAACCAAAGAAATCTTTCTAAAATTAGAGCATCTAAGATAATTGCTCTTTTTCGGTTGCGCACAATACCAATAATGCTAAATGGTTGCCTTAATATAAAAACGATCGTTAACAAAAATCTACCTACCACTGAATGTTCTATAATTAATAAAATTTCGAGTTCTAATTTAACAAATATATATTGTTGTAAACTCTTTGAGTATTTTTATGCATCGTCTTAAGATATCTTTATAATTATGTATATTTCTTCTAAATTATTTTTTTGTTTTAAATAAATATTTTTTTAAGAAATAGATTGGATTTTAACTGTTCCGTTTCTTTTTAAAATTGCGATCTTATCACTTCTTAACATATTTTTAAATGAAAACTAATTGTTACTTTGTAGTTGAGTAGCTTGTAAGTTTTGGATATCCATAATGTTTCGTTGGCTTCCCGTGTGTGAACGTATGTATCGATCGAGGCTTATAAAACTTTATTATTTTTACGTCTTTGAAGAATTTGTAAGTTTTTTAAACCTGCTTTTTACATTAAAGGAAAATTTCTTTTAAAAATCTTTATTTTCGTTACTTTATATGAATCTTCGCCCCGAGTAATTATTTTTAAATAAAAAATAATTAGAAATTTTTTTTGTAAGAGTTAGATTGGGTTTCAACTGTATCCTCATAACGTCCTCTTAATACAATGACACTGTTGATAAGATGGTGACATTTATTTATTTTAATTTTGAAATGTTTAAAGGTGAATAAAATTTACTTAAAAGTGTTAAATTATTTCAAAAATAAATTGTCAATTTTTAAGCCTTTTTTTTTTTTACTTGGAACTTTTTCATTAATGACACTTTTTGAATTAACGAGAAATGTTTAGTACTTTATTAAAAAGTTTTATGAAATTATACATTTTAATAAATCAGTACATGACTAGTTGTCCCAAAGCTTGGCAGAAATTGGAGAAAAAAAGGCTGTCTAAAATTTGATTTCGCTGCTACATCTCCAGACGAAATCAAGAAATCACGTTAACCCTTCGATTTATTAGATTTTTCATAAAATCATTTCACGAGAAACTTATAATTTCTTTTAAAAAACGTAAATCATCTGAATCTTCTGAGAAAAAAAAAAACGAAAAAATTCTAAAACTACGAACTACCAGAAAAGTAATAACGATTCCACGTTCTCTGCAATCTCATTTGTTGATGTTATCTATAATTATAAATGCTCTGAAGAAGCAAATTAAGTTTGTATCTAAAATTGTTGATGACAAAATCACATTTCTTAATTTGATGCATAAAATTTAACAAGCTTCGTAGCCATCCGTGTGCATCACACACAAATTAACGTTTTCTTGTTTTATAAATGCTTGAAATTCATCTTAGTATTTATGATATGTAAGAAAGTCCAATTAATGAATTTTAGATATTTTATTTATTTGAAAAAGTGTTTAACTTACCAAAGAAAAAGAGTCATGGTGGTTTCAATCTTCAATATTGTTTGGTATAAGGGATTTAATACTTGTTTCAGAAAATTAAATGTTTTTAGTTTTAAAAATTTTGATGCTTTGAGGTATATAACAGACATCATAATATCTATAAAATATTGTAGAGAAAAAAACTTTTAAGGCTTTATAAATCGAATGCAAAATTTATTTAATAACTAGACATTAAAAACTGAGAAAAATGTATTTTGCGGGATATGAATTTTGTAATGTAAAGAATGAAATGATAGATTTTATAAAAATATTTTTTTTACATTTCAATGTGTAGTTTCTTTAAAATATTGGATTACATTCCTTATATCACGTGATGTTTAAAATTTAGCTGCTTTAAATAGTTTTATTTTGTTTGAGACTATGAAAAAAATTTCTCAACATCATAGACGTCATTCAATATCAACGAATGCTATCAGGTTGCACGTGCATGCTTAATGTCGATTGTCGAATTAAAACAATGAGAATTTTAGGATATTTGTTTGGAAAAAAATGCGAAGAAAGCGCCATAGTAAAAAGTTCTTTTGACGTTTCACTGTGTAAGGTTTAACAAAATGTGGAAGCATTTTCTGCCACAAGGAGAGTTTCCAATTGACAGCAGCAGGTTGTTTAAAAACGACTTATGCTGTTCTGTTCTCAGTTACATAAATATTCATCTATGATTATTAAAGTCTTTATCGGGAATCATTTTATTATAAGATTATACATGATTAGTAAGAGTTTTTCTTCGATTTGTGTTTTAAACTTAGAAGCATATTAAGAACAAGTTGTAGAACGGTAATAAGCAATATAAAATGGCAAATCCTTTCTAAATTTGAGTTTCGTTTCGTAGTCTAAAAATATTTTGACCTCTAAAACATCTCAGATAATATTACCCCTTTTTTCACACAATACTTATAATCGTAAATGGTTGCCTCAATATTTAAACGATCTCTAGCGAAAATTCTTTTTTTTCACCAAAAAATGTTCCATGATAAGATGACAAACTGTCATTCATGTGTTGAGCAAGTTTTCTGATTACTCGTGATAAGGACTGGTATATTTAACGATATTCTTTTTATGCATGAATTTATCGCTCTTTTTTTATTTTAAAAAAGATACTATCTTAACATATTTTAAAAAGAAAACGAAATATCAATTTGTAGTGGGTTGTGTGTTGAATATTTATAAATTTTTTTATTGGCTTCTCGTTTGTGAAGGAGTGTATCGATCGAGGTATAGAAAAATTTTAAAATGTGATTATTTTTATAAGACTTTTAGAGGTTTGTAAACCTGCTTTTCACATTAAAAGGTAAACTCTTTTAAGAATTTCGTTGCTATGTATGAATCTTCGCCCTGAGTAATTCTTTTTAGACAAAAAATAATTAAAAAATTATTTTTTGTAAGGTTTAGATTTGGCTTCAACATTGTCTTCATAACGTCCTGTTAATATAGTAATGATACTCTTTGATTATAGTAATACCTTCAAAGCATGTCAGCTTCTATGTGTCAAAATTAAACTTAATGAAAACTTTTATTATCGCTTATTATCTGATGCAAAGATTATTTAAAAGTGTTACCTTAATAGTTTTTTTTTTATTTTTTTGTTTTTTAATAGTTTTAAACATATTGCATTTTTTTAAAAAATCAGGTTGATGTGTTTATAGATAGGTAAAAAAATAAACTAAACTATTATAAACTATTGATAATAACCTTTTGGTAGCTTTAAACCTTTAAACCTTCCGTCCAAATAAAAAGTAATGAATATCTTGTTTTTTTTTAATACTCTTTTTTATTATTTTAAACATTTTCAAGTTCAGAATGTTTTGTACTTAAATTACTTGAAAAATTCTCTGGAAAAAATATTTTATTAAAGCAATATTTTCATTTCTATGATTAGACCCTAGCGAATCAATGTTATTAAGCAATACCTGAACTTAAAATATTTTTTGAAGTTTTAAAAACACGATACTTTGTGTTTCGAAATAACGAAATAAAAAATTTATTTCATTATACTCGTTATTAATAATTGTCTGATTTCCAAAGATGTTTTCTCTAATATTTTTTATGTGTATATTTAAATATGGTTACTCTAGTGGAAAGTGTATATGTCATTGTATATTGTGTATAAGTAAGTGTTGTCCTATTTATTATTTAAAAAAGTAGATGCAGGAACAGTTTTTGAAAAATGAAACTTTTGTTAGAATTTCATTATTATCCCCCCCCCACACACGCAGCTGACTGAGAATTTCAAATTAATGGATTGGGTCAATAAGCTGGATTTGTTACAAAAGAAAAACTGTATTTACTATTTTTTTAAACCGCTTCAAACTACGATGTAATTATGACGACAAATAGACCAAAATTAAACTCTGAGTTGTAATTGAAATTTCAGAATTCCAAGAATAGTGTGAACTCACTGAACGACATAAGCTCGAAATTGATTAGCTTTTTGAACAGTAAGTTCAAAGATATGCAGAATCAACTAGAAATACTGAATCTCTGAGAACAGAAGAAGTGTTAAAATAAAACACATCATGAAAATACAAATTTTCGCCAAAACAAACATCTATTAGGTAACATAATTAAACAATTTTTAGAGGAAAGATTTGGGAGCTTGTGACTGGACTGGAAAACAACTTGATGTGACAGTTGCAAAGTATATAAAAATATTGCACAAAAGGGAAGCAATATGACATGCTTCTTCAGTGACTGAACCATTTCTTCATTTTGTTCCATGCATCTTATGAAATGTCACGCAATTCTGCATATATCTCCCCATACCAGCAAGGATGCGAACAATTCTTATCAATTCTTAAAAAAAAAGAAAAAAAAAGAATTGATTTTTCCTTTGACAAATGAAGAGGACTAAAACAAATTGATGTGACAGTTGCAAAGTATATAAAAATATTGCACAAATGGGAAACAATATGACATGCTTCTTCAGTGACTGAACTATTTCTTCATTTTGTTCCATACATCTTATGGAATGCCACGCAATTCTGCATATATCTCTCCATACCAGCAAGGATGCGGATAATTTTTATCAATTCTTAAAAAAAAAAGAAAAAAAAAGGAATTGATTTTTCCTTTGACAAATGAAGAAGACTAAAAGAAATTGATGCGACAGTTGCAAAGTATATAAAAATATTGCACAAATGGGAAACAATATGACATGCTTCTTCAGTGACTGAACTATTTCTTCATTTTGTTACATGCATCTTATGAAATGCCAAGCAATTCTGCATACCTCACTCCATATCGACAAGTAAGCGGACAGTTCTTATCAATTCTTTAAAAAGAAAAAAAAGAATTGATTTTTCCTCTGACAAACAATGAGGACTAAAACAAATTGATGTGACAGTTGCAAAGTATATAAAAATATTGCGCAAATGTGAAACAATGTGACATGCTTCTTCAGTGACTGAACTATTTCTTCATTTTGTTCCATGCATCTTATGAAATGCCACGCAATTCTGCATACCTCACTCCATATCGATAAGTAAGCGGACAGTTCTTATCAATTCTTAAAAAAAAGTACTAAGAATTGATTTTTCCTCTGAGAAACTATGAAGACTAAAACAACTTAAAGCGAACGTTACAAAGTGTGTAAAAAGAGTGTAGTAATGGGAAACAGGATCACAATCAAATATTTCATTCTTCCTGTGTTGAGTAATAAAGACTAAAACAGATACTTTATATGAGATGAGTGAAGGATTCGCAATAAAGTAAACTATTATGCATTAAGATCTCGTAACTGTTAGTGATCGTACTATTACATCATTCCTCTATGTTCCAGGCATACTGAAGATCAAAAACATCTTGATACAAAAAGTCAATACCGAGAATTTGTAACTTCATGTAAATGTTGTAAAGGAAAGAAATGAAGAGAATTATGTATTAGACGTGAAGATCTCGTGGCTACTTATGTAATTTGCAATGTGCCGTTTTATTCCGTAACTAAAAAATATAACACAGCATTACAGCATTCTACAAATGTGTGAGAAACTTGTCGAAAACTTGCTTGATTGTTTTATAAAAGCAGCTTTGACCCGACTCCCGTAGAACTTTTTTCTTCCCTCTATTTAAGCTGAATAACAGTGTTGAAAGTCGAATAACAGAAACAGGGAAATAAATAAAATGGGGGGGGGGGTTAAAGAATGAAGAACTTACTAAATTTTTTTTAGTTTTTTTATTAGTTTCCTTTTCGTTTTAAAAGCTTGTAATTTTTTGCTTATTTTTCTTGAAGTGATTGTAATGAATATTTATGTGATTGTGATGAATACTTAGAAAAATTAGCAGTTTTTACGGAGGCTTGTTCTAAGAGTGTTTTATTTATAAATATTTTAATGAATGTATAGTTCAATATTTACTTAGTATAAACTCTGCAGTCAGTTTCATACGTAATTCATTTATTATAGTTAATTCTTGTGATTAAGAAAATCCAATCTTCCCTATCGTAAGAAAAAAAAAAGATGGGGTATGAAGCTTATTCTAAATTATTATTAATTTTTTTTATTTCTTTAAATGTGAACTATTTTCTTTTAAATTATTTTGAGACTAAATGGATTTTCTTTCGTATTTTGATATTTTGTTAGCTATTTAAATCACTTGTAGTTCATATTTTAGTCATATGCAAATGTTTTGCATTTCATGCATCTTTTTTCATTATTTACATCATTTCCTATCTTATACATTGCTCCCATTATTTCAAACAAATAAAAATACATTCCAATCCATAAAAAAAGATGGATCGGACAATGACTTATTGCAAATTATTTTGATTTTTTTAAAAAAAGAATTCTTTAAATGTGTAGTGAAGGAAACGAACCGAATGGTTTTGCTTTGATTTAGAAAGTTTTATTACTAGAGCAAGCAATCACTTTCAAATTATTTTTGGCATTTTCATTACATTATTTATTAAACTCAATCAGTTTTGTTGGCTATCATTAAGAACGTTTCGTGTTTTTAAGTTTGCGAAAACGTACTTTAGTTGAAATACACTCAATTTCTTTAAAAATGATTTAATAACTAATTACTACAAATTCAATTCAGTATTATCTATGTATAAAATATATATTCATCTAATTTAAGCCTCCATGAAAAACTTGCAAATCCCTTTTGGTTTGAATGTTCTCTAGATTGCAATGTATTGTACTTATTTATTATGTAAACAACCTAACAGTTTGCTTTAAAAAGGAAAAAAAAATATAAGAGAAAAAATATAAAGGAAAAAAATATATAAAATAAAAAATATATAAAAAAATATAAAAAAGAAAAAAAATATAAAAAAGAAAAAATACATAAAAAAAATATATAAAAAAATATATATATATAAAAAAGAAAAATATATAAAAGAAAAAATATAAAAAAGAAAAAAATAAAAAAAAAATAAAAAAAATATGAAAAAATATGAAAAAATATATAAAAAGATATAAAAATATTAAAAAATTATAAAAAAAATATGAAAAAAAAGAAGAAAAAAAAGCAAACTGTGGTAATAGTTCTTTGTATAACACGTTTGCATTTATCTTTCAATTTAACTTTTTTTGTAGTATTCAACTAAAAAACACTAACAAGTTAGTATTATGCATGCAATTTTGTTTTTAATGTTCTGTATAATAAAAAATTGCATTCCTCATTTTATTTATCAATAAACATTGAAAATTTTTTCTTTAATAACAGTTATTTCATGCATTCCTTTAAGAGTTTAACATTAATTCATTAAGAGTTTCTTTTTTTTAAGGCTTTGATTATTTTATTTAATTATTGGCTATTTGTTAAATGTAATAATTTTTTAAAACTGGTTTATTTGAATCATTTTGTATCATTAACAAAAAAATTAAATCTTTGCATCAGTCTTTCGTGCCTTTTTTTTTGTTTTAAATTGCGTGAGATGTTTTAATTTCGGAAATGCTGAAAACCCTCAGTAAAATGTTATATTTTTACGAATTAAGTTTTATATGAAGCAGATGATAAGAGCAGAGATTATAAGAACGAATTTAAGGGATTCGAATCAAACAAAATTACTTTTTCAATTCTTGAATATCTTTAAACTAATAGATTCGAATCAAATATTAAGGACCTCAAAAACAATTGAATCAAATGGATGATTCAATCAGATCATCGGCTATCTATTCAGATCATCGACGCAATATTTAACTATAATTGGCAGTATCATGTAATGATATTGAAAGGACGTTTTTACAATGTTGAACCTGTAATTTTTTTGTTTTAAATATTTACTATGAAATATAAAATTCTTTTAAAAACAGGGCGAAGCAATACCTCTTGTGTCAATTATCGTTGGAAGCCTGTCAAAAAAATTATGTGCTGAACTATTAACTGGAGCTCTCAAATCCATTGATGTGTAAATTCGATTAAAATATTTACCAGACTTCAGTCTGTTGAACTGAACTTAATTTCAATAAAATTAACAAAAGTGTTTTTTTGTTTGGGGGGAGGGAGGGAGCGATACTCATGCTTAATGAATGTCCGTTAATGAATGCCAACCTTTATCATGAGATAATCTTACAAGAGTACCAGATGTTTTCTGAGTACAGAAATAATTACTTTTTCCACTTCAATTAAGCTTTCTTGACTTATTTCAACTAAAGCAACTGTTTACTAAAGATTTTTAAATTTTTGCTTCAATTTTAATGTGTGCAAAGTTTTTATAATATTTTGGAAAAGCATAAAATTATCTAAATTGCATTTTTAATTTTTCTGCCTGTAAAATTAAAATGTAAAAATTAACAAGCTGCTAAAAACGAAAACAATACTAAGTTTAAATGACACATTAGTTGTTTTTTTGTTTAAGTCCAATTTGCATATAGAAGTCTCAAAGGTTTTGAATCTTTTTTGGAAGAATTTTTTGTATTGTACTTGTAGTGTGCTTTAATCAAATTATAAGTCTACAACTTAATGCTTCATTAAAAGCCGCACCTTTAAGTCATCTAATGAATATTTAAAATTTCTGTCTTCGCAAAGAAATATGTTTTTCACCTTTGCAAAGCAATTTTGTGGAGGGAATGGCAGAAAATGTTTCGTCACTTTCTGTTTATCTGTCGCAACTGTTGTTAAAAGAAAAATCAACAATCCAATGAGGTGAGCCGGGTTCGAATCCCAGCGATGACATGGCTGGTAGATCCGAATCCGCATTCGGCTTGGACCGACCACAGGGAATTACGGCAAATCTTGCGCCGCGATGGCTCAGGGGATAGAGCGCTCGCCTCCCAATGAGGTGAGCCGGGTTCGTATCCCAGCGATGACATGGCTGGTAGATACGAATCCGCATCCGGCTTGGACCGACCACAGGGAATTACTGCAAATCTTGCGCCGCGATGACTCAGGGGCTAGAGCGCTCGCCTTCCATTGAGGTGAACCGGGTTCGTATCCCAGAGATGGCATGGCTGGTCAATACGAATCCGCATCCGGCTTGGACCGACCACAGGGAATTACTGGAAATCTTGCGCCGCGATGACTCAGGGGCTAGAGCGCTCGCCTTCCATTGAAGTGAACCGGGTTCGTATCCCAGAGATGGCATGGCTGGTCAATACGAATCCGCATCCGGCTTGGACCGACCACTGGGAATTACTGGAAATCTTGCGCCGCGATGGCTCAGGGGCTAGAGCGCTCGCCTTCCATTGAGGTGAACCGGGTTCGTATCCCAGAGATGGCATGGCTGGTCAATACGAATCCGCATCCGGCTTGGACCGACCACAGGGAATTACTGGAAATCTTGCGCCGCGATGGCTCAGGGGCTAGAGCGCTCGCCTTCCATTGAAGTGAACCGGGTTCGTATCCCAGAGATGGCATGGCTGGTCAATACGAATCCGCATCCGGCTTGGACCGACCACAGGGAATTACTGGAAATCTTGCGCCGCGATGGCTCAGGGGCTAGAGCGCTCGCCTTCCATTGAAGTGAACCGGGTTCGTATCCCAGAGATGGCATGGCTGGTCAATACGAATCCGCATCCGGCTTGGACCGACCACAGGGAATTACTGGAAATCTTGCGCCGCGATGGCTCAGGGGCTAGAGCGCTCGCCTTCCATTGAGGTGAACCGGGTTCGTATCCCAGAGATGGCATGGCTGGTCAATACGAATCCGCATCCGGCTTGGACCGACCACAGGGAATTACTGGAAATCTTGCGCCGCGATGGCTCAGGGGCTAGAGCGCTCGCCTTCCATTGAAGTGAACCGGGTTCGTATCCCAGAGATGGCATGGCTGGTCAATACGAATCCGCATCCGGCTTGGACCGACCACAGGGAATTACTGGAAATCTTGCGCCGCGATGGCTCAGGGGCTAGAGCGCTCGCCTTCCATTGAGGTGAACCGGGTTCGTATCCCAGAGATGGCATGGCTGGTCAATACGAATCCGCATCCGGCTTGGACCGACCACAGGGAATGACTGGAAATCTTGCGCCGCGATGGCTCAGGGGCTAGAGCGCTCGCCTTCCATTGAAGTGAACCGGGTTCGTATCCCAGAGATGGCATGGCTGGTCAATACGAATCCGCATCCGGCTTGGACCGACCACAGGGAATTACTGGAAATCTTGCGCCGCGATGGCTCAGGGGCTAGAGCGCTCGCCTTCCATTGAGGTGAACCGGGTTCGTATCCCAGAGATGGCATGGCTGGTCAATACGAATCCGCATCCGGCTTGGACCGACCACAGGGAATTACTGGAAATCTTGCGCCGCGATGGCTCAGGGGCTAGAGCGCTCGCCTTCCATTGAGGTGAACCGGGTTCGTATCCCAGAGATGGCATGGCTGGTCAATACGAATCCGCATCCGGCTTGGACCGACCACAGGGAATTACTGGAAATCTTGCGCCGCGATGGCTCAGGGGCTAGAGCGCTCGCCTTCCATTGAGGTGAACCGGGTTCGTATCCCAGAGATGGCATGGCTGGTCAATACGAATCCGCATCCGGCTTGGACCGACCACAGGGAATTACTGGAAATCTTGCGCCGCGATGACTCAGGGGCTAGAGCGCTCGCCTTCCATTGAAGTGAACCGGGTTCGTATCCCAGAGATGGCATGGCTGGTCAATACGAATCCGCATCCGGCTTGGACCGACCACAGGGAATGACTGGAAATCTTGCGCCGCGATGGCTCAGGGGCTAGAGCGCTCGCCTTCCATTGAGGTGAACCGGGTTCGTATCCCAGAGATGGCATGGCTGGTCAATACGAATCCGCATCCGGCTTGGACCGACCACAGGGAATTACTGGAAATCTTGCGCCGCGATGACTCAGGGGCTAGAGCGCTCGCCTTCCATTGAAGTGAACCGGGTTCGTATCCCAGAGATGGCATGGCTGGTCAATACGAATCCGCATCCGGCTTGGACCGACCACAGGGAATTACTGGAAATCTTGCGCCGCGATGGCTCAGGGGCTAGAGCGCTCGCCTTCCATTGAGGTGAACCGGGTTCGTATCCCAGAGATGGCATGGCTGGTCAATACGAATCCGCATCCGGCTTGGACCGACCACAGGGAATTACTGGAAATCTTGCGCCGCGATGGCTCAGGGGCTAGAGCGCTCGCCTTCCATTGAGGTGAACCGGGTTCGTATCCCAGAGATGGCATGGCTGGTCAATACGAATCCGCATCCGGCTTGGACCGACCACAGGGAATTACTGGAAATCTTGCGCCGCGATGGCTCAGGGGCTAGAGCGCTCGCCTTCCATTGAGGTGAACCGGGTTCGTATCCCAGAGATGGCATGGCTGGTCAATACGAATCCGCATCCGGCTTGGACCGACCACAGGGAATGACTGGAAATCTTGCGCCGCGATGGCTCAGGGGCTAGAGCGCTCGCCTTCCATTGAAGTGAACCGGGTTCGTATCCCAGAGATGGCATGGCTGGTCAATACGAATCCGCATCCGGCTTGGACCGACCACAGGGAATTACTGGAAATCTTGCGCCGCGATGGCTCAGGGGCTAGAGCGCTCGCCTTCCATTGAAGTGAACCGGGTTCGTATCCCAGAGATGGCATGGCTGGTCAATACGAATCCGCATCCGGCTTGGACCGACCACAGGGAATGACTGGAAATCTTGCGCCGCGATGGCTCAGGGGCTAGAGCGCTCGCCTTCCATTGAGGTGAACCGGGTTCGTATCCCAGAGATGGCATGGCTGGTCAATACGAATCCGCATCCGGCTTGGACCGACCACAGGGAATTACTGGAAATCTTGCGCCGCGATGGCTCAGGGGCTAGAGCGCTCGCCTTCCATTGAGGTGAACCGGGTTCGTATCCCAGAGATGGCATGGCTGGTCAATACGAATCCGCATCCGGCTTGGACCGACCACAGGGAATGACTGGAAATCTTGCGCCGCGATGGCTCAGGGGCTAGAGCGCTCGCCTTCCATTGAGGTGAACCGGGTTCGTATCCCAGAGATGGCATGGCTGGTCAATACGAATCCGCATCCGGCTTGGACCGACCACAGGGAATTACTGGAAATCTTGCGCCGCGATGACTCAGGGGCTAGAGCGCTCGCCTTCCATTGAAGTGAACCGGGTTCGTATCCCAGAGATGGCATGGCTGGTCAATACGAATCCGCATCCGGCTTGGACCGACCACAGGGAATTACTGGAAATCTTGCGCCGCGATGACTCAGGGGCTAGAGCGCTCGCCTTCCATTGAAGTGAACCGGGTTCGTATCCCAGAGATGGCATGGCTGGTCAATACGAATTCGCATCCGGCTTGGACCGACCACAGGGAATTACTGGAAATCTTGCGCCGCGATGGCTCAGGGGCTAGAGCGCTCGCCTTCCATTGAAGTGAACCGGGTTCGTATCCCAGAGATGGCATGGCTGGTCAATACGAATCCGCATCCGGCTTGGACCGACCACAGGGAATTACTGGAAATCTTGCGCCGCGATGGCTCAGGGGCTAGAGCGCTCGCCTTCCATTGAGGTGAACCGGGTTCGTATCCCAGAGATGGCATGGCTGGTCAATACGAATCCGCATCCGGCTTGGACCGACCACAGGGAATTACTGGAAATCTTGCGCCGCGATGGCTCAGGGGCTAGAGCGCTCGCCTTCCATTGAGGTGAACCGGGTTCGTATCCCAGAGATGGCATGGCTGGTCAATACGAATCCGCATCCGGCTTGGACCGACCACAGGGAATTACTGGAAATCTTGCGCCGCGATGGCTCAGGGGCTAGAGCGCTCGCCTTCCATTGAGGTGAACCGGGTTCGTATCCCAGAGATGGCATGGCTGGTCAATACGAATCCGCATCCGGCTTGGACCGACCACAGGGAATTACTGGAAATCTTGCGCCGCGATGACTCAGGGGCTAGAGCGCTCGCCTTCCATTGAAGTGAACCGGGTTCGTATCCCAGAGATGGCATGGCTGGTCAATACGAATCCGCATCCGGCTTGGACCGACCACAGGGAATGACTGGAAATCTTGCGCCGCGATGGCTCAGGGGCTAGAGCGCTCGCCTTCCATTGAGGTGAACCGGGTTCGTATCCCAGAGATGGCATGGCTGGTCAATACGAATCCGCATCCGGCTTGGACCGACCACAGGGAATTACTGGAAATCTTGCGCCGCGATGACTCAGGGGCTAGAGCGCTCGCCTTCCATTGAAGTGAACCGGGTTCGTATCCCAGAGATGGCATGGCTGGTCAATACGAATCCGCATCCGGCTTGGACCGACCACAGGGAATTACTGGAAATCTTGCGCCGCGATGGCTCAGGGGCTAGAGCGCTCGCCTTCCATTGAGGTGAACCGGGTTCGTATCCCAGAGATGGCATGGCTGGTCAATACGAATCCGCATCCGGCTTGGACCGACCACAGGGAATTACTGGAAATCTTGCGCCGCGATGGCTCAGGGGCTAGAGCGCTCGCCTTCCATTGAGGTGAACCGGGTTCGTATCCCAGAGATGGCATGGCTGGTCAATACGAATCCGCATCCGGCTTGGACCGACCACAGGGAATTACTGGAAATCTTGCGCCGCGATGGCTCAGGGGCTAGAGCGCTCGCCTTCCATTGAGGTGAACCGGGTTCGTATCCCAGAGATGGCATGGCTGGTCAATACGAATCCGCATCCGGCTTGGACCGACCACAGGGAATGACTGGAAATCTTGCGCCGCGATGGCTCAGGGGCTAGAGCGCTCGCCTTCCATTGAAGTGAACCGGGTTCGTATCCCAGAGATGGCATGGCTGGTCAATACGAATCCGCATCCGGCTTGGACCGACCACAGGGAATTACTGGAAATCTTGCGCCGCGATGGCTCAGGGGCTAGAGCGCTCGCCTTCCATTGAAGTGAACCGGGTTCGTATCCCAGAGATGGCATGGCTGGTCAATACGAATCCGCATCCGGCTTGGACCGACCACAGGGAATGACTGGAAATCTTGCGCCGCGATGGCTCAGGGGCTAGAGCGCTCGCCTTCCATTGAGGTGAACCGGGTTCGTATCCCAGAGATGGCATGGCTGGTCAATACGAATCCGCATCCGGCTTGGACCGACCACAGGGAATTACTGGAAATCTTGCGCCGCGATGGCTCAGGGGCTAGAGCGCTCGCCTTCCATTGAGGTGAACCGGGTTCGTATCCCAGAGATGGCATGGCTGGTCAATACGAATCCGCATCCGGCTTGGACCGACCACAGGGAATGACTGGAAATCTTGCGCCGCGATGGCTCAGGGGCTAGAGCGCTCGCCTTCCATTGAGGTGAACCGGGTTCGTATCCCAGAGATGGCATGGCTGGTCAATACGAATCCGCATCCGGCTTGGACCGACCACAGGGAATTACTGGAAATCTTGCGCCGCGATGACTCAGGGGCTAGAGCGCTCGCCTTCCATTGAAGTGAACCGGGTTCGTATCCCAGAGATGGCATGGCTGGTCAATACGAATCCGCATCCGGCTTGGACCGACCACAGGGAATTACTGGAAATCTTGCGCCGCGATGACTCAGGGGCTAGAGCGCTCGCCTTCCATTGAAGTGAACCGGGTTCGTATCCCAGAGATGGCATGGCTGGTCAATACGAATTCGCATCCGGCTTGGACCGACCACAGGGAATTACTGGAAATCTTGCGCCGCGATGGCTCAGGGGCTAGAGCGCTCGCCTTCCATTGAGGTGAACCGGGTTCGTATCCCAGCGATGGCATGGCTGGTCAATACGAATCCGCATCCGGCTTTTACAAACCACAGGGAAAAACTGGAAATCTTGCGCCGCGATGGCTCAGGGGCTAGAGCGCTCGCCTTCCATTGAGGTGAACCGGGTTCGTATCCCAGCGATGGCATGGCTGGTCAATACGAATCCGCATCCGGTTTGGACCGACCACAGGGAATTACTGGAAATCTTGCGCCGCGATGACTCAGGGGCTAGAGCGCTCGCCTTCCATTGAGGTGAACCGGGTTCGTATCCCAGCGATGGCATGGCTGGTCAATACGAATCCGCATCCGGCTTGGACCGACCACAGGGAATTACTGGAAATCTTGCGCCGCGATGGCTCAGGGGCTAGAGCGCTCACCTTCCATTGAGGTGGACCGGGTTCGTATCCCAGCGATGGCATGGCTGCTCAATACGAATCCGCATCCGGTTTGGACCGACCACAGGGAATTACTGGAAATCTTGCGCCGCGATGGCTCAGGGGCTAGAGCGCTCGCCTTCCATTGAGGTGGACCGGGTTCGTATCCCAGCGATGGCATGGCTGGTCAATACGAATCCGCGTCCGGCTTGGACCGACCACAGGGAATTACTGGAAATCTTGCGCCGCGATGGCTCAGGGGCTAGAGCGCTCGCCTTCCATTGAGGTGGACCGGGTTCGTATCCCAGCGATGGCATGGCTGGTCAATACGAATCCGCGTCCGGCTTGGACCGACCACAGGGAATTACTGGAAATCTTGCGCCGCGATAGCTCAGGGGCTAGAGCGCTCGCCTTCCATTGAGGTGAACCGGGTTCGTATCCCAGCGATGGCATGGCTGGTCAATACGAATCCACATCCGGCTTGGACCGACCACAGGTAATTACTGGAAATCCTGCCCCGCGATGGCTCAGGGGCTAGAGCGCTCGCCTTCCATTGAGGTGAACCGGGTTCGTATCCCAGCGATGGCATGGCTGGTCAATACGAATCCGCATCCGGCTTGGACCGACCACAGGGAATTACTGGAAATCTTGCGCCGCGATGGCTCAGGGGCTAGAGCGCTCGTCTTCCATTGAGGTGGACCGGGTTCGTATCCCAGCGATGGCATGGCTGCTCAATACGAATCCGCATCCGGTTTGGACCGACCACAGGGAATTACTGGAAATCTTGCGCCGCGATGGCTCAGGGGCTAGAGCGCTCGCTTTCCATTGAGGTGGACCGGGTTCGTATCCCAGCGATGGCATGGCTGGTCAATACGAATCCGCATCCGGCTTGGACCGAGCAAGTTAATTACTATAAATCTAAATCTAATCAAATAAGGAATCTAATCAAAATACTACTATGGAAGTAGGATTTGCATTTAGATTCTTTTAACGGGTATTTATATCTTGCAGTATTTTTTACGCTGCCAAATTTATTGATTAAAAAGAGAATGTAATTTATGGATTAATTTTAAGCATAATTAAGTGCGCCTTTAGTTGTAAAAATTTAAATTTACTAAGTTGTTTCAATTTTTGATGAATAAGAAATATGAGTTTTGAAATATTTATTCTTGAATCAAACTTCAATCGTTTATTTAAAGTGTTTTCGAATTGTTTTAGCTCTAAGTGTGTGCCAATTAATGCACAAAAATGAGTGAAAAGTTTATAAGCATGAAACTAATATTTTTGCTCTAGTTTTATATATATTAACGTATAGTTTTTACTTTGATGCAAACCTTTTTTATGATTTTAATGACAAAGAATATATTCATTATAAAAAGGAATCCACACTATGCAATGCATTACAAAAATGAAGCTTGTACAACACCGTTTAGGAGTTTTATAATAATCCCTTAAGCTTTATTAATCAGAAAACAGGGATTTATCAAGCAAATTATTTTTCTGATTATCTATTTGCGAACTAATCATGTACTGTTATTTATATTGGTCATATTTGCTGTTATTTTCAGAATTTCATTAGTAAATGATTGTAAGTAAATATTTAAGTTAACTTTAGCAATTAATGTTAATATATAGTTTGATTTTTTTTTTAGAAATTTATTCTAAAAATGTTCTTTTTCTAAAACTTGCTCATTATCTTTCCATGAAAGAAATTTTTATGCCTTTTTAAAAAATTAAATTTTTAAGAAACAATTTTTTGAGATTTTTAATTCCAAAAACGTTTCTGTTCAATCACAGGCTTAAAAGCACTTCTTTATACTTCAAATATAAGAAAAAATAAATTTAGTTAATTTGGTTATTTTTTTATCACTAAAAATATTTTCTCTGAGATATTATTTTAAAGCTATTTTTTGTATGGAAATATTTTTGAAGGGAAAATAGTGCATGATTATTGTAATTTAATGATTATAATTAAAAATAGTCTTTGTAATTGTTATTATAAACAAAAATATTTCTTTTCTATAACCTCTTTTTTAAAAAATAAAATTATTTGAACGAACGTTTGATTTGAATCGGTTAATGGAACCCTTAAAAAAATTGAATCAAATTAACGATTTGTGAAGCTTTTTTATTGATATTTACATAATATTTAACTATGATCAACAGTGTGATAAAATGATATTAAGAGGACGTTTTTCGAAAGTTGAAACTGTTATTTGAAATATTTACTTTGAAATTACTAAAATTCTTTTTAAAACAGGGCGAAGCGGTACCTCTCGTTTTACTAATTGTTCCAATTACTAAAAACGAAATTATGAATTCAAAGTACTTTTAAACACAGAGTGATGGAAAGTCTTTCTTTCGTTTTGAAGTGAAAACTTTTTTCCATACGCAGGTAATTAATCAATAAGATTTCTGCGCCGACTTTCTTAACTTGTTACCTTGAAATACAATTTCAAAATTTAAACTTTTATTCAAGTTCTATTTTGAAACTTTTGTTTGACTAAAACCTAATCTGTTTTTTTTTCTTCTTCCTGTGGCGTTGTTCACGCTCATGCTTAAGCGATTGTACTTAAGTGATGGCAAAGCTTTTTCACGATATCCTCTTGCATGAATTCCAGAAGGTCTCAGAGTAAATAAATATATAATAAAATACTCCTTACTGTTCAATTATCTATATAGTACTATATAGTAACTATATAACTTTGTAACTTTTCATAAGAAACACCAATTGACAAAAAATGTCCAGAAATGTTTTTTTTTTAAATGTTTATGAGAAATTTTTATAATGTTTGACAAAAGCCTAAAATTTGTAAAAATTTCTTAATTAAAGTCATTTTCTGTCATAAAAGTTAAAATATAACAGAAATCAATATTTAAAACTGAAAATGAGTTGATTAAAAATCACATTAATTCCTCTTATGCTTTGGCATAGGTAAAAATACAAACTTATTTTTTTTCCGATTTAGCTAAGTTACGGTATTGTGCTTGCCGCGACCTCTAATTATAATAATAATCATATTAATAATATTTACAATTCAACTTTTATGAACGTTTTTATTAGTTTTGAGCTTTTTATTTTTTTGTCTGTCTTTTTTCTTAACTCGTACTAGACATTGGCAGAAAATGTTTCTTCTTTGTGTATTTATCAGCCTCCCTGATTAAAATAAAATTGTTTTTGTAACTAATGTTGTGAATTATTATCAAAAATTTAATTTTATAAATTTTTCTAAAACAAAATAAAGTCTTGAAAGCTAATATTTATTAATAATTATTATAGATAGTTTATTTTTGAAGTAGTTTTCTTCCATAACTGATGTTTATCAATTTCAGAAAAGATGCAATAGACATGTTGATTTACAACATTTACATATCTATCTTATTTTTAAGGAGTGCATTAAATAGCTAGTTGCATTTACCTGTGCCATTGACGGAGATTTTTTTTAGAAAAAAAAATTCGCCATTAATGTGAAAGTAATGAACCTTTAAAATAATGATTCATCTACTCCTGGGATAATTTTATACCTGACCTGTATACCACGTGACTCAGGATAAGGAATCTAATCAAAACCTTACTATGGAACCAGGATTCGGTTCTATTAGTTGATTATATTGATATTTGGAACATTTTTTGTCAATACCAAATTTTAAATTATAAAAGAATATAATTTTGATCCATTTAATTCAAATATACTAAAATTTATTATCAAATTTTACATTTAAAAGTTTTTCATTTCAATTTGTGATGAACAGGAAGCATTAATAGTTTCTCAAATGATCTTTAAATTGTTTCAGTCTCCGTGGGTAAAAATACAAGAATTGGGTGAAACGTTTATATCCTAAATCTAAGCTTTTTATTTTAACTTTATTTATAAAGTATTATGTCTTCTGTATTATTGAGGCACACTTTTTTATGATTTTAGTGAGGAAAAATGAATATTTAATCAAAATTTTTTTAAAAAAGATGCTCGCTAAGCAAAAAAGTACTTAAAATATTAAATTTTCCCAAAACTATTATATCGTTTTGAAATTTTTAAGGCTCCTTACTCATTCATGAGATTTCTGAAATAAAATATTTTTTAATGAAAGAACTAATCATGTACTGTTATTTTTAAAATTTTATTACTAAATAATTGTTGTTGAATGTTTAATTTATCTGCAGTAATTAATGATAATTATTCATAGTTTGATTTCTTTTTCACATTTTTGCAAAACTCATTCATTACTTTTTCAAAACTTGTGAATAAGAGTAACTACCATACAAAATATATTTTTACGTTTTTTATTTTTAGTTCAAACTTTAAAACTCAGTTTCTCAGACATTTATTTCGAAAATGTTTTAGTTAAATACATTTACTTAAAATTATTAGATTAAAATATTAAAATAAACATTACTGACTATGTACGGAAGGTATTCACTTCAAAGTGTAAAAAATCAACGGAAAAAAGCAGTTTGTTCTCAGTTTGGCAATGGGTATCTATATCATATTTTGGGTTGTAATTAATGGGTTAACTTAGACTTTTTAACTACTTTTATACATGTGACTTTTTAAATTGAAGAGTCACATTTCTTAAAGAGAATTAGTATTCTAAATATAACGTTTTTCTTGTTTAAACGTGCTTCCTCTCTTTGATCTTATATTTTACCAATGATTAAAACTGAATTTTTGACTAATTAAAAAGTTCGCGCTTGTTCCTATTATAAATTTTTTTTAACTATTTCCAAGTTAGAAAAACTGGCAGAAAGAAACAAGTACCCTGAATTTTTAATGTTAATGAGCTCAATGCTTGCTTTTAATTATTAAACCAATAATTATAACAGCAATTGATGGTCTCTGCTAAACATAGGCATTATTACAGCTTAATAAAAATATCTCAAGTATAATTATATTTTTAATTTAAATCCGTGTCCTCCCTATGGTTTAGCATTTGACCAGTATATAAACTACAGTGGTGAACGGTAATTTTTTTTCCTTAAACTACTGCAAATTTGTTAGAGTTTTATGTCGTTGGTTGGTTAATCATATAGTCAAAAAGAAACCAATATTTCATAAATGTATCATTTTTAAAACTTATTGTGTAAAATCCTTTTTATTCTCTTAATAGTGTACTAATCAATATTTTTAGAGCTTGAATGCAATGAAAATTTATTGCAATTAAAAGCACTTCTATTTAAACAAGGAACTGTCAATTCTTTCTTAACTTGTGAATTAATAATTAATCATTTTTTCAAAGGAGTTAAAAATGTTTTACAAATGTCAGGTTTTTTTACAAAAAATTTAGAAACGCTTTAGTTTGTTGATAACCAATAATTAAAATTTAACTAGTTAACGCTCAATTTAAGCTTATTGGGCGTTCCTAAACCATCAAATTTTAGTATTTTTAAGCTGCTAGTAAATCTATCTACACACATCTCTGAAACGTAACCAATATGTTTTGGTATTTTATATACTTTACTGTGTTCATGAAACCATTTAACTAAGTATAATAAAAGACTGCTAGAAGAATATTTACCATTATCAACTGATTGATGAGCTTAACAACATAGATTTCTCTAAACGGATCAAACATAAGTACAAACGACTTATCTCTATTTTTTTCTATTTTCTTTATTTCAAATAATTTTAATACACTTAATAATATATTAAATTTGTAAAATCTCTTTTCTTTGTGATTGACGCTTTACCTGCAAACTGTCATTTCAACATTATATAAAACGACAAATTTTGCATTTAAACTTTTCTTAAGAAAGTCTTTTTGCTGTATTTTTACCCAAATTTTTTGAAATTCACGAAAATAATCCACACGTATGGTTTTTCAGTTTCTTTCCTCCCTTTATATTTTTTTTATTGTTAGTGTAAGAAATCTGAAAATTAAAAATGTTATTTCAAAATGAAGCATTATTAATTGGTAAATGCATAAAGCATTTTAAATAATATTACTCTCAGCGTTGTTGCAAATATCTGTGAGAAGTTCCTTCTAGTAAACGTATTTTGCTTTTTTTGGAGCGATAAAGAAAAGGCAAAATCCATAGAACTGCCAATGAGGTGTTATTTTCTGAATTTGTGACTCTTAAACTTAATAAAACTGATTTAGTGATAAATCTATACAAATTCTCGATACTCTTCCGATATAGGAAATTGTGTTAAAGTACTAGGGTCTTTTTTAAAATAATAAAAATGCAAAATCCAAGAAATTGCCAATACGTTTTCATGAGTTTTGAACCCTTTAGAGTAATAAGGAAAAAAATGTTTCAAAAGAATTTTCGGATTCTTTTTCTTGTTTAAAATTTACAAAAGTACCAGAGATTTGTGTTCCTCAAATTTAATAAGTTTATATTAAGTGGGCGTACGCAATCTGGCTGGATCGAATGATTTCACTTCTCTGAATAACTTTTTGAAGTTGCAAATTCATTGATTTGTTTGAGAACTTAAGAGATTTAATGAAATGAAATTTGCCAAATTAAATTTGAAAAGGAAAAGACTAATAAGAGGTGAAATTTTTGAGAAAGTAAATGCTAGAAAAATAACTTATTTGTACCATTAATTTATAATTTTGTTAAAACAATGTAGTTTTATTAAATATGATTGGGCAATTTCAAATTATCTACTCTAGTATGAAGTCTAATTTGGTGCGTTTTATAATATCCTACCTAAAATATATATAAATATAAAATATATATATATATATAAAAATTTTAAATTTAAATGCATACATAAATAAAATCAATGATTATGTTTTTTTTAAAGAATCAATAGTATAACCTATTGATCAACAAATATAGCTCATAAGACCTGTGCAATTCATCTTTTTAGAAAACTACTTTAAATGTCTCAACTAGTAATAATGATTGTATAAACTATTTCTTAACTTTTAAGAAAGAAAATTAATGGTGTTAATTAACGGTGTTACGTTGTAGCATGTGCTCAGCCATACTTACATAATTAATACTATATTTCCTACTACTGATTAATTAAATGTTGTTTATTAGTATTTCTTTTATCGTTGTTGTTGAATGTTGGGTTTAATAGCACAAGTGCTGCAGACACTCTTACAGCCAAAACATCGCTGCGTGCTCAATGCAATGAAATCATACAGTGATATAAAACAAGTTTGAGAAAATAAGAGGTACAAAATAATTTATTTCTCACGCTCATTTTAAGAGCAAAATATAAATTTGAATGGATTATTCATTTCAATGCGTAATTTATTTTATTTTTTTCTACATAAAAGTTAATTCTTTCAAATCAAGTATTCTTTGTCCTACGTTCACTACTTTTTTTTAATTTATAGCTACTGTCTTGGTCTAATATTTTAATGTAATTTGCAAAGTAATAGCTTATAAATAACATAAAACTGAAAGGTTTCTTTTGCGCTAATATTTTTTTAAAAGAAAGAATTTCTTTGGAATTTTAGAAGGAGAATAATGTCATTCCTTAGACAGTACTTAATGACAAGTGTTCTATTTAGAAATTATAAACAAGAACGCGGATTATACTTTTTTGTAAAAAAAAAATTAATAATTTTATTAATATGAAACGCATGTAAAATAAATATATTTTCGATATTAATTTTTAAAATATTCACCAACTATTGACATATTTGTCATGTGATATTGAAAATATTTGCCATGCGAAACATTTCCATTAGATAATTGCACTTATCCTCAAAACACTTATTCAGATTAAGTGTTTATATACTTACTATTTCTTTCAAATATTTTTTCTAAAATATTATTTAAAACTCATTAGTTTTTTTTAGAAAAAGAATATAACTTAACAAATTAAGAGTTTTATAAAATTTCTGAAACAAACTCAAATTAGTGATGACAATATCTTGTAAAAAATTCAAAATTATTGGAAAAAATTGCACAATTTTTTTTGTTTTAAATTCACATTGTCCAGTCCCCTTAATCAATTTTTTTAGGAGTGTTATTCACTTATGAATTTGATTGCTGCCTCCCACAATAGGTGAGAAAACTTCTCACATCAATTCACTGCAAAAGGGTAGAAAGTGAGAAACTGGGAATATACAGATCATTAACGGCATCGTTCATCAGGACGGAAAATATTTTAAAAGTCCCAGAAACTAAATATTATGAGTCTTTTTATGCGTTTTTATTTTTCATTATTAAAAGGAGAAAAAAATATCTCCTGACACGCTTTATATTGGTGCACCTTATTAGTAAAAAAAAAGTTTCAGATTCATCTTTTTTAAAGATTAATAGTTTTCAAAACAAATATATTCCGAATATCTTGATTAATGGAAAAGAGTTTTAGACCGGTAATATTTATATCTCTGGTGCAAAACAAATTTGCAGTTGTTTTTTAAAAGGTAAAATTTCTTAATGAAGAAAACTGCCATTTTTTAATTCAAATTTTCTTAAACTCCTTATTATTTTTTATTTTATTTATTTATTCAAACAATCCGTTCTCAGAAAGGTTGTCTTAAAACACAAGATCGTCAAGTAAACAAAGCAACGATAACTTATCAACAGATTTTAGTTACCGTTTCTATATTTTAAAAATAAAAATAGCAATAAAACAAAATTAAAAAATAAATTAAAATTGTTCTTCTTTTCTCAAAAGGAGAAAACTTTACTATAATTTTTTATTCTACTCTTATTGCTAAAAATAAGCATACAAGTTGAAAGCTTCGAATGGTTGCTCATCTATTTTTGTAAAGTAGATATTTTCTGATTTATAGTGATTTGAAGCAATAATATAATTGATATTTACGTTTGTCAAATTATTACTGTTTTTATGAAAGTGGCCTTAAAAATATTTAAAAAATCAAATGATAACGGCAAATAAAATTTTATTGTGCACAAGTAGGATTCTTATTATTTAATTAATTATAATTAAAATATTATTTTGATATAATATTGTAAAATATTTTGATATTCATCTTCAAAGTCATAAAAAAATCATATTGAACATTATTATCAATTTGAAAGAATTTCAAAATCATTGATTTAAATGACATCATGTAAAATAACTAGAATGATTAAAATGTACTATTTAGTTACCCGCTTAAATGGAACATTATTTACAAATTTTTACTAATTTTATCGTAGAGGCCCATCCTCATTAATGATGAATCCCATGATTAGTAGGAAAATAATGCAGCTAAAAATTCGCAATTGATCCGGCTAATTGAACTAATTAATTCTAATAATAGGTTATTAATTGAACTATGAAAACTTAATCTAATGTTTGTAGCGTGACGTTCCTTTAAATACATTTTACTAAAAAGAGTTAAATATTTCATAAGTATAAATTGCAGTTGTATTTGGTGTGATAACTTTAAATAGCATTTTTTTAAAGTTAAGATAAAGTCTTATAATTTTTTTAAAAAGAGTTTAAGGGTTAAAAAATCAAAAGGTTTTGATAAACAGTATTGGTTTTGAAAAAAATAATTAATACATGTTATAAACAGCTCTTCTACATTTATTGAAAATTATTTTGAGATCCTTTAACAGTATTAAATACTACTTGCTTAACAAAATCAGTTACCACTATCCGTTGAATGGGGAGGATTTCGGCAAGTACACTAAAATCATCGCAAATATTTCTGCACAATGGCCCACTAGAAACTAATAAATAACTAGCAGATTAGACCCAGAAAAAGAGGAGAATTGAACTTATGATGTCTCCTATTCTTTTGTTTTTATAACTTCAAGTTGCTTGATTTTTGGCTTACCTTAGTTTGAAATGAAGCAATTAATAAATGGCCCTGCAAGTAATTTAGCTTGGATAAACCTTCAGTATTTGACAGCTACGTAAGATACATTTTAATTTCATTCCTCGGTTCATGATTACATTGTAAATAAAACTAGATGTTAAGTCTCGAAACAAGCTTGACTGAAGTTTTTAGTAAACTTCTGTTTCAAATTATTCAAAATAAATTTGCAAATGAACGATTTGCAAATCGGCAACTACAGGAGGAAAAAATGTCTCAAAAGCTATATATATATATATATATATATATATATATATATATATATATATATATATATATATATATATATATATATATATATATAATCTCTCTCAGAAACCGTGCAGCTTGGTCACGGGCACTGCAGATTTTTTTTTACTTCTAGGGAGAAATAGAAAAGTTGTCTTTGAAAAGATAGAAAGTTTCAACATTTAACTGTTGTTACCAAAGCTATCCATTTTCAACCAGGCTATTTTTTTAAAACGTTTTTAAACTAATTTTCAATCAAAAATATATAGCTGAATTGCCAGAAAAGCAAAAATAAATTGTTCGTTATGTACTAAATTAAAACTAAAGAAAAATATTTCAGATAATTTTGCATGTCTTGCAATTGTAGAAAACTTCAATTTTTATATGTTAGAAATGAAGAAAAAAAAAGAAAATTTTGGAAAAAGGGTAACTATTAAGTACTATGAGGGGGAGGGAGGATTACTACCTCTGTAGATGCAAAATTTTTTGATTCATCTAAAATTCGGATCTAATTTGCAGATATATAAACTAACTAAAACTTATTTTTTTATTTAGCTAAAAACTTTAAAACTAAAGAAAATTGAGAATAAATATAATAAATTCCTTTCATTATTTTCCAAAAATTTTGGATAGTCAAATTTGGTTTTTTCTCTGAGTTTTGTCTAATTTGGGTTGATCGCGTAAACTTCACCCATAACAATTGTCAAATAACTTTAAATGTACTAATTTTGTTAGTTCATACTTATATATTTTTTTATTTTTGATAAGGTCAAAAATAAAGTGTTCAATTTCCTATTAGATTACTAATGAAATATTTTAATAAATACAAAAATATGAAATCTTTTCTCATAGTTTTAGATAATGTTCGATTTTGAAATTCTTGGACAATTTTAGACATTCTTTATAGAAAATATCTCTGAAAGGTTGTTTATGAAAATAGATATAGTATTTTTATTAATTGTTCAGTCCATGGTTTGCATCCGTTAACACTCGTTCTCATTGTTGAGTGTGTTAATCTGAATATCGTAAACACCATTTTAATTTTTCTTCAGTTCAAACGAGTCAACTGTATGGAAATCAATATTGGATTTTTTCAACAATTATTGTTATTAAACATGACATTTTTGCTAGGATTGGTATTGGATATTTGCCTTCTCTTGCAAGATGATACAAAAAAGCATCGATAACGCAGCGTGAATGTTAAGATTGCTTACGTTACCTAAGAGAAAGAATTTCAAAGCTTCATATTATTCCAGATTTAATGTTCGATATGTAATCAATTGTTGCTTAAACCTATAATGTTGTTATTAAAAATTTTAAACTATTTCTTATGATGTTTTAGAATATAATGAAATTTCTAGATTGAAAAGAAAATATTGTTAGTAGGGAGCTAGATCTAGAAGAGTTAACCTTTTCTCACCAAATTGTTTCTTAACAAGCCAGTAAAATACAGCGAAACCGGGAAATTCCATAAATTTGAGGGGAAAATATTTTCGCCTTCAATATTCATAATCGCTTGGATAAAATTTCCTCGCTTATTTATCCCCTTCTCTATCATACTTATATGGTAGTTTCTGACTACTAAATATGTATCATACAAGGATAGGTTGTTTCTGACAATGAATTTATTTGAACCTGTTGACTGAGCTCAAATGGTGTGCACTATACATGCTTAATGCTTGCTTGGGGCGCTGGTCTGGACCCCTGAGCTCGTGTGATAATCAAATTAGTACAAGAAAATATTTTCTAGATTTGAGATGCAGTACTGAAATTGCGTCCAATTAGTATTTACAAATAATATCAGGTTAATTTTCACCAAAGAAGGAGGCTTCAAGATTGCTTAAAAATTGATTGAAAGGAATAACTAGACGTAATTTATTTATGTTTAATTTTAATACACAAGGTTAATATATTCTTAACACTTGTTTTAAATTAATGAAATGTAACACTATTAAATAAGCAAGACTGGGTGTATGCCAACGATCCATTTTCAAAAGAAAATTCCCTCTTTCATTTTCTTATCAGTGAAAAGGTTAGGAATAGCAATGAAAAGAGTGATTAGCATAAAAACAGTGGGTCAATGACAAAAAGAGAGAGAAAGAAAGAAAAATGTAACAACGGTGGACAATGAAAGTGACAGAATTCGAGATGGTGTGAGGGAGAATCAAAATAAGAATGTTCGATTGCTTGTTTCGAATGCTAGAAAAAATAAGAAGGGTTTCTAACACGAATATTAAGAATGCGCCCCTGAAAAACTCCATTTTTTCCCCATCATGAATGAAGTTATGGAGTTTCTTGGTCAACTCAATGAACTCAAAAAAAAAATATCTAGACCTTAAATACAATACAAATTCCCTTTTTTTGTTTTCTTTATCGGGCAATTAAATTTAAAATTCATGGTTACTGTTTGCAAAAGGAAGTAAACAGAAGTAACTCAAAAAGTAAATCAAATTTTGTATATTTGCAAAAGTAGCCTGGGCGTATCAGATGTGATGCTCCCAGTTGCATATGCCCCGGGTAACGTGTGGAATATTCATCATTGCCTCAGTCAATGGTGTGTCGGGGAGGCAAATGTATGAACGTACTTCTCCATGAGTGCATCATTGATCATTGAAGAACCCTGAAATTTATAGGGTGTCACACTCTACCACAGTTTCCTCGATGGTGCTTTCATAAAGTAGTGCTTTCATATGTATGATCTGTGATATTCCATTGATGAGAGGCTGCGATAGATATTCAAAGAGTATACATTAGGCCGCACTCAAAATTTTTTTCCTTCCTTTTCCTACGAAAATACTAAATTTAACTTACTTCTTGAATTACTTTCATATTAATGTATAATATCAAAATGGGAGGGGGGGGGGGTATTTTTCAGATGTATATTTAAAATTTTTTCCCCGCATATTTACTTCCTTTTGCATATTTTTTTTTTCTTAAATCTCCCGATTTATTTTTTATGGTTATTTTTTTTTAAGCTTGCTACTCCAGTTTTAATAAATATTATTAATTTCGATTGTTTCTTTTTTAAATAATCATTTCTTTTTTCTCTTTAGCTTTATATCATAATTGCTTTTCACCTTTCTGTCCATAGATTTTATTTATTTCTAATAACTAGATTTTAATTACGCGTTGTATACCTAT
Source organism: Parasteatoda tepidariorum (assembly GCF_982258835.1). Taxonomy (NCBI): domain Eukaryota; kingdom Metazoa; phylum Arthropoda; class Arachnida; order Araneae; family Theridiidae; genus Parasteatoda; species Parasteatoda tepidariorum. The sequence continues at coordinate 129,797,921 of NC_141756.1, forward strand.
ACCTTACTTTTTATTCATATTTTATGCATGTTATTTTACAGTTTATTATTTCTGCTTATTAATCCAGGGCTTGAAATTTTCTTGAAAATGCATAATCAATTAAATGTCCATTTTAAAATTTTATATTAAAAAATATTTTTTACTTATAATCTGATTGGAAATCTGATTGGAATCATCATATTTAGTCAGTATAATAGCGTTACAGTTAAAATTAGAGTTTCGTAATATATGTTTGATTACAAATGCGAATAATTGACAAATTCCACGAATTGCTTTTCCTGCATTTTGAACGACATGCAAAATCGACGTGGAATCTCACAAAGCAATTTTTATAGATTTAATGTTTTGTCTATAAATCCTCGTAACTTTGAACGGAACTCAGAAGGCAAAAAGCAACTACATAGAGCTATATAGTAACTATAATCAAAGAAGGAATATGTAAGAAATAATAAAGAAAAGTGTCCCGTTTGTATAATCCCGATGAGACTGTTATGATCTGTTTGTTTATTAGGGATATTTTTTAAAGCACACGCGAAACAGTAAACTCCAAAGCTGGAATCCGAACCTCAAAAGGTTAAGTTTTTTTTTATACTAGAAGGTGTGTTTGACTTAGCTAATTGTTCTTCAAACTAAATCAAAATTTCCCCCAGGGGGTTTGCTTAACCCTACAATGTGAATTTTTTTTTTTACTGTATTCTGAATTTTCACTTTTTTTAATACTCACATTTTGAATAGCTTTTGTTCATGTGTACTTATCTTGAAAAAAAAACATTCTCATTTAAGAGTGAAAATAAATTTTTTTAAATCAGAAAATAAATAAAATGTTCTGTTTTTTTTCTTAATTTATCAGTTTCAAAATTTTAATACTTCTAATTTCAGAAAGTCTTAAAATTTATTTGCAAATTTTTAAAGAAATTTTTGAAGTTTAAAAGTCAAATTTTTTACCTTTTAAATATTAAAAAAAAAACTATGAAAATTGAAGATCAAATCAATAAGAGGAAAAAGAAAATTGAAGATCAAAAGAGAAGAACGGCTTATGTCCATTTTTTTACAAAAATTTCGATTGGATCGTCATGTTGTCCATATGAGGGTTACTAATTTTTGACAAATCATTAACATGAGAAATCTTCACGAGAGTTTTTACTCAGTGAAGATGGGCCGTGTTTGGAAAAAATGGTTCATATCCATGCATAAACGAGAAGAACTAAGAAAAGTATCGTGAATAAGACAAGACTTAGTGAGGAAAAAGCGATTCTTGTCCAACCAGATTTTATAATTTACTTTTCTCAACATCAAAAATTAACATTTTGTTTTATTTTTTTCTAAATTTTAATCCTGAAAAATTCACTAACCTTGACATTCCAGCTTTCATGTACATAAACAGTCCCTTCCATGGATCTTCAGTTGTTACTTCATCGGCTTAAATTGTAGTGTTAAGCAAATACGGGCTCCACGCACCCGGGTGCCCCAGTGACGTCCATCTTCATTTACATCAGTAATTATTGGCGTAAATCATGCTTAATAAATTTCTATAATATTTACTTTTAACGACTAGAATTTTAATTTTGATTCTTTTTAAGGAAATAATTGATAAATATGTAAATGTCAAAACAAATTTTAAGGCTCAATTATTGTTTATATTATGTTTTTTTAAATAGTTCGAAAGTGTTTTTGGAATAAATTCCATCATGTCTGATGTCTCTGCAATAAATTCGGATTTCTCCCATAAAAATGAAGATGGACGGTTTCTTATCGTTACACAGTATTTTCGTATTAACTAATTTTTCAACTCTATTCTCGGTGACTTTTTAGATATTAGTTAAGATTTTATTCAATTACAAAAAATGGCCCCCAAAAACTTAAAATTATTACTCCATTAAACAAATATGACTTGTTCAAAAAAAATTTAATATCTGGCTTTTAATAATAATGGAAATAGAAATATTCATTTTGTATAAGTGGAAAGTTGAATTAATTAGAAATGTTTTTCCATTATTCATTTTTACTTAATGTATTTGATTTGTATTGTTTAAAATATATTATTAAACATATTATTAAAAACATATTCAATTTGCATTGTTGAAAAATTTTTTTTGAAAAAGGAAAGTTTAAACTGATTTGAAAGAAAAATCCAGTAATATTTGTTTTTTCATGGGTGTAATATTCTAGAGTTTTCTATTCACTCTTATTATGTAGTTAGATTTTTGATATTTTTAATGTATGGAAAAACAAATGCCCTCAGAAGGAAATATTTTCCAAAAAGTTTCATTAATTATATGTGTTACTTTAATGAATTTTTATGGATATTGATTTTTAAATCAAACCAACCTACCTGGAAAAAATCCATTCAAAAAAATTGTACCTCAATTTCTTTCTGCTATTATAGTCGTTTGATTAAAGAGTAAAAATAGAATGTTTTCCTAACTTAAATTCCAATGCATTTGTTTTTCCAAATTGAAAGTTTCTGCTCTAAATTTAAAGAAGTTTTGCAGCTATTTTAAATCACAACATATAAAACTATTTGTTCGCAAAATTGTATTTTGCTTTAAAACCGAGCACAAAAAATGTGTGTGGCTAAAAGTTATGATCCTTACATTTATTTTACAAATTATGCATATCTCACAGTATTAATCATCTTACTTTTTTTTTAAAAGAGAAGAAGTTGTCTTTCTATTTCTATTTCGAAACAGATGCAATAAAAACAGCTTTCTTAAGTGCAGAAACATTCTTTCAATAAATTTTTGTATATGTATTTATGTTCCATGCTTTGAAAAACTGCAAAGTTTTCTACAAATCCTCACTGTGTTGTTGAAATTTTTAAGGTAATCAAAATAAATCCTTAAATGGAATAAAATTTCTTTAAAAACTTAAATGCAAGTTTGTTTTCATAAGACCTGGATTATCTATTTTGATTAATTTCTATATTGAAATACTCTTCACAGTATTCATTGTTTTCCTATTTGAAACAATTTTCCTTATAAGTTTTTTAATACATGAGTATGGAAAGTTTTCATTTTGTGAATATTAATTATGATGGTTGAATAAGTATTCAATTATCACAGTTGATGGTTTCAGAATTGCTTGATTCAGATCATTATTTAAAAATACCTTTCTGAAAATAATGATTTGTTCAAGAGATTTGCTTTACATTACAATATGAAAAAGGAATGCTTGTGTAGACGGAAAAAAAATACTTGCAGTGGACTCGCTGTCATTCTAAATAGTTTGAGTTTTTTGGTAATAAAAATCATGGCTTTTATCTCCCACGAGATGGTTTTAAATTGAATATCTTAAAAAGGAAGCCAAAATGTCTTATCTGTTATTTTCGAATTTCGATTTTGCACACACAGAATATTATGCGCCTAAAATGTATCTTAGAAGAACATTAAATTTACTTTCTTTTATTTAATGTTTTAACTAAATTAACCATCAAAATCTTCTCAATTAAAAAATATTTAAAAGCTGCTGCTTCCTTTGATTAAAAAGTTATAACTAAGAAATTTATTCATTAAAAGCTGATTGTTACATTTGTGTATTTACATTGTTACAATGAATTATTAGGAAAAAACGATTCTATTTTATTTCATGTATTGCGCGCGTTTTACCAGTTTAAGACGTTTCAATAGGAAAATTTTAGTAATTGATTCAATCGAATATTTGTTTCTTTCCTGGATTTAAAAGAGTAAAACTATTATTTAATTTTGAATCTTTTTTGTAATTGTGACTTTTGCGCATTTACAATATCGTGTCATGTAAATACATAAATTTTTGTTTCATTATGTGTTTATGATTAGAGGATGATATTTTTGTCTAAATTGTTTTAAAACGTGAGTTTTAAATAAAAAGTTTCATAATCAACCACATGCAGCACAAACAAGCAAAAATTTTCGAAAAGAGTGAAACAAGTTTGTTAAATGTAGTAGTTTGTTTATATGAATGAATTCTTTTTGTTAGTAAATATTTAAATTTAAAAAAAAATCTTGGCGATATTTTCCAGTTCTAAACACAAGTTTTTAAGATGTCATTTTATAATTGAGAAACTTATAGTGTTCAACGAAACGCTACTTTTACACATTTTCAGCATTTACGAACTTAAATGCGTGTATGAAAGTTGTTGAGGAGGCTCATTAGCACCTATTTTCCAATTTTATTTTCATTTTAATTAGACTGGAATAAAACATCCTAAAATCTTTCTAAGATTTAAGAAATGTAAAAATTTTGGCTTCGGAAAATTAAAAAATAAATCTTTGATACAATTAAGAAGTAAACTAGCTCTATATTTTGAAACTTTCTATTTATTTCTTCTATTTAAAGAAGCGCCAACTATTGCAATTTATCCATAACTGAAGTTTCTTTTAGTCTAAATAACGATATTACAGCTTGGTATTATTTGCGATAATATTTTCCGAATAATCTGCTGAAAACAATTATCTTTTTTTTCTCCGTTTACAGCAAATATTCGAAAAAAGTATCAATTAAGTATTAAATATACATAATATCATTAATAGTAGGTATATACCTATATTGAATTAAGTAGTTAATTTGAAATTTACTTATGTTATACATATTATTTCATATGTTATATATGTTTAGGTTATATATATTATTGTATATTGCATATATTATTGTATATTACTGATATCTAGTTTAGAAAGTTGGCACTTCTTTATTTATTTTTAGTTTTAATTCCTTGATTTTAAAAACCTTAAATTTTTGTTCCAATTTATAAAAAAAAGTAATTTCGGATTTGTGGTTTTAATGATACTATTGCACTTGTTCTCTAAAGAGCTTTTAAAGTGCTCTTCTGAGACCAAAGTTATGCAAATTAAGAACTTATAATTGTGTAAATCTATTACAATTGAGTTATTATTATATGCCTTCAGTATTTATAATTTATATTAGTCCTCTCAAATATGTTTTGTAATATGTGTTTTCCGAAATAGAAAGCTTCTAGAAAAAGTGATTGTTAGCTTAACATTCAAATCAGGAGTTTAAAATTACCCATAGACAAATAAAATCGGATTAGACTGTTACCCCAATCGTAAAAACCACCCTTCCTCTTAAAACAAACTTACCCTGAAAAATTATCTTTCCCCCTTTATCACATTAAATTAATCAAACCAGGCTCCGGGAATAATTATTTTTTTAGAAAGATTCAATGGTTTTCAAGTTTAGCGAAAATATTTTTTTAGAAGACATATTTTTTTGGTTGGTTTCGTTTAAATAATTTTATGTGGGTTAAACAAATGGAAAAGCTAATCTGAAAAAAAAATAAGCAAATAAATAAATTAAAAAAAAAAAATTGACAGTTATTTTTCAATGTTCAACGATTTTATTAATTTTTTTTCTCTGCAACTAGTCAACTTATATATTTTTAAGTTGAGTTATAAATGTTAAACTTTATGAGTAACAAATTTACTTAATCGGTAAGTTTCGTCTATATTAAAATTGTAAGATTTTCTTTAAGAAAAATGAAGGAAAATAAAATTAAATAAAAGGAAGTAAATTTAAAATGAGTAAAATTAAAATTAGTAAAATTAAAAAGATTAAAATTAAATTGAGTAAAATTAAAATAAGTAAAATTAAATTGAGTAAAATTAAAATAAGTAAAATTAAATTGAGTAAAATTAAAATAAGTAAAATTAAAATTAAAACAAGGAAAAAGTAAAATTTACTCATGCGGAGCAAAATATAATGTAGGTAATTGAAAAGAATTTGTAACTGTGAAGAGTTTGGACAAAGTATAATTATTCTTTCAAATAAATATTTCATAAATTTAATTTCAATCTAATTGTTTTCAATCGAATTTTGAATTTAATAAAGAAATATTTTATTATGAAATCCCTATTTTTTTATAAAGTTTCGGTTTAAATAGCTAAATACAAAACCAAAATTTGATTATTGAACGTTTGTTTAAATTCCTTTTACATTTTTTATTAAATTTTTAATTTCAAAGACCCCAAACTAGTAAAGCAACTAAGTAAAGCAAGCTATAATATAAACTTGGAGAGTTTTGGTTATATCTTGAATTTTTATCTAAATTAAGACAAAATATTGAACAAAAAATTACAAGTTTTCAAAATAATTTCGTGCAAATTTTCATAATTTTTTCAATAAGGAGATTATTAAAAATGCAGCTTTTAAGTCTTAAAATTGTCTTTAAAGAAAATATTGATAAAATTATTTTGTATTCAACTTTATTGAAGTGAATATAAAAATAAATTTTAAAAATAACTTTAAAGCACTAATCTTTCTTTTTTAAAAAACGTGTTATTAAATACTCGTTGCATTATACAATCATAAATAAGTTTGTGAAAAATCAAAAAAAACTTCATTTTGATTTGTCTAGTGATTATCTCAGACAAAACATCTTGACACAGTAACTTTTGTTAAAAAATATTGATTTTTTTTCCATCTTACTTTCGCGTTGAGTTCTACTAGCAATAATTTACCTTGCTTTAGCATTAGAGAAAATATTAATCGCCTATGAAATTTTTTAATGGAAATTATCAGAAAACAGAGTGTCAAAAAAATTAAAAGAAACACGTATGAAAAGTTAAAAAAATTTTTTTGTAATATTTTTAAAGAAATCACGAATGAATTTTCTGCCCATTTTATTTGGCACTCCCTAGCGATTGCTTAGTCCGCCCCTACCCAAACTCAGTTAGGTTTGTTGAAGAAACTTCCTGGTCGCCAATTGGCAATCATAGATGAGCAGTCTACCTATATTATTAGTCTATGAAAGAACTCTTCTGTATGTGTAGCTAACTTTATTTATTCTGTTTTGTGCTTTACATAAAACAGACAGTAATATTTTAAGTAAATGTGGATAATGGAATGTTTTTAATGCCTTCTGAGTTCATGTTTCAAACAAATATGTATATAATGCAGTAAATATGTAAATAAGTTGATTGATCTAATGGTCAAAAAATTGATTATCAAACATCTTATCACATACGTCTAGCAAAAACGAATCAAAGAATTGCGATTTGTCTATAAAATTTGTATATATTATTTTACAAATTAGTGATATTAACGTGTTGTGTTATCAACCGCAAACGGTTGCGCTTAGTGAAAGAAAATACGCAAAAAGAATTTTATAATCGCCAAATTTAAGAGAAAATAATTGTTGTCGATTGACTATCAAATTTACTACATCGATAGTCATATGTCTACTTTTTACTCTTTAAAAATTGTTGTGCATTGTCTACTTTTTAAGTATTTCATTTATGATTTTAATATTAAATTTTTTTTACAGGAGAAACTAATGAATATTATAGATTTTTTTAGCTTATCGAAGTCGCTGTTTAGTGTTCTCTGATCTTATTCGTATGGATGATGATTCGTATGGATTCGTATGCATAGATGAAGAGAGCAGAAATATTCGAAAAATTATCCAAACTAGTCTTTTTGTATGTTAGGTAAGTTTAACAATTGTATAGTGATGAATTCATAAGAATTTAAGACCCATTTACATAAAAACTAAATTAAATAAAAGGATATTTTATTTACTATTGAGTGAAATCCACTAGAATTCAGAAAAATGTAGTATTTTTAAAATGGTACAATTAGTCAAAATGGAAAGAAAAACTGAACTAATGGGCGCATTTTTACGTAGTATATGACTCAATCTTAATGGCTCAAGGGTCAAATTTTTAATATGCTAATTAATTAGTGCAGATGATATTTCCAGTTACGAAATCTGATACAAAAACGCAATTTCTCTGAATAAACATTTTGTCCTCTACTGATTTGGATTCCGGACCCATAAAATATGGGGGTGGGGATAGTCAGAATCAGGAAAAAAATGTTTCAATAATTTGATCAGGAGAGCTGGCCGAAATTTGAACCCTGGAGCATTTATTTTAATTTTTGTGTATTTTGTCAGATCTCTAGAACTTTTTAAACAAAGTGAATAATTTTTGTACTCAATTATGCAATTCATTTATCCAATGACAATTCCATGCAACAAAGTATTTTAAATAATTATTTATCATCTTATTTACTAATGTTTGATAAAAGTTCGAATCGTCAGGTATACGAAGTTATACATAATTTTAAAGAAATAATTTTAAATTACCATGTAGAAAATTTCAACGAAATAGACAAATAGTTATAGAGAAATCTGGTTTTGAATATAAATTTTTTTATAAAAAAAAAAAAAAAACGCGCACTGATTCACGTTTTGTAAACGGGTCAGAATATTGACTCTTTATCATACAAATAAAACACGTAACTCAAACAATATCTACAGTCCAACTTTTCTTCAATCCTTTCGTTATTAAGTTCTTTCAACACAAGCATTATCGCTATTCACCGTGATAAATATTGCAAAGCTGAAAAAGATTGCATGTTTTAAATATTTGAAGTACTAAAACAGAATCGTCAACAGTTTAATTTTTAACAATGGCTAATGCATATCCCATAAGAAATATTCTTTTTTTAAACGTCTTTTCCCAACAAATGAATGAAATTTCTTGAATCATTTTTAGGAAGGGAGGTTAAAATTTCTCCTCGAAGCCGCTATCCAAATTTTAGAACCCTGATACGCAAACGATTCTGGATTTATAGGAGGAATACACGGACACAAACACTTCCTTTTATTATTAATGTAATGTTCAAACTTGTTCACATTAATTATTACAATTTGTACAATTAAAGAAAGAAAATCGTAATGTCATTTGTTTATTTTTAGAATCAAGTCAATAAATATAGCCAACCAATTAGTTAACAAACTTTTGAACTTTAACCGCATGAAGCAGTATATGATCTCATTACCTTGGGACAATGAGGAAAATACTTGATTCTGCTCTTTAACGGAGCAGTTCGGTTAATCTGCAAATTATCTAGATAGGGATTTTCGATTCTGACATCTTAGTTTTCATAATGTTAGGAAATTTAAGAAAGAGGACAAAAATATTCCATTAAAATACAATCATTCTATTACTTTTACGACATTGATGTAATGATTTTAATATAATGATCTTTAATTTTCCCTCAGGATATCAAGAAAAATTAGCAAGAAGGCTTGTAAAGACCCATCTAACAGTCATTAATCTGTAGGTACGGTAACTACAGGTAAGTTTTACTAGCTTAAAAAAATATTAGGCTCTATGTATTCAAAAAATAGTATGATACTCTTCGTAAGCTTACTGATAATTCTTAATTTTAAGGTAAGTTATTTATTTTTCCTGAATTTCTGCTTCTTATGATATTCAAAGTAATCGTAAGAAGGCAGAGTGACTGATCTAATATTGCCGTTTTTCTTCGGGAAAAAAAAGGCAACATTTTGTCCGGTTTTTTTCCTTCTTTTTTTCCCCGTTTGGTACATTTTCGTCCGAGGGATCCCGTCTCACATCGCCGCTTGTTAAGTCGAAAAATTCATCATTACTACGTTTGCGTTACATGCAACGAAATTTGGTCGTTCCGTCATCTTATTGCGTTTGCGCATTCATATTTTGGTTACTCTTTTTTCACAGTATTTTCCATTTCTTTTTAATTTTTCTTTGTGTTCTAAGACTTTTACCACTTTTTTTTCTCCACTTTTCTTAATCTTTTTTCCATTGTGCTTTTTCCACGTTTTATTTTTTTCATTGTTTCTTTTCCAATTTTTTTTTAGCTTATTTTATAATTTTTTTTTATTGATGCATTTTAAAATTGTTTATCATTGTTTCTTTTCCATTTTCTTCCCATATGTTTTTCCTGTATTTTTTTTCCATTCGTATATTTTTTTTTCGTAATTTTTTCTATTTTTTTTTTTATTGCTTTCTAATTGCTTCCAATTTCTTTTTCTATTCTTCCATTGTGTTTTCCCGATTCTTTGCAGCGTTTATTGTCTATTTCATATTTGTTATCCATTTGCTATTTTCCATTCCTATTTTCCATTATTTCAGTGTTTTTTTCCAGTGGGTTTTTTCCATTCTGTTTTGTTTCTATTTTTCCCTGGTGTTTTTCGGATTCTTTGCAGTGTTTATTTTCTATTTCCCATTTGTTATCCATTTTCTGTTTTCCATTCGTATTTTCCATTATTTCAGTGTTTTTTCTATTTTTTTCCAGTGGGTTTTTTCCATTGTGTTTTTCCGATTCTTTGCAGTGTTTATTTTCCATTTCCCATTTTTTTATTCATTTGCTTTTTTCCATTCGTATTTTCCATTATTTCAGTATTTTTTTCTATTTTTTTCCAGTGGGTTTTTTCCATTCTGTTATTTTTTCTATTTTTTCCATTGTGTTTTTCTGATTCTTTGCAGTGTTTATTTTCTATTTCCCATTTCGTATCCATTTGCTATTTTCCATTATTTCAGTGTTTTTTTTTTCTATTTTTCTCCAGTGGGTCTTTTCCATTCTGTTTTTTTTCTATTTTTTCCATTGTGTTTTTCCGATTCTTTGCAGTGTTTATTTCTTATTTCCCATTTGTTATCCTTTTGCTATTTTCCATTCGTATTTTCATTTATTTCAGTGTTTTTTTTTTCCTTTCTGTTTTGTTTCTATTTTTCCCTGGTGTTTTTCGGATTCTTTGCAGTGTTTATTTTCTATTTCCCATTTGCTATCCATTTGCTGTTTTCCATTCCAATTTTCCATTATTTCAGTGTTTTTTTCTATTTTTTCCCAGTGGGTTTTTTCCATTGTGTTTTTCCGATTCTTTGCAGTGTTTATTTTCCATTTCCCATTTTTTTAGTCATTTGCTTTTTTCCATTCGTATTTTCCATTATTTCAGTGTTTTTTTCTATTTTTTTGTTTTGGGTTTTTCCATTCTGTTTTTTTCTATTTTTTCCATTGTGTTTTTCCAATCCTTAGCAGTGTTTATTTTCTATTTCCCATTTGTTATCCATTTGCTATTTTCCTTTCGTATTTTCCATTATTTCAGTGTTTTTTTTTCTATTTTTTTCCAGTGAGTTTTTTCCATTCTGTTTTTTATTTCTATTTTTTCCATTGTGTTTTTCCGATTCTTTGCAGTAATTATTTTCTATTTCCCATTTCGTATCCATTTGCTATTTTCCATTATTTCAGTGTTTTTTTTTTCTATTTTTTTCCAGTGGGTTTTTTCTATTCTGCTTTTTTATTCTATTTTTTCCATTGTGTTTTTCCGATTCTTTGCAGTGTTTATTTTCTATTTCCCATTTTTTATTCATTTGCTTTTTTCCATTCGTATTTTCCATTATTTCAGTGTTTTTTCCATTTATTTCCTGTGGGTTTTTTCCATTCTGTTTTTTTTCTCTTTTTTTTCCATTCTGTTTTTTCAATTCTTAGCAGTATTTAGTTTCTATTTTCTATTATTAAACTTATTATATTTCAGCTTTTCAGGATTTGCTCAATTACCCCACATAAATGAATAAGTGTGACTTATTGGAATCAGCCAGATTAATTCCAGCATTGCCTGACTCCTTTTCGTGAAGCAGCATAAGGAATGGCAGCTTTTGAAAGATAAAGACTGTAAGTAGAAAGTTCCATCCTTATTTTTCTGTCTTAACTGTTTTATGCATAGTAATTTTTTAATTTTACGCACCAGTCATGGAACAGTTTTTTTTAATAACTTATTGGAGATTCTAACTCTCTTAAGATCTCCCAAAAGACGCCCTTCTTAAAAGCATCATCCTTAGTGCAAAAGGATTTTAACTTCCCTCCCCCCGTCTACTTTTTAAAGAAATTATTTTTAAAAATGATCACAATCAGAATTTTTGAACTCCATATAAATTCTATTAGTAATTTTTACCATTTTAAATGAATAGCTTCTCCAGTAAAAGATTTGGTTTCTATATTTTATTACTTTAATTTTATTTATTCATGCCAGTGAAAGATTTTAACTTATTACTTATTAATTTATTATTTAACCTAACAATGTTGGTAGGTTATAATAAACTATAACGAAATAATTTCCATTTGCCTATTTGCAGGTTAACTTCACTCAACTTCTGCTTCAAAAAGTTGCCCGTTTTAGAAAATCGTTATCTCGCTCCCGCATCCCAAAAATTTTCGTTAACTCAAACAAAAGTAATGACCAAAATAGGTTTTAGATAATTTTTAGCCCAATTTAGAAAGTCATTTGGCCAACAAAAACTTTCGATAAATCACCCAACAAAAAAGTCTGACTAAAACAAGTTTTTCAACCAGAAGTTGTAATTCTGCCTCTTGAAAATCATGAATTTATCGTAAATTTTCGTAAGCGCATTCGTCTGAAAGAGTTACGTTAGAGCAGTGGTTCCCAAACTTTTTTGACCCATGGACCCCTTTTTATAGTCAAAACTTGCCCACGGACCCCCAAGTGAAAAACTGCATATATGTACGGTATAAAAATTACAAATTAAAAAAAAAAGAAACTTTTTGTTGGAGAACTATTTATTGAAATTATATCTTTTGTTTAAAATAAAATAAAAAATTAATGACTTGGATGAACTTGATGAGATTTCAAGAGTGTATTTATATCCGGCTCAATGTTTGTGAGCACTGATTTCTAATCATTTATATATTATTTTTTTTGTGTTGGGGTTTATTACGGCACTGAAACTGAGAGAACAATATCCTCTTCCCAAGTTTTGTTTATACAGAAAAAGTTTTGCAACAAACGCAGTTTTACGATTTTACTTTTGATTAAAATTAATTGTTCATCTTATAGTTTCAAATTAGTTTCGTTAAGTTCGGCAAATGTACTGAAAATAGCCAGAAAACCTCGGTATCTTTCTACCATTGCCGGAGTACCGTCAGTAGCTACAGAAATGATATTAGTCAAGGGTATAGCTTTTAATTCAGTCAATAGCGTTTCACCTTTCGTATCGCTTTCCAAACATTTAGCAAATAACAATTCCTGGTAAATTTTTTATTCTTTTACAAATCTTACATGAGCTAAAAGTAAAAGTTTCGTTTCCAGGATAAGTGGACTCGTCAAGCTGAATAGAAAATTCAGATATTTTTAAGTACTCACATAAGGAATTTTCTAGACACTGAGATATTTTGTCAGTCCTTCTTTGTGCATTATTATTGCTCCCTGGAATTCTTTTTACAATATTGAAAGCTGGTTTGTGCAACCCGGTGAGTATTATCTCACTTACAGATAGTAAAATAAGTTCTTCAATAGTGTTAGACTTTCCGGATTTTGCAATCATGTAATATGTAGAAACATGCGAAATTATGAAAAACATGCAATCCATCGTCACCTCGCTCAGATGTTGTCCCAATAAATTGTTGCAGTGACGATGTTTACAGATATTTTTCTTTGACTGTTTGAAAAATAGTTAAATCCTTATCTTTTTTGTCACTATGGATTTTTATCAATTCTTCGTTAAGCTTGGAATGTTTCATTGAATCAGTTATAGTTTTATTACATAGAAGACACATAGGTAAAGTACTATTTCCTGGTGAAGAAATATAGATATACTTCAAATATTCCACACTGTATTTTCGGCGTTTTTGTTTCAACTCATTCATACTGTTATCTCTTACAAAGGGAACAAAAGATATAAGAAAATTTGTAAATTAACTGTTTAATTTGTAACAAACCACTGTTAACAATTATAAGCACCCACCATTATTTATTGTTTACTTAGGATATAAAAATCGCTACTATTTTATTTATCTTAATTTCCATAATAATAAAGACCAATCACAATGTTATTATTTTATATTAAACCTCACGCGGACCCCCTGACGTTGTTCAGGGACCCCTAAATCAGTTTTTTTTCACGGATCCCCTGACTGGTACCACGGACCCCTGGGGTTCCATATGGACCACTTTGGGTAACACTGCGTTAGAAAGTTATAAATCTAAGTTGAAAATTTTTGAAGATGTTCATCAATGATATTGTATTTTAAAAAAGTTCATTTTAAATTAGCTATAAGAAAGTACATTTTACGCGTACTCTACGCATACATTTGTGGTGCATGTCTATGGGTTTACTCAGCCAAAATTTTTTCCCCCGGACTGTTAAAAAAATTAATGGGAAACTTTATCTGATTTCTGAACAAATAATCACAAGTTTGAATTTGAGCTCGGAATGTTTGTATAATTTAGTAACTCGTTCGTCCAAAACAATATTTTCGTTAGCCCACCCACCAAAATAAGTTACGTCTTAAAAACGTTTTAGCCAATTTCTGACAAACAAAGTTTGAATTTTGCCTTGAACGTTAACTTATTGTAAGCCCATCTAAACCTAAATTTTACCCATTCTCCAAAACTTGAATTTTGCCTCGAAAACTAAGCCCTATATTTGGACGTTGTTTAGCTCTCATTTGTCCACCGAATATCTACTCTCACATCCCTCCTATAAAAAGTCTTACTCAAAGAGAATGTAACTACAATTTATTATGAAAACACAAATTTAAATTTTGCCATTAGCCTACTTGTAGTAACTTATTATCCTATCAAAACATATCATTAGCTTCCCCATTATTAAACTAATAAAGTATTAACCGAAAAAAGTTTTGCGATTTTTTTTTGCCTTATAACATGTTTAAATATTGCATCGGAATTCAAATTCATTATAGAAAATCGTTAACCAAACCTTTATCTCTCCAAAAATACTTTTGACAGGGCCCATCCTCTCACAGAAATTCCATCCTGCTTGTGGGGCAAAGGTCATATCAACGGATATAATCCATCAATGTGTCAAAGGGGGAAATGTATTGTTACCCAGGTTAAAATGTTTGATTGTTTTCCATTGATAGACCAACATAATTATGATGGCAACCATCCATAATTCCATCGTGAAACATATTTTTGATGGTAACCAACAAAAGTAACCATCATCCTAATGTATGAATTCGGACTGATTTATGATGGTCCAACATAAGAATAGCAACTTGTTTCGATTGTTTTTTATGCTAAACCATCACGAATTTCCATCATGGTATCTTAGATGTTGGAAAGATCATGAAAAATCATCATTCTAATGTAGAAATTTGGACTGATTTATGATGGTCCAACATAAAAAAACAAACTGATGGTATATTCCTGCGAACCAACAAGAATTCTAATTAAAGCATCATGTAAATGTTTAGTTGGAACCATCATGAACCATCAAAGGGGTTGCTAGCTGAAACTAGCAAAAATCATCAAAATGATTTGATGGGACCATCAAGAATTTTGACTTGGGGTATGAAGGACATGGGGATTTTTGAAGGACAGACTCACGAATGTTGACTAATGTTCATCTCTAAACATTTGGCGAATGAATCAGGTTTAAAATTAGAGTTCTAGCAACCCTACATAGCTATAGCAACCCTTAAAGATTATACCACCACGTGTAGTCAATATTAGTAACCTCGTGTAGTTAATATTGTAATAAAATAGAGTAGATAACTTTCCATAATTCGAAGTTCGACAAAAAATTATAGAACATATTAAACATCTCTAATACTTCTATTCGAACTTAAAAATTGAGTCCCGCAGTGAACTGATCATTAAGACTCGGTTCCCAACAGATCACCGAAGTCAAGCTTCACTTGCTGCGGTCAAGGTGCGGGTGGGTGATCACTTGGATTAGTCTGTGTAGGGACCGAAGGGTGTGCGTTATGGGTCCTCGTTAAACTGTTCCACCGTAAAGTGCTCGACTTCGAGTGCAGGTCGTCGGGCCACCGAAGCGGGGGTGCCATCCCCTCGACAGAGGATCAAAATTGTGATGGCATGTCTTCAGATCATCCTCAGGGATGTTTCCCAAACCGTCGCTAATTGCCCATTGTGCAAATTCTAGTTCGACGTAAATGAACTACAAAAACAACAATAAAAAAATAGAGACCGCTTGTATTTGTATCCATAAAAAATGGCTGCAATAATTTACACAATGAATGAACCACCATCAAAGTAATGGCATCCCTGGTCAAAATTCTTGATGGCTCCATCAAAACAATTTGATGGCTTATGTTGGTTTCAGTGCAATTCATGATGGTCCAACATCATTTGACGGTCACCATCATTCACCTTTTTCTAATATGTGTTCATGGTTTTCCATATGCCAACAAACTTCAATTTTTTCATGTCGGAAAATGCTACTTGAATGCTTTGATGGTTAACCATGAAGAGAAGTTTGATTCTCCATCTGTGATGATCCATGATATTTCCAATTATATATTTTTATGATGGTTTAGTGGGAATTATTGTTGGTTCTCAGGAATCAAAACAGTTTTTTTTAATTGTGACCCATCATAAATTAGTCAGAATTCTTACATTGGGATGATGGTTGTTCATAATAGTTTCAGCATTTGATTTCTAGGATACTGTGATGGAAATTCATGATGGTCCATAATTTCTATGATGATTTAACGAAAATTCTTGTTGGTTCAGGAGGAATATACTATCTAAACATTTTTCTTTTCATGTTGGGCCATCGTATATAAGCCCGACTTTTTACACTGGGGTGATTGTTACTTATGTAGGTTACTATAAAAAATATAATGGTTCATGATGGAATTATTAATGCGTATCATCAAGACTATGTTGATCCATCATTGGAGAGCTATTAAAAATTTTGACTTGGGGAAGGCTGAATTTAGTAGTTTCGCAGCTATCGTTTCTTATGATTTTAAAATGATTGGTTACTATAAAAAACCAAAAGAATAAATAAAGAAAAACAATTAAAAATAATGAAAAATATGACAGTCGAAGCTTACGTAGTCAGGGGGTACCAGCCCCGGAAGTCGTAATTGCAAAACCTTTTCGATCGACAAATGTCTCAGTTGCTCTCTTTGAACACAACTCCCTGGATTTTGCCAAAGTCCAGGTAGAGAAAATACAATAAAATTACAAAAACAAAATACAAAAGTATAAAATCTAAACTAATACATAAGAATGCAATGCACAAAAACTTACTTGAAAATAAATCCCAAAACCAAAGTACACAACTGACTACCGAGCATCAACTAATTTGAAATAAACGAAAAAACAACGCTCCCAAATTTAATGAGTAGAAGGAATTAAAAAGTCGCCCTCATTATTGAAAGAAATGCTTGACCGGAGCAACTCTGTCAAGACTTCATCATGCCCTATTAAAAGAAAAGGCGAAACTAATAGTTTTCAATCTTTTTTCTTTAATTTTAAATTAAATATTTCAGAAATTAAAAGTAAAACCAAATTTTACTATAATCAATAATTTTTTTTATAAAGGAAATCAAATGTTAATTTTCCAAATTTTTCAAAAAATTACTTGTTGCCTCTTGAAAGCTCCCAACATGATTGCTAATTTTATTAATTTTATAAGATTGAGAAAAAAGTAAATTTTTGAAAATTTTACTGCATAAATTAGTTTTAAAATTACTGAAAAAAAAACGAACTCTAAAGCCAACCTTTTATTATAAACACCAATTTTAATTTATTTATTAACAATATCGAATTTAAAATCTAAATATTCAACATTTAAGCAATTTTCAGTAGTCTGCTTCAAAACCAAATCCTTAAGATATATATTAAAAATGAAATCATAATTATCACAATTAAATAAAATTGAATCATTAATATACCTAAAAGTCTTAAAATCATTAAACTCAAAAAATTTGGCTTCAAAAAAAGTAAAAAAATATTAGCAAAAGCTCCAGAAAAAGAATTACTTTGCGAAGTCCCTATATTTTGTTTATAAAAATCAACACCGTAAAAGGAACATCTTCAAAAAGATTAAATTTACAAATTTCTAACCAATAAGATTTATCAATATTTTCATTAAATAAATATTTATCATAAATGCAACTACAAATATCAAATATTTATGCATGAGGTATACTGGTATAAATGTTTTCAAAATTAAAAGTATTAATGTAAGAAACCACGCTTTTGTTAATAAAATTCCAAACATCAACGTTACTAAACAATACTTTTCTCACCTTTAATTTTAAGCAAAATAGTTTTAAGAATATTAAACTTTTTACTGATACTAGAATTATAACAATTTTTACCACACGCATTAAATTTAAATTTTACTGGATTTTTATGAAATTTAGCAATAGGAAATAAATATGGAAAAGTAATTCTATCCAATTTAAATTTTAATTTTTTACTAAAAGCAATAATCCTTTTCTCAATAAATTTTTTATCTTCCCTTAAATTTGAAATAAGTATTATTAGCATTATATTCTCCAATAATTAATTTTTTAAAAAAATATTTACGCATGATACAAAAGTTATTAGATGCTTTATCAACAACTGTAATAATAAGCTTATTCTTAAGCATTTTTATCTCTTCAAACAAATCATAATTGATAACGGTACCACTAGGATAAAAACAAAATTTGGAATTAAATGAATAATATTTAACTTTTTCCACAATTTCTGTCTTCCATTCTATTCTGTAAAACACTCAACGGGCCAATGATATTTCCTAGAAATTTCGGCAATAAAAAAAATCGGATCTCTTTTAACCGATAAAATAAAGTCATCATTTTTCATTTTAAACCTTGTTCTGAATTTTGAACCTCTACTCAAAATACTAATCAAATCTTGATCTCCAACGATCTCTAAATTTCCGGTAATAACATAACCATAATCTTCATCAATGTATTGAGAAAATTCGTCTTTATTGCAAAAACAATCAGACGTTGAAATATAATTTAAATACCGAATTAAATTATAATTACATACCTTTTTTCTAAGAGTAGAGGAATATTTATAAGCAACTTTAAGTTGTTTTAAAGGATAAATATCAGAAAAACAATGAAAAACCTGTGATGTCCTAGCAATTTCAAATTTTTAATCATGAAAGTTAATAGTACAAAAAACCTTCTGAACAATTAAAACTTTTCCAAAAAGCATATCAATTTTATCAACACCAAGTTTTGATTTAACCAAATCCAAAACAATGTAGTTCAGTATCAAATTTTATTTTGTTCCCAAATTTAAAAAAGAAATTTTTAAGAATTTTATCTTTAAATCCAAAAATATATTTCCTAGTAATAAAAATATTAGTCAGGTTAACACAAAAGTTAAAAATTTTCAAAAATTCATCAAAATTAATAGATTTATTAACCTTTTTACCCTTACCTTTTTTATATCTATACTTTGAATAAAAAGATCTAGGAAAATTAAAACCTTTGAATTTATCATCAATACAAAAATCATCAATATTAATAGTACTTTCCCCACTTACTATTCAAACCTTAATTTACTATTCAAACCTTAAGGAAAAAGAGTTTTAATACTGCTAATATAAATATTTTCTAAATCAAGCCTATTATCTACATTTTCCATAAAATCCAAAATAAAAAGAGTAACAATATCAAAATTATGAAATTGAAAATGTAAAATTTTTAATCTGAAGTACCATTATTATTATTATAAAAATCTTTATAACAAATCAGTGAGAATTAATTTTCTTATGAAATTCTAAACTAGTCTGTGCAATATAACACAAATTGCAACAATTACATTGAATTAAATAAGTTATAGTAAAGCATTTACAAAAAAAAGACATTGGAAAGGCAATCAATTTGTGAATTTTCAGCAAAAGAACAAGATTTTCAACTTTTATTTTTGCATTTTTTTAAATTTTTTAATATTTTTTGATTTATTTAAATTCAAAATTTGACTTAGTATCTTTTTATCCAAAGTAATCTCCAAGTCAAGATTAACATCAGTGCTCCTTATTTTGGCGCGCGACGAGTCCTGCGCTATGAAATAATTATGAATAGTACTTTGCATAAAATTAAATTTAACCTGAACAGCAAAGAATCAATTAGACAAAAATTAACTCGAAACCTAGACAAAGAACAAAACCCCATGACTTTTAAAGATTAAAACCTTTAATATTTTAAAAATACTTTAAAGTGTTGTTTCTAATTGCTCTATTATTTTGATTTCTTATTATGGTTACTATCAATACAGTAATCATATCATGGAATTTTTGAATTTGGAATTGGGGAATCATCAATTTACAATTCAATCAATTTCAATCAATCAATTTACAATTACATCAATTACAATCAATTTACAATTTATTTTTTCTCTTCATTTATTTTTTTCTTTCATATTATTGAAATCCTACTTTTATGTAATTTGACTAAGAAATTCTTGAAATATATTAAAACTCTTAATCAAATATGATATCTATTACAAAGGAATACTGACTAACTGATGCTGTTTATTTTTTTTAATGCAATATTACTATAGGAATTTTCTATATATTGATATTAATCTATTAGGAAATGTTTAGTGTTCTATTAATTAAATTGTGTTAAAAACTTTAAAGACTTTGTTCTAAATAAAACAAATACGAAAAATAGTATCTAGTTAGTATATTGTAGTATACTATAAGGACCACAATTTCTAGATTGCGGCTAGCCCCCAGATTTTAAAAGTAAGAAATCCATTTCTGTAAAAAAAATTAATTTTCATTGCGAGAAAGTTCGTTTTAGTGTTCGATTTAGTAACTTAATTAATAGTTAGCACTAATTAATAGTTAACACTACTTAATTAGCGAAGTTGAAATCACCCATTAAGATTGGAACTCTTAATCGAAAACCAATGAGATAGATACTTACTTCGTGAAAATCCGATCATTAGAGCGAAAGTTATTCAGGTTGTATTTTTGCTCAAGGTACATATATCTATTTAATTCGTTCTTATGTGGAGGTGGATAAATCTATTACTACACTTTCAGCGTACCATAGGATGTTAATTTTTTTTCCCTATCCTAATTTATTGTCAAACGCCCGGTGGCTGAATGATAGCGCTTCGCGCTCTTTTTCCACAGGTCCTGGGTTCGATCCTCGGGCAGAGCAAGGTCGACACAGCCTTTCATCCCTTCAGTGGGTCGGTAAAATGAGTACCAAGCATGCTTGGGAAATAAACACTGGGGGTTCCGCATTCGACTGACCATCTAACCGGAACATCTGCTCCTGCACACCAGAGCCCAAAGTCAGGAACTGAGATGGGCACATTAGGCCTTGGCCCTCTATAGGTCTGCCATGCCACTGAGTTTAGTTTTTAATTTATTGTCAATCCCACAAACCTCAAAAAGTTTAAACTTCATTTATATGTTTGAGAAATCATTTCTAAATTTATTTTTTTTGTGCAATATTAAAAAACGTGTTAGTGTCTAAGTGTTTCCATTATTTTGTCCAACCCCTGTATTTAATGCGTTAATACAAAATTTTTGCTACTATTAGGAAAGAAAAATATCTTCTGAAAGTACAGAAATTTTCTAGTACCTGCAGGATATGTTTATAATTTACAGCAAAAAAAATGTGATGACCCTCCTGTTTCAATGCTCAGTCCCCGTTCAGCTGTAAAAAAAATAATAACTTTTGAAAAATTGTAATTTAATTAATTATTTCAAGCAATATAATTCAAAACATAAATGACATTTCTACACACAATTCCTATTTGAAAAGCAAAACCATGATAGCTCCATGTAATTCTCAATATTGCATTTTAAAAAAAAATTGTCAATACTTAATTATTAAATTGCTTTCCAATGAAAAATAATAGTTAGAATAAGGTAAATGTTTTTTAAAGTAATATGTTTAATATTGCAACAAAGTGTTTGTACATTTCTAGGTTTTAGAAGAAGTTCTATGAGCTATTATTTTTATGATTGAGTGGCAACAGTTGCGGCAGTGGTTTACTCAGTGTGAAAACTCCTACCGTCCGGATCGCACGCATCTGTGACTTCAGAAAGCTTTCGGTACGTATTCTTAACTCTCAAAAAATTTTTAGAAAAAAGCACACAAATATTTCAATATTCAGCATTTTAAAACTCTGAAGTTCCTATAATTATTAGTGTAAAAAATATTTTGAGCTACATTGAAAAATTACCTTTTCGAAGAATTGATTCGATATTAGAGCTAATTAATTGAAATATTATATTTAAGATTATTGGTCGGAAAAACTACATTATTTTTGTTGTTTATAACGATTACTGTGTTACAAATGTAGTTAACTGCAACTACAACTACTTTTTTTTTTTAAATGTAGTGACTACAAACTAATTCAGAATTTAGTAACTACTTCACTACTTTAAGGAAATGAACTTTGCCGGGGAACTTAATAGAACCTAAGTTCTAAATTGTTTTGAATAACAAATTGGCTCACATTAAATATAAGGGAATAATTAAGAAATATTTATGTTCACAAGAATGAGTTTGTTTTTCCAAAATATTTTTTTTAATTTGAATTTATTCATTTAACCTTCAACTTTTTATACCTATTTCGACATCAAATATTTAATTTAAGAAATACGAAATTATCAAATAATTGCGTCTTTTGAATTGTTTAATGCTTTTTCATTTCCTCTTAGAAATTAAGTACATAAGAAATACGTTTCGCTTCTTTGAAATAACATGAGTGTTTTATTAGTGTGCATTCGTATGCAAAGGTGTGACCAAACTTATTATCTATTTTACGTAATAGATATTTTAAATGCTAGTTATTCGTGATTTTAAATACGTAATTTCTGTGAAAGCTCAGCTGCAACCACAGGGTCATTTTCATTGCTTCCAATGATGGACCTGCGAAGACTTGCACCAATCAAATTCGAAAAATTAAATAAGTTAGAACCGTACTTTAATTAAGAATGATCATAATTTAATTTTTTTCTCTTCTATGATTGGTCTACTGTATCTTTTAGGGGACAAAAGTGACCTAAAAGTGAAAATTAACTTAAACAACAACTAAAGTTAAGTCATTTTACCATTTTAGGACAATTAATTTTTAAGATACATTATTAACATAATATTGAAATACGATAGGGTTTTTATTTGCATAAGTTGAATCAATTGTTTCAAAATAAACTATTTTCAAATATCTGTCTTGGACCTGTCATCTTAGTGCAACTATTTTGCATAAAACTAGACACTTCTTATTTGCAGCTTTGAAAGTTAAAAAAATCTCTTGTCAGATCTACTAATAAAATTTTATTAATGTTTATACTTTTTAATTTTTAAATAAGTTCTGAGCAACAGAGAATAAGGACTAAATTATTTAGTAGACTCCAATACTTCATAAGTTCTATATTTTATTGCTCATTTAGTTCCTTTTTAATTCGTAATTTAGAGTCCATTTATTTTCAGTGTGATAAAATTTCAATAATTTATTATTATGAATGTTTTTATCACTCTATTTTTGACAAGATGTCGAAAAATGTCTGCTAAGGGTTGTCATACGGAGCATTCTGTGTGCAATTTTTAAAGTTTCAAATTTTCTTGCTTTTGCTCACGATAACTCCCGCACCACCATCTGAATAAATAAATGAATTTTAATAATTCATTTATTTATCCAACATTTATTATCTTCATTTTTCCAACATTCAATATCTGTCATATAAGAAGTTTCATTTCTAAAGTGTTCTTAAAATATTTATATTTCCATTCAATGTTATAAGTTAGAGCATGAAAATCATTTTAAGAATTTGAAATATATTTTTGAGTTCAAGAAATACTTTCACTTACAAAATTAAAAATTTACTCACCACCACCTATTACGGCCTCTACACCACCTAAAAATAAATATTTCAAGATAAATTAAATCGAATAACAACAGTAATTTATGTAAACCAGGGATACAATAAAAGTGCATAAAAAATTTTAAATATTTATCTAATTGGAAAAAATAGTCTTCTATAATTAATTAAAAATTTCATGTTCCAGCATTCTATAGCTGGTACAAGAATTTTCAAAATTACTAAAATGTTCTCCAACATATTAGACATAGTTATCAATTATATCATAAAAATCATTTTTAAAATTTAGAATATATTTTGAAATAAAGAACTTTTTTTGCATGGTTCAAAACATCATTTACAAGCATTAAAATTTATTCACCGTCCCCTACCCCCTAAACATGCTTCCAAACCACCTGAAAATAAATTATTGAATCGTAAATTAAATCGAAATGACAGCAGTATTTTAAATAAATCAGTGATACAACGGAATTGCATAGCGAATTTCGTATAATGAAAAGTGGACTCTTTTTTAATTTTCTTCTTTGATACATAGTTTAAATTTCATTATAGAGCTCTGAATTCACAAAGTATATTTGAAAAACTTTTTTCAATATAATAAATAAAACATTATGGAAAATATTTAAATAGAAAATTCCACATTTCAAATTTTGGTAGAGCTTGACATTACTAACTCTGATCGTAAATTTTAAGTAAAGAAATATACTTCAGATATATCTTAAGTAGCAATAGCCGCTACTGAAAAAAGATGGAACATTTAGAAGGGAATAAAGTTACATATTCGAGTGGTCTGCAATATTTTTTCAAATAAAGTAGTACATGACTAGGTACTTGATGAGAAAAGAGTCGAAACCTGTAGATTATGTTTTGTTACAGCTTCTTGATTTTAGTAATGATTTATTTTTAAAAACAATGTTTTTTCTCTCAAAACAATTAGTAAGAGAAGCAATTAATCATGCCGAGCAAGTATTAAGAAAATCAAAATTGAACATAATTGCAATTGAGCAATTGAAAATTTTCTTTTGAAAATTTTACTACCGAGTACAGCGGTCAGTACAATCCTGGAATCCACTAGCTGTATTTTGTATTTTTAAGATGGATTTTGAAACTGAAAAAAAGAGGATTTTTTTATCACTGATATTTTTTATGTGTTCAGCGCTTTACAAAAATTATTCTAAAGAATACATTAAATCATTCCTGTTTGTTGAAAAAACTAATTTGTTTTAGCATATGATGATTTCACTAAAAAAGGCTGTAAGTGCTGAGGGGATTAACTAGAGTTGGTTTAGTAAAGTAAAAATTTCATCATGACATGAAAAAAATTACGTGAACTCATGGACTAATAGCAGGAAATATTTTAATTACGCGATTAATTTAGCGCTTTGTTTGAAAAATACGACTTTGGAAATGTCTTGTATTGTTAACAAAAAGATTCTTATTTAGAACTAAAACTTACTTTTTGTCTTTCAGATTCTATTCTCTCGAATCCATTCAGCAATGCAAGAAAGTTCCTTTGAATAATGAGCACGGTAAGATTTTTACATTTAATTACACTTTTTTAAATACTTATAACTGTGAATGCAAATTATCTTACAACAATGTGTCATTTTGACAATTCAAAACACACTTTTAAAAACTTGATGTGTTCAATTAAGTCCAGATTATCTTACAACAATGTGACATTTACACAATTCAGAACTTTTAATACTTGATATGTTAAATTTATGTCGATGGCTTTATAAACATGGGTGCCACTCTTCAATCCTGGGGATTCAGCTGTTGCTCGCTTATTGTAATTATTCAGGTCGCTTATATTCAGCTGTTGCTCGCTTATTGTACTGCTCTTTTCACTTTTTCCAAACGTTTTGAAATGCTGACCAAAGTTAAGATTATTAGCTCATTGGGATACTCTAAGAAATTTGTTGAGCTTATAGATTAACATTTTAAATCATCCTTAATCAATGATAAAGAAAAATATTCCTTTTACAACGATAATCTTTATCATTAATTACTTATATTCATTATCTAATGATAATTTCAATAAGCTCATAAATTTATAGCCATTTAATGAAAAATGTTGAGCTCATATAATTAACAAGAAATATTTTAGGAAGTCATCAGCTCAGTGTAATTCAATAAAAAATTCTGTTTTTGAATAATGCAGGAATTCCTTACTAATCTCAGGTTTGCAAGTTACCTGAATAATTACAAGTTTTGGATTATTTTATAAAAAATTATAACTTATAAGAAACATTCAAATTTTTGACTCGAATAAAAATATTGCTATGCTAATATTCATACTTAAGTAATACTTATTGCATACCTTCCTATTTGATGAATTGCAATTTCAATTCAGGTGTTATTTTTTTAATAACTCAAATACTAGACCGTTTAATTAATGTAATGTGAAAAAAAATCCTTTTAAAAAATCGAAGGTGCACCTGCCCTGCGACGTTCTGTCTAGAAAAATATGAATGCTTACAAAATTTTAAGTCAGTTATTGATTTTCGATCTCTGCTCAGCACTATTTACTGATTTAATTTTTAAACTATATCGTTTTCATACGCGCTGAGACAAGAACAAAAATATTTTTTTTAATAGGAACCAGTTTTTCACAGCAAGCTAGCTATATTAAGCAGTAACTAAAACATTTGACTCAGTTTAGACAGTACATTATACATTTAATTAATAATAACAATCATTGTAAATGTAATTCGTTTGTCTCTTTAAAAAAAATAGAGGCTATTTTGCAATGACAATCGACCAATTCTTGAATTTTTTAGTAACTACTTCACTAATTTAAGGAGACGAACTTTGACGGAGAACTTAATTTAAACTTATGTTCAAAATTGTTTTGAATAACAAATTGGCTCACATTAAAAATAAGGGAATAATTAAGAAATATTTATGTTCACAAGAGTGGGTTTGTTACTCCAAAAAAAAATTTTTTGTTTTTAATTTATTCATTTAACCTTCAACTTTTTATACCTATTTCGACATCGAATATTTAATTTAAGAAATGCGAAATTATCAAATAATTGCATCTTTTTAATTGTTTAAGGCTTTTTCATTTCCCCTTAGAAATTAAGTGCATAAAAAATATGTTCCGCGTTTTTGAAATAACATGAATGCTTTATTAGTGTGCATTTATATGTGAAAGTGTGACCGGAAAGTGTGAAAGTTATGATCTATTTTACGTAATAGCTATTTTTAATTTCTAGTCATACGTGATTTTAATTACGTAATCTCTGTGAAAGTTCAGCCGCAGCCAAAGGCTCATTTTCATTGCATCCATTGACGAACCCGTGAAGATTTGCACCAATCAAATTGGAAAAATTAAATCCGTTTGAACCGTACTTTTTTTCTCAACTAACGATAAAAATAGTTGCTATTATTTTTATCGTTACACTGCTTGTTTACACTACTCTAAACACTACGAAAAAGGTAGCGACTACAGTAGTTTCACTTGTAGTGCACTAGTTCAAACTACTGTAAGAAATATTTGTTATTGTCTAAAACGAAATGTATCCTCTTGTTAACGTTTTTAAATGGTGTGAATAGTTTATAGGCATTTTTTACACTATCTAAGATCACATTAATATTTTTTTAAATAATTAATTAATATCTTAACCAAAGTTTGCCGATAATTTCGCTGGTCTTTGTTTATTTAAGAAGAAAGCTATCTTAAATTGTTGCACTAGTCATTATGGACGTATTTACTCAGCCCATTATTTATAATGGAAGTTTTTAAAAAGGGCTTGATTTTCCCTTTTCCAAAATAAGATACTTTTTCTTTACCATGTTGATTTTCGCCATGAATTATGCAAAAAGACATTGTTATATTCAACGTTTTCGAAATTAATTCGACCCCTATCAGGGGTCTGTCCAGACATTTTGTGAAAGGTCCGTTTTTCGTGAAATTGTAAAAAAATTACTCACATTCTTTCAACCAGGGTCCGCTTTTATGAATTTGTTTAAATAGGGTCCGTTATTGCAAAATTGTAATTGTAATTATTGCAAAATTACAATTATTTTAAATTGTAAAGATATACAAGATTATGCTCAACACTGTAAAATTATAATTAAAAAAATTAAATTTTAAAAAATAAACAACAATTGCTGCTTCTAAATTAGAGATGCAACATACAAATATTTGGTATTTAGCCTATACTGCTGAACGCAGAATATTAATTTCCGACGAATAATGGAAGAAGCGTCTGCCGAAGACAAAACTTAATTCGTTTATATCCATCTTTCTTATTTTCTGCCCTGGAAAGGGTTTATTCGATTAAGAAAATTTGTCAAGGGTTCTATTAAAGGAAAAATCATTTTCTGAAGGGTCCGTTTTTAAGTTAAAATATTTTGTGAAGGGTCCGTTTTTAAGTTAAAATATTTTGTGAATGGACCGTTTTTATGAAAAGATATTTTGTGAAGGGTCCGTTTTTATGAAAAGATATTTTGTGAAGGGTCCGTTAACGGACCCAAATTTCTTCTAAACAGACCCCTGCCTATCTACTTCGTCGTACTGTTGGGCCGTAGTGTATGAAAAAAAACGTACATGTTTGATGAAATACTTGGGGGTCCGCATGTGCGTATACTGAGCTGTATTCGGTGGGAAGGATTTTTGTCCTCTCATGTGCAACTTTGCTGTATTTTGCAAGAGATTCTCAATTTCGGACTTCAATTTCCACCCTCAGGAATCGAACCGCAAAAAATCTCTCGAACTTTTGCTGATTATGAGAACCAACTACACAGTTTCAATTTTTTTTTCCCTAATAGCGATAGAAAATTTTATTTCTCTTGTTAACTTCACCGTGGATGACGCGCCATCGTCTTCGCCATTGGAAAGCAAATGGCCTTCCCGTGATATTCTGTTTACAGTTCAGTACCCTTATCTTCGAACTTGACTTTGGGATCATTCACTAATTACATATTTCCATGTGAATCTCCAGAGCATTGAAGAATCCTAAAGCTTCATCACCTAAGAACTTCCATCTTTCTTTTATTCATTAAATTTAAGAATTACTTGAGAATTTTAGGATTAATATTTCCTAATTCCGTCCACCAATTGCATAAATATTTCATAAATATTTTTTGTACTTTAGTACTTTTTTCCCATTGGCAAAATGAATCTTTTTTTGGATTTCAAGGCTTCCCCACTTTTCAGCTTCAATAATCTAGAGTAATAGTAAACAGTGCGCATGCGTTGCTGTGGCAACCGTTGCTGTTTGATAATTTTTTTTAATTCTTTTGTTCACTTTTAATTTTGTTATGCGTTAAGTTGTTGAGTTTGTTTTTGAGATATGGGACCAGAGAGATTCCATTAGTATTTCTTGAGTTGTGTTCAAACCAGATCGTTTTCATTACTAATTCAGGTGAATATCACAAATGAAGGGAATCCAACCTGATTGACATGGTCCAAAAAGTTAGAGTAAAGGCAAGAAAAATTTGATGCCGAGACCTGAACTTACCGAGATTAGTAAGTTCAGGCCAAAGAAGCCTTAAACGTTACACACAAACGGAAAAATGAAAGTATTCCGTTCACAAACGCAAGCATCCCTCACAAAAGTACCAAAGTGGTTGAGAGAATTGAACCTTACCGAATGGTGACTATCCGAACCCCTTTCATGTAAATACGGGAACTGGGTGTTGATCACCAGTTAGAGATAAAAGGATCCATTTTCAGTAACTTGCACAAGACCGTAGAATGTCTTCCATGATTCATTCACGATTCATTAAAAAAACTGAGATTTCAAGTCATATTTCATGTATGAACTTGTGAATCCGAAGCGGGTGTATGATGCAGCTTACAATCTCCATCAAACACCATTGTACTAATGCGAAAATGTTATTATTGATCTCGATTGGCTGTTCAATGTCTATTCAGTCATGAAAGGAATTTACACAGAATGTTTCTCAGCTACATTCAAGTGTGTCTGAAAAATTGTGTACAGAGCAGTTAAAGATGTCCAAGATGAAAACACAGTGAAGTTTATTTTCCCCAAAAAATTAGACTACAGCCATTTTGCCAATGGATAACATGTGATCGCTTTGTGGCGATCATAATTCTTTTCATTTTGTAGTGAATCGTATTTCAAATTTTTATTAATTATGGTATTATTAATTTTAAAATTTTCAGTACTCTTAAGTTATTTTATGAGAACTCAAAAATAATTAGAGGCAATATTTAAAAAAAAGTTTGAATTGAGGGGTTTTTAATATTTTAAATGCAGCAAAAAAATCCAATAATTAGTTATGTAAACAAATTCAGATTTGTCATTCCAAAAAATTTTAAATAATATTTTGAGGATTTTTTTTTTGTAAACAATTCAAATCCAAAAATTTAATTAAATCATATTTGTTAAATATTAGGAATGCAATAACCATGTAATAATTTACTTCTAACAAAAATGCTTAGCTTCTAAATTCATTATATTTACGTTTCAAAATTACTAAGAAATATTTTCAATCATTTCATTAACGCTAAGGAAGTCATTTTGATTGCTTTTTAATTTCAATTAGAAAAACAATGATGACACAATTTCTTAGAACTTTGTGACTTTTTGTACAACGTATAATTTATAATTGTTAATATTTACTAATAACTTGTTATATAGCTGTAAATTATATAAAAAATTTAAAAATTAATTTTAAGCAAATTTCTCTTTCAACATTAGTTATTCTTTAACAATCCAGTTATTTTGACTACTTTTGGGCAATATAGGTGTATACTAAGTTTCAGTCTTTCTAGTGTTGAAGAAATACTGAACCAAATAACAAAAATGAATATTTTTAGGGTCCATGCACTAATTTACGTATGTAATATGAATTTATTATAGTTATCTTAGTTTGCATAATTTTTTACATATGTTTACACAAATTCGGTATGATCAATAATATTAATCTTGTTAATGTTTCGTTGAATATGCTTTTATAAATAACTTTTATTTTAATCTAAAAGACACATTCGATAACATTTTCAAAATAATAGTTAAATTACAATTTTGAATTAATTTTTTTATAAAATTAAATAAAGTAATTATTGATTTAAAAATAAAATGAGCCACTTAATATTGAATAGCTTAAAAAGTGTGTATAAATTGTTTTTGTGGTGG
Source organism: Parasteatoda tepidariorum (assembly GCF_982258835.1). Taxonomy (NCBI): domain Eukaryota; kingdom Metazoa; phylum Arthropoda; class Arachnida; order Araneae; family Theridiidae; genus Parasteatoda; species Parasteatoda tepidariorum. The sequence goes on from NC_141756.1 coordinate 129,828,402, forward strand.
CTAATGTAATCAAGAAAAAAAATTCTTCATCATCCACTAGTTATTTTATCATGATCAGTTAAAAGTCTATGGAAATTATTTTGCACCCATGACGGTGACTATGGTAACGAGATATAACTATTGTACGTAGAGGTGTGGGGTCACTGCTTAGGACAGGTTTTGGCTCTGGTCGGCCAGGGAAAATTAATCTTTTTTTCTTCGGTCTATTATGTCAGCCCTAAAGAGAATAGAAGCTATTCCGCACTGAAATGCGCTATTCTAGTTTTCGTAGCAGCAGACAGCCTCAGACTTCGTCACGGGAGGAGTTCTTACCATAGACAAACTAAAGTGCCTACATCCATGTTTTTTTAAGGTCAAGGTTGAATTTGCACTACGGGGGTTTAATCTTAATTTATATATTTATTTTTGATATGAAGCAGAATAATGGTTTTCATGGAAATGAAAACAAATGCTATAAACGTTATAGATATATGTTGCTATGAATGACGGAAATTGGTAATTTTGAAGTTGGCAGTCACATAGTCTGTTTGGTAAATGTCCGAATTTTAAACTAGGTCTAGTTTATTGCCTCTACCCGGAATACATTTGTCCGGTATGCCCTACATCAATGTTTTTTTAAGGTAAAGTGCCACTTCCCTAGTATGCATTTAACCGGTACACACTGATATTACCCCAAATCTATTTTCATCAGATATTAAAATGTCGAATTCATATAATAATACAAACGAATAAGTTAATATAAAATCGGATGTAAGAAATATTTTGGACAATCACCAAAACGACTATGTGATTGTTGACATTTACCAGTGAAAGTCGACATTCTCTTGATTTTGGTTATTCAGGGTAACATATATATGCAACCTAAATTAATGATTCTTACTTTTTGTATCACAAAAATAACTTTACCGACTCACATCTGTATCATATCTTACTGAACTCTTAAATTTTAGCGTTGTTGAATACCAAAATGGTGGTTCAAAACTATCTTTGATTCTTTGTGTAGGAAAACACTTAAATACCAAGAGTTTATGTACAGTGATTCACTTTAGTGTAAAGCAGTTGCCACCATTTTCGGTATTGAGATAACTTTTGCTCTACACAAGTCAAAATTTTTGATGGTTTTCCATTGATGGAACAACATAATCTTGATGGTAACCATCAATAATTCTATCATGAAACATTATATTTTTTGATAGTAACCAACAAAAGTAAATATCCCTTCAATCTAGGAATTCGAACTGATTTATGATGTTTCAACATAAGAATAGCAATTTGTTCTCGTGGTTTGTTCCTTTTGAGCTCTCCTAATTTCCATCACAGTATCTTAGAAATCAAATGTTGGAACGATCATGAACAACTATCACCTAAATGTAGGAATTCGGACTGATTTATGATGGTCCAAAATAAAACTTCTGGGTTTCTGGGTTTTTTAAACCCAGATTGTTTTGATGGTATTTTCCTGAGAACCAACAAGAATTCCCATCAAGAAAATGTATAGTTGAAACCATCAAGGATCATCATGGGTTTTTGATCCATGAGACTTCTCTTGATGGTTAACCGTCATAGTATTAATTTCCATCATGGATTGATGGAAGTCTGTTGGCATATCGAAAACCGTGAACATGTAATGGAAAATCTCGGATGATGGTGACCTTCTTGAATCACACTGAAACTATCAAAAAAACTTTAATGCGACCATCAAAAATTTTGATACGGGAAAATTTGTAACAAAAAAAACGATGTCTCTTGCAGGAGAAATGGTTGTTGCAGTTGGAGGGGAAAGATGACAAAATTTGTCCTTCTCAGTGTGTCTTATCGAATGAATAAGAAGTGGTTGACTCTATCATGCTCACCTTTTGCTATCAGCAAGCACGTCAGTAGCTACCACTGGTAAATTTATATTTTTAAATAAATCTTGAAAGAAATATTTTTTATTTCAAGATTTTTCTTAGAAACGTTCAGGATCTTTAAATATTCTAAGTTAGAGCATTTTTTAATGGCGTGTACTTGGGTTTATTTCCTATTGGCCTCAGAATTGCTCCACACTTATCGCTACCCATTGGGCACCTGTGGCTAAGCCTCGACGGTGGAGTATCGACGTCCATGTCATTGAACCGCAAACCCGTTCATAGGGCTGGTAAAATTTTTTACCGTCGTTAAACAACCGACCCAATTTTATGGGTTTACGACTACCAATGTTCAACTCCGTAGCCTTGTAATTTTGAGCCCAATCCAGAAGACAAGGGAGCTTCTGCATCGAGTATTGGCAGAAATTTGACTTCGTGGAGGACTTTTTGATGGAGCTAACCCGCATTTGCGTTACATAGACAGGAAGACCACGAGACTCTCCCACGGTTAGCCTGACGGCAAGGGGACTCTCACCCATGATCCATCCGTCTACCATTTAGGATATTTCACGTCAGCATTGTGGTCGGTACAAGTTGGATGCGGAATTCGCATCGACTGGGATTTGAACCCGGTTTGCCTCATTGGAAGGATAACGTGCTATCTCCTGAGCCATCGCGGCTCAGGCTGGTTACATTCACACAATCACCCAGATGAAGGGACTTTTCTGTACCTATCTATCTCTATTTCATAACCAGGGGTCTGTTTAGAAGAAATTTGGGTCCGTTAACGGACCCTTCACAAAATATCTTTTCATAAAAACGGTCCATTCACAAAATATTTTAACTTAAAAACGGACCCTTCACAAAATATTTTTAATTAAAAACGGACCCTTCACAAAATGATCTTCCTTTTAATTGGACCCTTCACAAATTTGGTTATCTTCATTATTATTTTGTTAATCGAATAAACCCTTTCCAGGGCGGAAAACAAGAAAGATGGATGTAAACGAATTAAGTTTTGTCCTCGGCAGACGATTCTTCCACTTTTCGTCCGAAATTAATATTCTGCGTTCAGCAGTATAGGCTAAATACCAAATATTTGTATATTGCATCTCTAATTTAGAAGCAGAAATTGTTGTTTATATTTAAAAATTTAATTTTTTTAATTATAATTTTGCAGTGTTGAGCATAATCTTGTATGTCTTTACAATTTAAAAACTACTTCAAAAAAAAAATTTTTTTTTGCAATAACGGACCCTATTTGCACAAATTCATAAACTCGGACCCTGGTTGAAAGAATGTGAGTAATTATTTCACAATTTCACGAAAAACGGACCTTTTACAAAATGTCTGGACTGACCCCTGATAACCATAAATTATTACATTTCTAAATATAATATTTTACTTATTTCAACCTAAATTATTACAAAATAAGGAAAAAACTATAAAAAATATGTTTAAATAAATTAATAATAAAATATTCTTTTTAAACGTCAAATACCATAGTTCGTGGAAGTATTAATTATTTAACATTGTGTTATCTATAAAAGTTAAATAATCAAGTCATTTGAGGGGTTTTTAATTTAAAAAAAAGTTCTTTTTCTGAATGAGTTCTTATAAAATTAGAAAAGTTCCTCCAAAACTTACTTAAATCAATATGACCTGATTTTTAAATATTCAAGGTTGATTGTTCAAATGGAAAGCTAAAGTTATTTGTCTAGAAGATATTTAAAATAGTCAACTGCTCCCAATTTTTAATTCGCGTAATATAACTTTATGCTGCAGAAATATTATTTTTAACTTTTTTAATTTACACAAATTGAACACAAATTTGAATTTTTTTAAGAACGAATATATGCTAGTCTAAAATTACATTAAAAGTTTATGATCGTCATTACAGAGATCAAGTTGCAAAATGATAGTCGTTTTAATATTCTCATACTATTTTGTATAAATTGTCTGTTGGCTAAAGCGAAATGACTAACGTTCGCATGCCTAATCTGACGTTGAGGTTAAAGCAAAAACGTTTTTTAATTATTGTTATGTCAGACAAAGTGAAAATTATTTGTGTTTCATTAATGAAAAAAGTGGTTTTTCAATTAAAAATATTTTAAATAGACTAGTACTTTCCAATTTAAATCAAATTCTACAGATTTGTATAAAAATTTTGACAAATTAAAACTATTAAATTTAGATAACAAAAATATACTTTTTCTAACAGTTGACGCAGTGCATTGCTCATTTATTCCGAGATTGTTCTAAAAAAGGACGCGATTTGTAGTGTGAAATTTTTAATATATTTTTTGAAGTAGGAAGCATAAATTTTTTCGCTGAGTTTTAGTAAATCAACGTGATCATACAGAAAATGAAATCTTGTCCATTAATTAAATGCAGCAATAATAATAAATTAAGTGCATTTTCTACAGACTGCTCGCTTTTGCTCGTCAAACCCTGGAACTTCTTACAAAGTTCATATGAGATTGCTGGACGATTTGGAACGTATTACGTATAAAGTAGGAATCATTAAAAACAATGGAGTGGGTTCATGTTTGTTCGTAAAACTAACTCAAGTTCTGAATTGAATTGTTCGGAAGGAATTAAAAAATGTAAGCAAATTAAGACGCATTGTTAGTTTATTGACAAAAGACATGTAATTCTGCTGCTAATAGCTTTAGTAAACTAAGCAGGGGTATCCGTCCCCTGCTCTCCGACCCTTGCGGATTGCTTCGCTTACTGTCTCTACATTGATCTTGCTTAATACTTCAGCTTTTACTCTCTAATATATTATATATTTATTATATTAGTAGATCCACCCCTACTCGCTTTCCAAACATTCCCCGGATTGCCCACAAAGCAACAAAATATTAAAGTAGATTAATATTTTCTCGTTAAAGTAAGAAACTTAACAATATCATATCTGCAGAGCCGCAGTGGCTCAGGGGATAAAGCATTCAACTTCCAATGAGGTAAACAGAGTTCAAATCCCAGCAATGGTTTTTCGATACGAATTCCGCACCCGGCTCGCACCGACCACTGTTGACGTAAAATATCCTAGTCAGCCTAAACGTGGGTGGTTATCGAGGTTTTCCTCTCCATGTAACGCAAATACGAGTCAGTTTAATTAAAAAGTCCTTCACGGAGGCTAATATCTCCCAGTACTTGATCCAGGAGTTCCCTTGTCTTCTGGATTGGGTTCAAAATCACAAGGTGTTGAACAGTGGTAGTTGTAAACCCAAAAAATTGGGTCGGCTGTTTAACGACGGTCTGCCTCTATACTGATTAAGATTCTTTGTAGCGGTAACAAAATTATATTATCTCCGCAAACAGTTAGTATTTCAATATCTTTTTCAATTATTTTGTAAGCAATGGTGGAAAAAATTAATTTTGTTAAATTATGAGAAAATATTAAAGTAGACATTTTATTAATACTCTAGATACAAAAAAAAAATGTACCTCAAAAATAAGGAGATTCAGCAGCTACAAAATAGATGATCCGAAATTCATTAGAAATTTAAGCAAAGTTAAGACTTCTTTTTCGGCAAAATATACCTCCGCTAGCTATCGCTTGCTAAACCCCAGAATTAAATGCTTTTGCAGTTCATTTCAGATCGCTTGGTTATTGTTAAGTTCTTACACTTTATTTTAATAATAGTTGATGGAATGCTCTTTCTCAAGAGTGCTGGCAACCAGAATTCGTCTAATATAAACTGCTCACACCTAAGCGTCGCTCCTAAATTAAGATTATTATTATTATAGATTAAAAGTAGTACGCCCTTTCTTAAAAATCATTAACCCATCAAAAAGTTAATAACTCTTTAATAACTCTTCTTCTCGTTAAATAATCTGCAGCGATACATGAAATTAAAAGCACATTTTCGTACTTTATGTGCTTATAACTTTTTGGTGTTCAATAATTACAGCCTGAAATACTTATTAATAAAATACTTATCAAAGACGAATCACTAGGGAGGAAGGTGAGATGACTTAAAGATTTATATTAAGATCGGTCGTTACCAAACACCCTATATATTCTAGGGCAATTTAAAGAAATAATAAAACTGCTTAATTTCATGCTAATATATTTTTGCTTTGAAATAGTAATAAGATGAATCATTAAATCAAGGGCTAATAAAACGACCTTTTCAAGATCGCGTCAACATTTGGTAATTAGTTGCCAACATTTGGTGTTTACTGTTAGGGTAATAAAAATTGCGCATCGATAAATCAAGGTCCAATCAAACGACCTTTTAGCTTTCTATAACACGTTTAGCAATTAGTTACTCTTTTTATGAACAATGTGTAACAAATATCATATGAATTACGATATTCAGGGTTAAAATCATGACAAATTAAAGTATCGCAAAATATAATTCAAAAAAAATACGCCCTCTTATTAAAATTTTATTTTTATCCATATTGTACAATAATGATTCGTTCAACCAAAAGTTTTTTTCTGAAATAAACTTGCTCAACTTTCTACTGTATATCGCATATGAACCCGTTTTAGTGAGGTTAATATAACAGAACTCGGTGAAAATGACTAAGAAAAATTTGTTTTCTTAATAATAATTGCTTTAGAGTTAAAATATTATTTTTATTATGAAATTACTGTTAACGTAATTTCTAATGAGTATATTATTTTTTAATCTTTAACAAATTGTTGAACTTTCGTGTAATAATAAAGGGTGTATACATTTTTGACGTCTTGTCAAAAATGAAGTTAGAAAAAACATACAAATTTAGGGACGTCAATTAAAAATAGAAAAGCGAGAAAAAAAATAGAAATGGTATCGAAACCTGGAAAATCATTAACTAGGAAATAGAGACTATTGACATGAAGACTTGTTTGATTGCTGAAAAAATTGAAAAGCGGCTTATTCATAGAAACACCATAGAATTTAATCTGTTTTTCAAACAAATCTTTTTGTTTTGAATTTTCCGTTCCTCGGTATTAGATTTGTCAGTAGATTCGAGAGTATTTTTCCGATTTTGATGACGTTTTTGTTTTTTACATGCATAAATACTAATTTGAGGCCGCTAATGTGTATGCTTATTGCCCTCGTTTTTAACAAGGAGTTTAGAAGTATAAATTAAGGGCAGTATCACACTATTTTGATCATTTAAATCCGTGACAACGGTAAACAAGTATGTGAATGTTTCGAATATGCCATAGTTTTCGTAAAATCTTTAAAATAATTTCTAAATCTTAATAATTTTCAAATTTTTATAATTTAATGTTTGCATTTATTATCAAATAATAAAAAAATGAATATGCATAATGGGTTTAAATTTAGCACTAATCAAAACTAGTAAAACCACAATGGTCAGTGATTAAGTCTGTCAAAGTGAAGAACCGGGATTCAATCCCTAGTGGCGGCGTGAAACATACCCAGCTTCAGATGGATGAGTACCAGTTTGTCTACGAAGTAAAGGTGGCCTATGCCCTATCCTAACCACATAGCCATAATCATGCCGTTGGTAACGAAATTGTGAAGCTTTAGCATCTATGTTGCGGGAATGCTTTTTTTAAACCAGCATTAGTTAATAAAAATAAAAGCTGAAGTAATAATTTAAGACTACTATTAAAATTAACATGTATAGTATGAAAATATAATTTTTTTCCTTCTTACATTAAAGTCGTAGAGAAATCTATTAATTTAATAAAAATATGAAAAGAGTTTATTTAATTTAAAAGTCTAGATATAGTTCCTAAATATTGATCTATAATTATGTATACAAGTTTTTCAAGCATTCCAATTAAAATACACATTGTTCTGCAATCACCACTCTTAACATAAAAATTTTGAAACCTTGCCAAAAATGATGTAATTTACGCACATCGAATCTATAACGTGCCATTGGCAATAAAATTTTTTAAAGTCCGGCTTATTTCAAACACGTTTCCAATAATTTCTGTTGATTAGAATAATAAAGAAGAAAAGAAGTGGGTAAAGGATTGTCTCTAATAGAATTACAATTTCAAGACAGGAGAAAATCGTTATTTTTTTGAGTTAATCATCCCCTCAGGCAGCATCAGATATCCTCTTCTATTAAGGACATTTATTAAATTTTTTAATAAAAAAATAAAACATATTCATTTAAATATGTGGTGGTTGGTTGTGTTCAGGACAGGGGCGGATCCAGGAATTTTTCCTGGGAGGGGGGTCATAGACTCAGATTCCTCAGATCCCCCAGACTCAGATAATTTTTAAAAAATATTATTTTTGAAAAAATAAACTAGGGTTTTTAATACTAGTCTTCTCATTTATTTTTTTCATAATGAACAATACATAACTATGACGAATTTCGTTTTAATCTTTTGGATTATGATTCTTGAGACAGTCAAGAACATAATTAGATGGGGGGGGGAATCGATTTTTCCGACCTTCCTAGGTGCGTATGCCCCTTTAAATAATTTTTAAAATATTTTATTTCTTTTTACGATTTAGTTGAGTCGCCGCAAATATTTTTAAAAAAATTATATTGAGCTCTAAAGATGCCCCATTGTTGGAGACTTCCTGCCTTCCATTAGAAAAATCCTAGCATCACCCTCTATTTTAATTATTATTTTTCTTACTGTATTCTAAATGCATGACTTTTGTTTAGAGATCGCTGAAATAGATCTTTAAAATATATTGCCACATAGATCTTCAATATGAAATATATTGCCTAAAATGCAAATATATATTGATTTAAAAGTTAGCAGAATAGAATTAGCTTTTAACTGCTTATCAGAATAACTATTATAGTAAAAACTATGTATACGACAGGGTGCTTAGCTTTTTTAAGAAGTGCTCTTTTTCCATTGTCGTTTTTTAAAAGCCCTTAAAGGTGCTTTTTTCATGGGGTATTTTTAAAGTGCTTAATTTTTCCCCTTTTTCAAAATTAGTTTTTTTCCTTTACTATGTTGATTTTCATTTCGAATTATACAAAAAGACACAGTTCACATTGTTCTATACAACGTTTTCACAATTAATTCAACCCCTATCTATTTTGGCGTATTGTCAGTCCGTAGCGAATGAAAACGCCATTCGTTTTACATGATTCAAAATTTTATGATTTTGGACAATTGTCAAAAACAATGCAAAAAGTTTTTTTTTTGACATGACGGTTAAAACAAGATAAAACCGCCAATTGTCAAAAACTTTTCAGCTCTGCCTGATTATGATATTTTTTTAAAGTGCTTAAAAATATTTTTTGAGAGCTCGAAAAGTGCTTAAAAGGTGCTTATTTTTTGTTGAATAATTTGGCTACTGAGCCTGTCTAAGAATGTGATAAATATGTATTTTTGGTATTGAATTTTATATTGGTATCACATATCCATTGTAGCCAAACTTCAGAACGGTTGCAGCTGTAGTTATACAAATGGTGCCTATGTATAATAAAGTGGCTGTGCGCTAAAAGATGCGATTGCTTACAACAGCCCCACCTGGTGAAATATTGCAGTGTTAGCATTCCTATCACGAAAGCGTTACAATAAGGGAGGAAATAATCTATAAAGTGTATTGATTTTAAAAGAATATACACTTTGTAAACATCAACGCATTAAAAAAAGAAAATGCATATTTATGTTTCACACTTTAAACAATGGGACGTAATGAGACGATCTAGGGGAAAATGTCTAGTTAACTAACAGACTCATTTATTTCTAATGAATAACGCAAAAAGAAGTTTTAGACATCGAAAATAAAGGTTTGTCGCAAAATTGAGCGTTTATTTTTGAAAGTGGTAGGTCCATTTGAAGCTAAAGAACCTGTTGTTTATTTATTCTCTTACGATTTTAATAATCACAGCTGCGTTTTGATGTTTCATCAAATTATAGTGTTAAAAACATCATCCAAATAGATTAATCTTTATCAAAGACTAACCCTTAGAAAATGGAGAGAAAAAAATAATTTGAAAAAATGGACTTATTCCGCTTTTAAAAATAATGACACATTTATTTTTCTGTTTGAAAATAACTATAATGTAATAAATCTAATAAATAATAATATAGAAAATGTTGTTCATTGTTTTAAAAGTTCTTTACTTACTTACTTATCCTCTACGTGCCTTGGGCACTTAAGGCCTCTAGCATATCCCTCCAACGCCTCCTGTCTTTAGCAATAGATCTTGCTTCCTCCCAGCCAGATATTCCACATTCTTTTAATTCGCCCAAAAACATGCGCTGGATGGTAAATCTGGGTCTTCCTCTTGTTCTCTTACCATCAGGGGCCCATGTAAGCGCAACAGATGAAATTTTTTCTTTGGGCATTCTAAGGATATGTCCGAGCCAGCTCCATCTTCGTTTAAAAGTTCTTTGTTAGCATTAAATTCAACAAGGTATGTATTTGTGTTAAATCAATCTAAGACTTTTTAATTCAATTTTATCTCCAATATCTCATTTCGTTTTTGAGATAGAAATGTTAACTCCAAGTTTTTTCAGCATTTAGATATAGAGCTTTGCACATTACCTCTTTGTTATGTATAGTCACTTTACAATACATAGACACCACTTTTGCTTCAGTAAGTACCTTGCATATTACTTAAAATTAATTAAATATTATATTTTAACAGAATGTAAATTTCATTTAACACTTAAAACTGCTTAGCATACCAAATTAGCATTTGAAATTGTAAAACAATCTTCAACTATATTATCATTACTTTTTTTAGGAGAGTCCCACATCCTTATATAATTCAGTCAGCAATCCAGGTAGTATCAATGATTTCACATTGTATTCAACACCATCTTTGCCAAATATATCATTGGGGACACCTCCTGTACCTACATCTGCTGTAAGTTTATTTTGGAACTGTTATAGGAAAATATATTTTGTTCTAAAAAAATACTTAGAATTTTATCTTTCTCTTGCTTGCGAATTATTTATTTCTCCTATGTTAAAAATGCTGCCGGAAAAAAAATTTCCCTTTTTGTTTGACATTTTAAACTCAATGCTTTTATAAATATCTTATGAAATCTAGCTTCAGTCACAATTTTGAAAGTTCTTGTGTTTTAGAAGAATAAATCGATAATTAAAAGTATGAAGCATTTTTTTAACATTGAATTATTATATATTACCAAGTTTTACTTTGGCACAAATTTTACTGTTTGAATGCTTGAATACACAACTTTTAAGTGAAGGAATTTCAAGCTTTTGATATTTAAAAATTCTCAATATACGAAGTTTTCCATGATCCTCTTAATAAGCATTTTTAGAATTGCTTTCCTAAAATGAAGTTCAAAAAATTGCATACATTACCGGATGCTAATTAATATATAAACTAGAAATAAAAACACTATATAACAAATCACTATTGAGAGCATTGAAACCTGTTTGATTGCCAGCGGAAACAGTGGATTTGAAAAAAAAGTTTTTCGGCCTGCTTTCTTCAGTAGTAATTCGATGATTTCAATTTTTGCAACATCCTTTGCATTTGTAGACATAAATAATTATGCCTCTTAAATAAATTGGGGCTCATATTTTTAATGTAATGCTTCCTTCAAATATCTGTGACGTGCATTCTAGTACAGGTTACATTTATTATGTCAAAATGATATCTTATTGTTTAAGCGTTTAGAAATGAAATGAAATAATCAATGATTCTTATTAGAATTTATGTTGCAATCCTTATTCTTCTTTTATTCTTGGAAATTCTGAGCAAGTGAAGCAACTTCTCCTAAAAAAGAAATTATCTAAATCTTAAATTTCTTTACTGACTTTTATATAGAAATGCCATTTTTAATGCATCGAAAAATGAACGGAAAAATAATATACACCAATACTTATAGCGTACCCTCTAAGTTCTTTAGGCGCTAAGTTGTAAACACCCTCATTACTTGACCCTTTGCTTACGGTAAACTACGTTGTACCATCGCATGTGGTCCACATGTTGTACCAGCGGTAAGCAAAGGGTTAAAGAGGTCAAGAGTACACAGTTCTTGTTCATTTCTGTAAAACTCTCACTTTAGGCATATGTATCTTCGGCTAAGGGCAATGGTGAATTAAATTTTAAGTTAATTTAAATAATTAGCTTTCTTTCAATTTTATTTTAAAGCAACTTCTCTTTTTATCATATTCTATACTGAATCTTGAATATTTTTTATCGACTCTACAGGAAATTGGTAAAAGTGCTGTACCAGCTGGTTCTGAAGTACAGGAAAGAGATATTTCCACCATAAGACTAGGAATGCCTCTTGCATCAAATGTCTTACAGTCTTTAACATATTACCCAGCATTACCGGGTATACTCTCTAATTCTTAAAAATCTAGTTGTCCAAGTAGCAATTATTCATGCAATTTTTTTAAACGTAATAAATTTTTAATTTTATGTCAAATTGAAAAGATATCAGCTTCAAACTATTGCTTTGTTTTACAATAACTTTGATTCTTTGTTAACATAAAGGCAAAAATACTTCGTTGAAATCGATATATAGTATATGTTTAAATTATAATAAATATATTAATGTACGTGAAAATTTCTATATTTCTTTTAATTTTTTTTGTTGAATTTAATCTGTTTATAATTCTCGCATAAATAAAAATACATTAATAAATTTAATTTATTATTTATAAATGCTTTAATATACAGCATGTTACAAAATGTGACTCACAAATTCATAGGGGTGATATTAGATATGAAAAGGATAAAAACGTAACGCAGAACAAGGGATTACCAGCCACGTTAAGAGGGAAATGGGATTTTACAGTCTACAACGACATAAAAACGATTCTCGAATGTACATGGAGATGACACCTATGCACAAGCCAGATTACACAGGTAAGTTTGTATAATCACTGGATTAAATATAACTTAGTTCATGGTTCATAGCGTTTTTAAAAAGACCTTAAAAGTGCTTATTTTCGTTTTTTAAAAGCCCTTACTTAATTTTCACTTTTCGAAAATGAGATTTTTTTTACCTTGCCGAGTTTCGCTGTGTATCATGCAAAAGTGTGGTTTTCACGTTGTTCTATTCAGCGTTTTCACAATTAACTCAACCACAATCCATTTCCCATAACGTATAATAGCGCCAAACATATTTGATGAAATACTTGGGACTGACTACTGAGTTGGGTTTGATCAGATTCTTGCACTCCCAAATGCAACTCAGCTGCAAGATATTCTCAATTTCAGGCTTTATTTTACGCCCTCTGAAAAGTTCTTTGTCAGTAACTAGTAATTTTATCATGATCATATAAAGTCTTTGAAATTTATTTTGCATTTTGTTAATGTAATAGTGCTTAAACTTTTTTTGAATGCTTAAAAAGTACTTTAAAGGTGCTTATTTTTTGTTGAGATATTTTAATGAACTGGAATGTATTTCAATCTGTTAGTTTCATAAGTTTATTAAACAATCTACCTCAATTTCAATTCTAGAACCATTCAAAGACCTCTTGGGAGAACACAGTCAGCTCCACTACCTCTTGATCATCCAATGCTACAATCACAAGCCATACTTTTATCACCTCAACAAAATGAACAATATGCTCGAGAAAAGAGACTCTGTGAGCAGCAGCAACATAATCTACTCAAACAAGTAAGAGGTCTTCTGATTGATTTAATTTGCAACTTCAAGAATTAAAATATTTTTTGTCTAAAACTTTTGTACATTCCGTATCAGTTTTTTTTATTTTTAGTTCCAAAATAAATACTTTTGGAACTTTTTAAAATTGATCTTCTTTTTCTAAGTAGGATCTAACTTGAATTTATAAAATATATACTAATATTAACAGGTTATGGAATATCAAGAAAGAAAAAAAATGCTTTTGATGCTTTTCTTTTCTTCAAAATAGTTAAATTTTTAAGAGTGAAGTTTTTATGTCGTTATCCCTCTCTAAATAAAGAAATCATTTCTAAATTATTTCTGTTCCAAACTTAGATTGGTCATCCGTCCTCATCACGCTGTTGCTATTCAGTCTCAATTACACAATATTTCTCTGTATACACTCAACTGCTAATTACAACGCAGGAGCTATGTATGATCTTAATGTAACTGTCATGGCCAGCGATCAAAATCCAGTTAACTTAATACAGCTCTCCAGTCTATACACAAAACAGCAATGAATCAACTAGTGGAATTGTTCATCGATTCTATCACAGATAAAATTCTGAAGGGGTAATGTAGTGTGTCTACCACTACAATTATTTAATTCCAGTTCACTAGTATATAAGACATGTTAACTCAATTCTATGTTGGGACACCTTTTCATGGATGAAAGTTGACATTGTCGATAACATTTGTCTTTATGTAGTATATATATAGATAAAAATGTTATAATGATTTAAAATTATACTCCATACAGAACACATTGGTATATAAAGAATGGGAATATTTTGTATGTAATCTGTCACCTCAATTACAATTTCCAAGGGGTCAAATGATTTTGAACTTGCACTTCGTTTTCAAAAAAATGTAGAGGTTGGTTACGAGCGATACCCTTTGAGTTGGTCCCCCTTTCTCCTTTTTTTTCAGTTTCTTGTGGGCCACTACTTGTTGAAAATTGTCAAGACTTGGCGATTTTTCTTCCATTGATCACGATACAGAAATCTTTCCCAAAAAATTATTGATAAATACTCTAGATGCAAAACCTCCTGCTTTTAATACAAAGCATGAAGAATGCATCTGCTGTATTAAAAAATTTTGTAAAAAGCTTAGTAATGAGAGCATATTCCTATTGAAGCTAATTGATATGTTTAATTCATAATTTTTCCGGTTTCACAACTAGATGACTCCAATGTTTCTATTATTTAACTTCATGAATTGAAAACAAATAAAAAAAAATTTTATAATTAAAGAAATACATACTTCAATATATGTGTGTAAAAAAAAACTGACTTTAGTTGATCATTTATAGGTATCTACATCAGGCATCAATTTGGGAAAGCCTCTGTCTCGAACCTCTTGTTGCTCTTAGTCCGATTGGAAGTCGTCAGGAAACGCCTTCTCCTCATCAGGTGCAAACCTCTTTCTTCAAAGAATAACTTTATAAAAATTATATTAAAAACATTCTGGCTACTGCAGAGTAATACTTAAAAGAAAGAAAAACAAGCTATTGAAATCAGATGAATTATTAACAAATTAGATCAAGGATGGATTAAAATTATAAAAAACCTTGGTTATTTAAGATTGAAGCTGAAAGCTGGTTATTAATGAAGGGCAAGTACATTCCAGTAACTCTATTTAAACTGGCTTTTGATGATTTTAATCCCTCCTTCATTCTGATTGACTTTGTAAATGATTTGATTACAAATTTGTTTTTAATCATTTAAGTATTTATTTGCGACGCCTTATTGTTTAATAGTTTGAGCTCTGTTTTTTTTTTAAAAATACCAAATTTAACTTTTTAACAGGTGTTGTGTACGACAGTTTAATGTTAAAACATCAATGTGTTTGTGGTAGCAGTGCTCATCATCCTGAACATGGTGGTCGCCTACAAAGTATATGGGCAAGGTTACAGGAAACCAGTCTTCTTAATAGATGCGAGGTAAGAGGCAATTTCGAATATTAAACAAATCTCATTTATATAAAACAAATAAATACATAATTTTTATTTTTGTCCATTAACATTTTCATAATCTTACAATGCCACATTTTCGTAATTATGCAATTATTTAATGATTCGATGTAAAATTAAATGGTGCAACAAAAACAGATAACCAAATCCCGTGGCTCAAAATAGTCAAAAGATCTCAACTTAATTTTTTGTCATGTTCACAATATTTGCATTTATTTTCATTTGGTGTTCTTAATAGCCTTTGTCTATACTAAACAAATCTTATCATTGCCAAAAATACAAAAGTAAACTCATTGGATATCTAATCAATCAAATTAGCTCAAGAGAAAATTCTAGTGTAGATAAAAATATAAGAAAAGTCTTACCTAAGGAGAATCCACAAATATTAGGAGGTAATATATTAAGAAAGACAAAATGTTCTGTGATAGAACTCAAATAGACTGAGTGTCATAAAAAGTAGATTCCTATGAACAAAATACTAGTCATATTTAAAAAATTGCCTTTATTGAAGAGTTTTGTATTTGGATATTTTGTATTACATTCTAATTATTACAGTTAGCCACATTTTAATTCCTCAAAAGTATCCTTTTAACTTAGAATATAGAAATAAATAGAAAAGTATTAACAAACGTATGCCATTTTTGGGAGGGGGAAATGTAATGATTCATTTTATATATATATATATATTTTAATGCTTCCGTAAACAGTTGCACTTTTGCAAGATGCTGAAGAGCTTAAGCTTTTTTAGCAACTTCGATGAAAAATATGCTAAAGCATTCTTGAACGAAATTTGATACCTATATTTTAAAATATGTTATTTTTATATCTCTAAAATTTTATATCTCGCTATATGATACTTAAACTGTAATGTTAATTTCTTTTAATTATAAGCTAATTATTAAATTACTGCAATGACCAGTCATTTTATAAATAACATTTTCCTTTGCCTAAATGAAATGGAATTGTTGAGGTATGTAATCATATAAATTTTTAATTATTTCAAAAAAGGATGTTATTATGATTTAAAGAAGACTGGAATGAAAGATCATTAGAACTACAGAGGTTATAAGTTTAACAAGCTTACATTAAAAGAATTCAATCACATTGTAAATTTACGAAAGTAGGCAAAATATAGGCAATTACATGTAATTAAATTTCTGTAATACTTAATGACATATATTCTAATTGGAAATATTTTATGTTATAAAATAAATTCATATTCATTCTCAATGTTTAAAAACTTTTAAATGAAAGCTTTTTATTTTATTCTTTCCAGAGAGTCAGATCCAGGAAAGCAACACCTAGAAGAAATCCAGTCTTGTCATAGGTATGCTTTGAAAAAACTTTTAATGTGCATTCTTATAACTTATATTAAATCCTAAATTTACAATTTATTAAAATATTACATTTTATTTTTATTTGCTTGTTTAGTGAATCATATACTCTCTTATTTGGGGCCAATCCTTTGAATCGACCGAAACTTGATTCCAGCAAACTAGGTATTAAAATGGTTTTTGTTTTGATAACAGTTTTATGATTATTCATTCATACAAAGGTTGAAAAAAATTTTTACGTTATATTAAAACTAGATTACAATATATGGTGAAACTAAACAGTTTATTGTTGTAAATACTTTTTTTAACAGTTTTTAAATTTCACCGAGATATACATTAAGTTTAAATTTTAAAATAAAAATTAACCAAATCATCCAATTCTTTTGTCTGTTTCAAGCAATTTCTTGTTCATATTTAACTTTAATTAACTTAACGAGATAAAAAATTGAATGAAAGATGAAACTTAATTATTTAAGCACTGTTTTACTTCTCTA
The DNA here is from genome assembly GCF_982258835.1 of Parasteatoda tepidariorum. Classification (NCBI taxonomy): domain Eukaryota; kingdom Metazoa; phylum Arthropoda; class Arachnida; order Araneae; family Theridiidae; genus Parasteatoda; species Parasteatoda tepidariorum. Next base: position 129,845,573 of record NC_141756.1, read on the forward strand.
ATAACATTCTGTATCGGCAAACTATATGAGTTTAAAATATAAATCTTTTCTTTTTTTAATAAAGAACTACTTAACTTCTAACTGCATTGAAATATATTTCTCAGTTTAAATAGGTATTAAATTAAAGATTTTTAATTTAAGAAACTGAATAATATAATTATTTTATTTAATTAAAATTATTGTTTGTTACCCCTTTAATTTAAAATGGAAATTTTAAAAAAAATTTTAAAATCTAATTTTAATGTAATTTGAAACTTTTCTTTTACTTCAAATGACTTTTATAAGTTTATAATTTAATGATAATAGTAATTAAAAATAAAAGTTTAATATTTAATCAATTGCAGCTGATCTTCCAATGAAGAATTTTGTGATGTTCCCTTGTGGTGGCATTGGTGTAGATTCTGACACAACTTGAAATGATCTACGCACAGCAAGTCCTGCAAGAATGGCTACTGGATGTGTTGTTGAATTGGCCATGAAAGTAGCAACAGATGAAATAGAGGTATTATTAATATCTATATTTTAATGCTTGATAGTTATGCAATACAATGATAAGCTTATTATCAATCATCATACAGAAAAATGTTACTATATAAGTAACCTTGAAAAATTTTTGCTTTTCTACATCTTTTAAATCAACAAATTAATTTGTTCATGACTTCTATAAGAATAATTTTGTTTTTCTTACATTGATTCTTTGCATATTTAATTTCGTTTTCCTTCAAACATTACTTTTTTCCAAGACTAAAGTTTTTAGGGATACTTTAAGTCCCTAAAGGGCAAAGCTTACTGAGGAGTTGAAGACTTTAGCAATAAAATGCAGTAACACAAATAATTTCATCATTACATATTTTAACTAAGGGGAAAAAGCACCAAACCGTTGGTTAAAGCAGTTTGGGGAAAAAGAGTAACAGATTTAACGGTGACAGCACTTTTTAAATGAAATACTTATTTCGATATTTTAAAATAATTTATATAAGAAGCTTCGAAGATCAATTGATGTTTTTCCAAGTATATTTTTTGTTTAGTCTTTTTTACAAGATTTGTACATAAATCTACAAATAGTCTACTTTTTTTTCAATAAAATATTTTATTTATTTGTAGAATGGTTTTGCTATCGTCCGCCCTCCTGGACATCATGCGGAACATCAACAAGCAATGTAAGTTTTTCCTTGAATGCTTTTTATTGAAATATATATGCATATCGTATAATAATAATGTATAAATATATAAATACATAAAATATATAAAAACATATAAAACATATAAAAATATATAAAACATAAATATATAAATTTATAAAAAATATAATAATATATAAATTACAATAAAAATATATTTTAACAGAAATAAATTGCATTTATCTTTAACCAAAATCAATTGTATTTATCTTTAACCAAAATGCATTTATATGCATTATGCATAATGCATTATGCATTTATATGCAGATATCTAATTAACCTGTTGCAATATTACAGTCATCACACTAACAAAGATAATTTATCGTGGTACAAATTTTCTATACAATAAAATAACCTTTAATATTTATAATTATTTTAAAATTATTGTCTATTATTCATGTCTATTATTGTCTATTATTATTCATGAAAGTATCAGAAAGAGTACCAGAGAGAGAGAAAAGTATCAGAGTGATAAAAAAAAAGTTATGCCATGCATGAAAAATCAAGAGTTTGGTCTCTAACGTAAAAACAAATGCTATTAAAATAAAGGGATAATTCATAAATTAAAATTATAAAGGGAATATAATTTGAATTTAAGTGGGAATAAATAAATTAGGGGGATTAGGGTAAGAGAGCAATTCTCATTTTCACATGGAGCCTTCTATTCAAGACAGGAAAAACAGTGGGATTGTTTCATGAAAAGAATTTTTTACAGAAATGTTTCTCAAACTTTCTAGGAAATAAAAAAAAGGCAATTTCATACAAGACTATGACTTCAACTAGAAATATAGTAATTGTCAAGAAATTCTAGATACTGGTGGACTTTTTAAAAATAGCTTATATTAATCTTGAAATACTTTACTTTGTAAATAGTTTTGAGAGTTCATCATGTTTTGGTTCATGCACTTTTTTTATCCAGTATGTAACTACAGAAATAATTTTTAAATTTAACAAAAGTGATTAATGCCCTCATAAAAAGTTCAAAAATGTATTGCAATATTTTAATTAGTTTATCAATCTATTTTCAATGTTTTACTAAATTTAAATATACTCAAAACTGTCTAGGATATATTTGTGGAAATTGTTTTAATATTTTCTTTCACAAAGCTAAAGCATTTTTAAAAAAGCTATAGCCTAGTTATAGCCTTTTTAAAAAATAAATAAATAACAGTAAATAAGACATTTTCATTTACATTGCCCTTCAAAATTTTTAATATATTTCTATATTATTAAAGCAGAATGAAACTTCTCTATAAACTAAGATTAAATTTTTACACCAACATTCTTTAATATTACAGGGGTTACTGCTTCTTTAATTCTGTGGCAATTGCAGCGAAACAGCTAAGAGAAAAGCTGAAGCTTGAGAAGATACTCATTCTTGATTGGGTAAGATTTGTTTGTTAAACTAATGTTTTAGAAAAATATCTTTGTTGTGCTTATTTTAACAAGAAAAGTGAAACATCCAGGAAAGATCACCTCTATCTAGCGACCGCATCTATTTATGACCACTTTTGGGAATCTGAAATTATCGACAGTTTATTCAAGCTGCTCATCATTCAGCGATAAACTTTATTGGTTTTTATAACATATGAGTTTACATAACATATGAGTAAAGCCCGAATTTTGATGAGATCGGCATTTTTTTTATTTTTCTTTACATTTTTATTTTACTTTATAACCGTCGTTGAACAGCTGACCCAAGTTTGCGTTTGCGACTACTGATGTTCAATTCCGTAGCCTTAAAGTTTTGAACCCAATCCGGAAACTAAGGGAACTTCTGGCTCAAGTATTGGGTGAAATGTGTCGTCGCGGAGGACTTTTTGATAGAACTAACCCGCATTTGCGTTACATGGAGAGGAAAACCATGAACACCTCCCACGGTTAACTTAACGGGTAGGGGACTCAAATCCATGATTCGTCTACCACTGATGATTTTTCACGTCAGCACTGTGGCCGGAGTTCGTATCAACCGGCCATCACTGGGATTCGGAAGCGGTTCACCTCATTGGAAGGCGAACTCTCTATCCCCTGAGCTTCCATGACTCTTTCGAAAAGTAATGTTATTAATGACATTTTTACCACGATTATTGCATTGGATATTGGATATATTGAGCGAAGTATTGATCGAAATCAAGTATTGAGCGAAATTTGCCTTCGTAGAGGACATTTTGAGGGAACTAACCCGCATTTGCATTACATGGCCAGGAAAGCCACAAAAACATTCCACGGTTAGCCAGACGCGAGCGACCACTGAGAATATTTTAAGCCAGCACTGTGGTTGGCGCAAGCTGGACCCGAAACTTGTATCGACCTACCATCGCTGAGATTCGAACCCAGTTTACCTCATTAGAAGGCGAACGCTCTATCCCCTGAGCTATCACGAGCCATGTTTTGCGTTTTTAGACACTTCTGCTAGTTCAGTGCATTTTTTGAAGTTTATTTTCACATTATTACTAGCTCATTTTTACAACATTCACTCTTTTTAAGACCTGTAGACAGTTCTAGTTGCAAATAGTTTAGTGCCTTTATTTATTTACAGTTTGTACAGAAGTACGGTGTGTTTAAAAAAAATGAAAATGTTTGTTTCTAAATTCGATTTTACAGTGCATCATAATAGTTAACTTTTCTTTCGTTATTTTTGAATTAGTGAAAAATGCATCTCATTTCACTTTAATATAAATGTTTGAATACAATTGAAATTTTAAGCTAGATGTATTTCAGATTTAATTCTTGTATTTAACTCTTGTACAAGGCAGAGATGCCAACTTGCTCCGGACAGCAAATATATAATTTAAAGTGGTAGTTTATCAATTGTGATTCTTGGTTTAATTAATTCAATTTAGTTGATTTTTATCCACCACTATTTATAAATAATTCGTAGGCTTATATAACTCACCAAGTTATAGTACTTATGTCATGCTATACCTTTTAAAAAGCAATCAAAAATAGTCAAATATTTTCAAAATTAACTTTGTAATTATTTACCGTTTTTTTAAAATTATTTTGGCGTGTCCGGAGCAGTTGGCATCTCTGACAAGGGATTTTTTAAGTAGGAAAAACTAACTCAAATTTTAAAATTCTAATATTTATATGGGTCTGCCTACCACTTTACTACTTTCGTGAGTAGTTTGTTGGCACTTCTACGTTAAATCATCAGAAAAAAATTGCATCCCTAAAAAACGAAAAAATTTTCCTAAAAAGCACAAGTTCTATCTAATTTCTAACAATAAAAACCACAAGTTTGAATTTTGACTCCATATTTATAGTCTTTTTAATACATCGTTAATCCATACGTTAAACTATTAAAAAAACTGTAAGTAACAATTTTATGGCAAGTGTTAGCTAATATTTGACCTAGAAACTTCAAGTCTGAGTTTTGCCTCGAAACGTTGAACCCTTGTAGACGATTATTAACCTTAAGAAACTCGTTAACCAGGAAGAAAATTGCAACCAAAGTAAAAATCACGGCTAAAATAGCTTTTTCTTAACTTTAAAAAGTAACTAATATTTTGCAACGAAATTTAAGATTTTATCCTGCAATGTTTGCTCCTACGAGGACACTTTCAAAAAAGCTTTTTTGCGCGCTAAAAATTCATTTTCGCCAACTTGACTTTTTGAGTTGACTTAACAGTTTGAGGGCTGTGTTCTCAAATATGCTAATTAATTATTGCAGACGATATTTTAAGTTACAAAATCAGACATAAAAATGCACTTTCTCTGAAATAAAATACCTTTTTTTAACGGATTCGTATTATAGCCGCAGCCCAGGAAATATGGTCCTGATAGTTTGGTCAGGAGAGCGACCCAAATTTTGGACCCTTTAATGTTAATTTCACTTTTTGTATATTTCGCATGTCTCAAAAACTTTTTAAGCGATTTTAAAAAAATTTGCTCACAAATATAAAATTCGTTTTTCCAAGGATAATTCCTAGTAAAATATAAATGTTGGTAAATTTTTAATGTTTTATTTTTCAACTTTACTTATTAATAGTCGGAAATTGAATTGTAAGGTATGCAATTTTTACATCATTTTAAAGGTTGTAATTTTACATGTCAAAACATTTGGGCGAAATCGGGGCTGAATATAGTTCCTGAGAAATCAAATTATAAATATTGGTCTCCTTTTAAACTATTTAGATTTCTCAAGAACTATTTTACCAATTTCTTTTAAATTTTGTATTTTGCTTTGCAAAATTACGTATGATATTATGTATCTAACTATTTAGAATCTTTTCAACTATCATTTAATAAAATAATAAAAAATATCAAATATTTACAAAAATTAAAAATAATAAAAATATTTTTATTTTGGGTGTCAAAAACGCGAATCCGTTGAAAAAAAGGTATGTTTATTCGGAGAAAGCGCGTTTTTATGTCTGATTTCGTAACTTAAAATATTGTCTGCTCTAATTAGTATATTCGAGGTCACCTTCTCTAAAATTGTGTTTGGGTCCTTGACCGTGAAGATCCGATCATTGTGTCAAAAGTTATTCAAAGTAGTCCGTTTTTTTCCAGCAACCCTACTGGATTTTTAGGGAAGACTACTGGAATTCGCGTGATTCTCTCGCTCTCCCGAATAAATTAAAATTTTCTCGTTTTTTTTTTTTTTTTTTTTTTTTTTTTTTTTTTTTTTTTTTACGTTTACTGAAATATCCCTATGTTTAGGGAAATATTTAAAAAAAATCCCTATAAAAGGAAAAATAGTATTTCATTGGATCTGAATAAGGCTGATTGAATCCAATATTATTAAATTGCTTTTGTTTGTAAAATTAACAACAATTCGCCAATATGGTAGGGTCATTCTTTTTTACTATTGAAGTGTAATTCAGAATTTGTCCACTAGAAAACAGAACCGATTTTCACGCAATCCAGGGTATCCAGCGTCTTCCCCCTTCATTTTTCCTTACATTTTTATATTCTTTTTATTTCCTTACATTTGAAATGGCATAATATATTTTTTATAACCGTCATTGAACTGCCGAACTAATTTTTGGGTTTATGACTACTGATGTTCAACTACGTGGCCTTGCAATTTTGAACCAAATCCGGAAGACGAGGGAACTCCTGGATTAAGTGTAGGGAGAAAATTGCCTTCGTGAAGGACTTTTTGATGGAACTAACCCACATTTACGTTACAAGGAGAGGAAGATCACGAGAGCCTTCCACGGTAAGCCTAACGGCAAAGGAACTCTAACCTGTGATCCGTCTACCACTGAGGATATTTTACGTCAGCACTGTTTTCGGTGCAAGCTGGTTGTGGAATTCATATCGACTAGCAGTTGCCGGGATTCGAACCCGGTTCACCTGATTGGAAGGCGAACGCTCTAGCCCTGAGCCATCGCGTCTTAGGGCGTAATATTTAACAAGTTTCTATTTATTATATTTAAGAGTGAAATATTAGTTAGGTATAAAAGTATAGTGTAATACGAATTGTAACGTGAAATGTGCACATTTCTTGGTGTGTTGTACTATTTGGTGGTACTTCAGCAGAGCAGGTTACCGTAACAAAAGAGTTAATATTGCCTTCAAGTTTTGATCCTATTAAAAAACTTATGTGCCCACGATAGATGGAAATCATTAGCCCATTTTAACTTTACAACGCCGAAACAAGTTAGCAAAATTTTAACCTAAAATTCAATTCTGCATTTATGCTTTATTCCATATTCAGGAAATCTTACCTTACCCTCTAAAAAAATAATGTTTAAAAACTTTTAGCCAATTTTTTACTTACAAGCCACAAACTCAAATTTCTCCTTCAAACATTAAGTCATAAAAAAATTAGTAGTCCATTCTCCAAAAAAGGTTACATCCAAAATAAGTATTAGGTATTTTGGTCATAAAGTTGAAGCTTGCCTCCCATTACAAAATAAAACACGGCTATAAAGAGTTTTAGCTTACTTTTGGCTCAGAAAACACGTGATATAAATTAGTCTTTAAATCTAATAATTTGTCTTTTTGTTTCTGTTCCTTAATAGTTACTCAACCTGACAAAAATATGGCGGGAAAAAGATTAAGATTATTTTCACGCAAGGCAAACTAAAAAATTGAATTTTCCTTTCAGACATTTTCCAGTTTTAGGTAAACGTTTTTAACGTTAAGTTTTAAACATTAGGTAACGCCCACAAAATTTTTGCTTAATTTATCAGCCAAAAATTGAAAAATCAATTCAAAGCATATTAAACCATCTCTTCTGGGTTAACATCCTCTAATCGCTTCCTCTTCTAGTTCTTGTTTTTTAACAACTAGTGTTTTTTTTTTTAAATAAGAAGGTCGTGAATTTATTATTTAATTTTTACTTAATTTTGTGATTCGAAATGCTTATTATATCATTACATTTCCTACTTTTTCCCTCTTTTTTAATTAAGACTTGTAACGAATTCCGCATCCAGCTTGCACCAACCACAGTGCTGACGTGAAATATCCTCAGTGGTACACGGATCACGGGTTAGAGTCCTCTTGCGGCCAGGCTAAACATGGGAGGTTCTCATGGGGTTAGTTCCATCAATGCGGGTTAGTTCCATCCAAAAGTCCTAGATAAAGGCAAATTTCTACCCATACTTGATCCAGGAGTTCCATTATCTTATTGATTGGGTTTAAAATTAAAAGTCTATGGAGTTGACTAGCCGTAAACCCAAATTTTGGGTCACCTGTTCAACGACGGTTACAAAATAAAATATAAAGAAATAAAATATTGTTATGTTAACTTTCCTTATAATTAGAGTTCTTGTTGCAAAAGTTTTAATAATGTTACAGCAGAAAAAGCACAATTTCATGTAATTTTTGCATTTTCCAGATAGGATCATTTCCATTCAACAAACAAGGGGTGGATGGCTTTAAGATCAGTGAATAAGCTTATTAAAAACGAGTAAGTATATTAACAGCAGTGACTTTATTTATGGGCAAGTGAATGAATTTATAAATTCATAATGTGTTACTACAGTCAACGACAATTTTTCGTTTATTAAAATAATTTTTAACAAAATTGCAATATATTTAATGCAAAAGTCCTTAAAAATATTTAAATATATGCAGAGCGCCAAACAAATAAATAAACGGACCACCCAGAATAACTTTTGATGAGATCTTCACGTTCTAGAACTTAATCTTAGAGGTTCAAAGTGATTATTTAAAATACGCTAATTAATTAGTTCATACGATATTTAAAGTTACGAAATCCGACACAAAAAGGTATTCTTTTCTATATAAATCGATCTTTTTCAGATGAATCCGAATTTCTGATCCAAAAATTAAGGGAGTAGCTGCAATCTAGGAAACATGGTCCCCATAGTTTGGTCAGAGAGTGGTTCTAAGTTTAAATCCCTTTATTTTAATTTTATTTCTTGTGCATTTCGCCGTAACTCGAAAACTTTTTAAGCTAATTGAAAAAAATTTGAACGCAGCTAAAAAATTAGTTTATCCGAAGTTAATTGCATGCTAAAAAGTATATTTCAATATATATTTATTGTTTTTTTTTATTATACTATTTAATTAGTGTCAAACAACTTTTGTCATGTACAATTTTCGCCATCATTTTAAAGAACATAATTTTACATGGCAAAATGTAAAATTTGAGCGAAATTGGTCGAAGAGTAGTTGAGAAATTGAATTTTAAAAAAGTCGATATTTTAAAATCCGACATATTTTCCAGATTTTGTCTACCGTCTATAATTTGAAGGTCGAATAAAAAAGATATATTCAGAGTGACACTTTGTGTTTTATTTCGTTACCTAAAGTATATTCTGATCTAATTAATTGGCATATCTGAAACCCACTCCTCTCCTCGAACCATTAAGATTCAGTTTTAGATCTTAAAAGATCCGATCATTAGATCAAAAAATATTCAGGTGCTCCTTTTATTTTTTTGAGCTCTGTAAATAAATAATATTTTTGACTTAAACAAGGGTCTCAATATTAGGAAAAGGAAAAATCTTTCATGTGGGCTTACAAAAATCAAATACACCGAAGAGCCATTACATTATGACCACTCTTCATCTATAACAATGGGCTCGCCCAGGTTTTCATGGCTTCTAGCCCAGGAACAATGTTTTTATGGGGCACATTAGGACCCATAATCCTCATAGAACAATCCCTGACGTCTGTAAGCTATTTAAACATAGTTGCAGACCAGGTTCACCAATTTATGGCAACAGTTTTTTCTGCGGGGGATGGTGTTTACCAACAGGATAATGCACCATGTCATAAGGGTCGAATCGTCGAGGAACATTCCAGTGACTTTCAAGTCATGTCTTGGCCCCCAAATTCACCTGACTTTAATCCAATAGAGCATTTGGGGTCCTACTTGGAAAACCAAATTCGTGCTGCCACGCTACCCCCTCGTAATGTGAGGGAATTGCAGGACCAGTTGGTGAGCGCTTGGTACCAGATACCTCAGAATACCTATCAGCACCTTGTGGAATCAATGCCTCGGCGGGTGCTGTCAGTTTTGAGAGCTAAAGGTGGTCCTACATGTTATTAGCAGGGTGGTCATAATGTAATGGCTCTTCGGTGTATAACTGGTAGGCAGCTAAAGTCCATTTTTTTTTACCAATTCAGTAAATAATGAAATTTAATCACCAAGTCGAATAAATGCTAAGACTGATTTTAACTTTTTAACGTAAAAACTCATTTGCTTGGTTACACTTCTTTTAGTTCTTGAAAAGTGCCATTTAACAATGAATTTTGCTTGAAAATGTATTATTTGCTGTTCAAATCCGTTTATTTTTTTAACTAAAAGAAAGAAAAAAATCAGTTAATGTTAGTTTCGTTTTGGTGAAAAAAAACCTTACAATTGAAATTCATTGTTTTATCTTTGCATACAATAAAATAAAGAATTTATTTGTGCGTGTGTATGTATATCTGTATTTGTAATTGCGGGTAAGATTACGAAACCATATTTTGTGCTTTTTACGAAGCTCGATTTTTGATTTTTAAATTCAGAGACATTTAAGAAATGGAATTTTCTCATTGACTTTAGCGGAAGCCTTTGTTATAGTAAGCTATAGACGATTCAGTTTTGTCATATATTTTAAAGATAACACCAGTAGTGTTTGTTAGCTTATAGATCTAATCAAAAAAAACTTGTTTATCGCGCGTTCTGCAATACTTATTTTTCTATTCGTTATGCCAGGTTATCTGAAAGATGAACGTGATCTTGCTTGCATCAGCAGACTACGTCACCTGATTAATATTTTCATGGTTATCTGAAACTACGAGTTTATTTTATTTATAGTTATACTCTTAAAACGGGTTTTAACAAAAATAAATAATTAAAAATCAATGGTAATTGAAATAAAAGGCTAAATTAAGGGAAAAATAGTACAAATTCGTTGAAGAGAAAGTACAATGCCGGAATTATTATGGACGTCAATGATAATTAATTTTGGTAATCGTTACAATTTGAAATAAAAAAATAAGTCATAGGAAAAACTAATCAGAAAATGGTACTAATTCGTTTATAAAAATCGGTTAAATAATATTGATGTCAATGATGCTTACTTATTTTTGGAAATATGTACTAATTGAAATTTAAAAAAATTAGCTATGTACTAAAAATGTAAATTGATGGAGAAAATGTATTCATTCGTTACGGGATACCATAAAATTCTGCCATAACATTTATTGACACCAGTACTTTGCAGTTTTATAAGATGTAAGTACAGGACAAAGTAGCTTGACTTTGGTAAATTTTCACTATCATGAGTTACCAGTATTATGCCAGATAATACTGAAGCCATTGTTTTCAATAGGCAATAGACGATTGAGTTTCTCAAATATTTTAAAGACTTCATCAGTTATGTTTTTTATGTTATGCCTTTAATCAAAAAAGATGTTATTTGCGTGTTCTGTTATTATTAAATATATTTTATTAGTTATGCAAGGTTAACTGATTGATTAACGTAATGATGGTAGCATAAGCAAACTACATCGCAAATTTAATATTTCTAAGGTTATTTGAAACCATCGTGTTTATATTTGTTACCATTTTGAAACGTCTTTTTATAATGGTGCGACGGTAATTGAAATGAAAAATATCAGTTTTGTACTACAAAACAAAATGGAGATATGGATCTATTAGGGGTACTATAAAAGATCGTCTACAAGGACAATCTACGATCGTCTACTAGATGGGCTGCTAAAAATGTGTTTTATTTAACCTAATATGTTGGAGTTGCCAAGAAAAGCAGCAAATCTATACATAAAATTAAATTTAAAATTTGAGTGTCTGTTTGTGTGTCTCTATGCCGTATTTTGGGTATACGGTGAGCAGCTGTAAAAATACGAGATTAAAAATGTATCTAAATAAGTAAGATTATAAGCTTAATTACGAAGCCCGATTTTTGATTTTTTAAAATTACATTTTAAATACAGAGACTTTTAAGAACAAAATTTTCTCATAGACTTAGTGGAAGCCAGTGTTTTAAAATAAGCTGTGGAGGATTTAGTTTCTTCAAATATTTTAAAGATAAATTATAGCTTATTGCTCTAATCATAAAAAAGTTGTTTATTGAGCTTCCAGTTATACTTACTTATATTTTAATTGTTATGACAGGTTATCTGTGTGATTAATGTGAATAAGCAAACTACACCACCAAATTATTATTTCTAAGATTATTTGAAAACAAGCGTTTATTTTGTTTATAATTATGCTTTTAAACCGTGATTTTACAAGACTAAACAATTTAAAATTGAGGCTAATTGAAATAAAAGCTTAAGTTTTGTACTAAAATACAAAATTATTGGAAACATGGAACTAATTCACTGAGGAATAAACATAAAAAGCACTAATTTAATTATGGACGCCAAGAATAACTAATTTTGGCAAATTACTAATTAAAGTACAATAATAAATGTACTAAAAGGCAAAAAAAAAACAGTAGAAATGTCGTTTAAGCGAGCATAAAAAAATTAGCAAACTATTATTGATGTCAAAGATGCTGAATTAATTTTTATAATAAATAATGACATAAAGATATGCTATGTACAGAAAATGTATTTATTTATTACGAGGCACCGTCGGCATGCTATTATTGACATCAATGATACCTATGTTTGGCAATGGTCACTACTGGTATTATGGTAATAGTTGAAGTTTTGATAGATACCAAATATACTTTTATATAGGTACAATGTATTTTAGAGTGCAGATTACAGCAGTGCAGATTTCATTTGGTGCAGATTACAGCTGCAACAATACTGTACATTTTTATAATAGATTTATTATGTGAATAGATATGTCAGATGATGCTGAATAAAGTTAGCCTTTATTTTGAGAGGATTAACTGCTAAAAATCAGCTTTGCTTAAGCTAATAATGTAAACGAAATAAGAGTCAACAAATAATTATAAATAAAAAAAAGCATTGTAATTATTTTAACTTCGTTGTTTACGTCGGTATTTGTGGGAAAATTTTTTGAACTATTTTGCAGTGTTGTTCATTACAGATTTATTGATGCTTTTTTTTTCACCCCATACTGGTAATTAATAAATAAAAGAAGTGCGCAGTTTGATTTTGGGAAGGTTGATAATTTTATTTTTTATCAAGACGCCATTGATATTACTGGCGTATGTTTTTTTTTTAATGTTAGCATATGTTGTACTAAACATTTTAATAACAAATTGATCACAATACCATAAGATCAAGCAAGAAATTAAACGAGGCAGAAATTAAAATCCCCTCACACTTGAACAATAACTGTTTTTATGCTTACAAATTGGTTTACTTTTTGATTTTAAATCTCGAAATATTTGAAATTCTACTTCTTTAAAAGCCAAACCAGCTGGTCCCCGACTAATATTTTATAAAGTTTAAAAACAAGTATTTTAAAACATCAAAATAAATCTCATCCTCAATTTAAGAAGAGCACTTTTCACTATTGACAATTTGAGACAAATTTAACTTTTTTTCCCTAGTGCAGACACGTTAATTGAACTTTTTCCATTAAAATAATTACGCTTTCTTTTTGTTAAGAACTTTAGGTCCTTATTTTCAATTTATGAAAGCATATAACTATACTTTTACTCACGTTTTAATTAGATTTCATAGTTTCCTTTACGGATTTCAGATTTCGACAAGCAAGTGATCTAACAATGATGAAAGAAATACATGGATCAAAAAATATTGAGTATTGTTGCTACATAATGTCTAATATCGACATAGTCCCTAATGACAGTGAGTCAAAATTCTTTTTCAGTAATTTCTATTGAAAATAAAACCACAAGAATAGTTTATTTTAAAGAATCGGACACTGTTTGAGTCCACTTTAGAGCGAAAAAAATAAATTTTAATGTTTACGATTTGATATTTGTTAGTCATAAAAGATTATGCTTATTTAAAATATTGCCTATATTGAATATTGCCTATAATAAATATTGCCTATAATAAATATTGACTATAAGAAATATTACCAATAATAAATATTGCCTATAATAAATATTGACTATAAGAAATATTACCAATAATAAATATTGACTATAATAAATATTCACTATAATAAATATTGACTATAATAAATATTGACTATAATAAATATTTACTATAATAAATATTACCTATAATAGATATTTATTTTAGAATACTTGAGGTGATATTCTCATGAATTAAACTAACGACTTTCTTTTTTAACAATGAATGAGGCTAATTGTTATTCATCTTGTTCATATGTTTAAATCAACATTTAGAGTTGAAACTGATTTTATATTTTTGTGGTATGTAAAATATAAAAAGCTATTTTACACAGCGTTATGACAATATCAGTGAGACAATTCAAGAAAAAGAAGTTAATATTGATATCTTCTTGATCCAGCTTCTTTTTTCAAACTAAAGCTTAGGGCGCTGTTTCCAGTATCGCATGGTCCGCCGGCAATGACTTTAATAATGCGCCCTGTGTTGGTTAAGATTCGTTACCCATTTTAGGTCTAACAAAAATCAAAATATTTTTCCAATTTAAAACATTTTAGAAAATAATTTTTTAAACTTTTTATTTTAGTTTGATGTCTGTAATTTTCTTTGTGAGTTCTTACTTAAAAATTAAGTTTAGTTAAAGTAGTGCCATTAATTTTACTAACATTATTTTTTAAAAAAAGTAATATAAAAAAATTGAACTCAATTCTTACTTAGGTCAACAAAAATGTTTTTATTTTACTTACTTTTTATTAAATAATTAAAAAAATTTCCTAACTAAATGTAATGAATGAATTAATATTTGAAAAAACTGCATTCACTTCAAGTGTCATCATCCACTACAAGTTTGAAAAAAATGTATTTGAACACTTGAGTGGATGAATAAAAAAGTATTTTATTGAACAATTGAACAAGAGTGTGAATTAATAATAGGAATTGAATAATATCAAATTGGATTATTAACATCACGCACTAAATTACATTTTGAGCTCAATAGCTTGTTGAAAAGTAATGGAAATTTCGATGGGCATAAAGATCTTTTGGTCGTTGAAATAGCTAGTAACATTTTGATTATAGCTGAACGTTATAGAAAACGTTTGATACTTATACTGTCATCTCACACAATACTCCAGTTAAAATTTAAACACCCTAACTAGTCGAAAAATGGTAAAAATATTACCTAATGATAATTCTGCTTGTGGTGATCAGGAAAACTTTTTACTTATTAAACTTGTGAAGTTCTCAGACATAGAGCTGCAGTAGAAGTAAGAGTAGCTAGATTACGAGGGTTGCTATTTATATTTCTAGCCCAATAATGAAAAAACAAATATATAGGATCGAAATTGGCTTTATTGTTTTTCAAAATATTCTTTATGATGATCAATACAGTTTTGCATGCGTTTGAACGAATTTTCAAAGCACTTTTTCCAGTTCAATTGAGGTAACTCCAAAACATGCGTTTTGAATGCATCAACAGCTTCTTCGGGAGTCGAAAATCGTTGTCAACGTAGTTTATTTTTGATGTGTGGGAATAAGAAGAAGTCATTGGGTGCCAAATCAGGGCTGTACGGCGGATGACCCATCAGTTCTTCTTTCGCTCCATCAGAAATGCCTTTGTTTGAGTCGATGTGTGAGAGCTCGCATTGTCATGATGAAGAATGATTCACCTGTTCCTCTGCTTTTTTCGAATTTCTCCGATGACTTCTGGCAAACAAATGGTCGTGTACCATTCAGAATTGATCGTCCTGCGTTGCTCTAACGCCACTGTTGCCACATGACCGTTAATGCCGAAGAAACAGGCAATCATTTGTTTCGATGTGCTTCTTCCTCGAACAACTTTTGTTGGTTTTGCCTCGTCTTGGAAGACCCATACAGTTGATTGCTGTTTTGTTTCCGGCTCATATGCATAGATCTATGATTCGTCACCTGTGTAGATGTTATACACAGCCTTTGATGTGCCTTGAACGTATTTTTCCAACATTTCCTTGCACCATTCGACACGAGCCTTTTTTTGAGCGTTTGTCAGATTATGCGGGATCCAACGCGAACAAATTTTTTTTACGCTCAAATGTTCATGCAATATTTTATTGATGCTAGTCATACTAATATCCAAAGACTCCTCTATCTCACGGTATGTCACATGACGATCTTGCTTTATCAGTTCACGCACAGCATCGATCTTTTCTGGCACAACAACGGATTTTGGACGACCTGCACGGGATTCGTCCTGGATCGAACATCGACCACGATTAAATTCGTTATACCAATTTTTTACAGTGCTGTAGGATGGCGCTTTATCGCTGAATAAAGAATTAAGTTCATCGAAGCACTCTTGTCTTGACAATCCACGTCGAAAGTTATGAAAAATAATGGCACGAAAATGTTCACGATTCAATTTACTGTCAACAGCACAAATGAAGCTATAATGGTAAATTGTCTGCTGAATTTATGTTGAAAAATATCAAACTTTCGATTGAAATCGTCTGCGGTGGCCTAGCAACACTTACTGTTGCCAAGGCTAGAAATATAAATAGCAACCCTCGTATAAGGAACGCTTACATTTTAAAATTCTTTTCTTTGGAGGTAATTTTAAGAGGTGAGCACCCTCAAGCTATGCTTCTATTAAACCACGTTTCCTTACATTGTGAATTTCTCAAATCGAGTCTTTCCCTTGTTAATCAATCCTGTTTAAGCAACATTTTACAAAAAAAAAAAAATAGACTTGACTAAATGATTTGCTGTAGTAACTGAATGTAAATGGTTTTAAATATACATTTTCCTCTTAAGTTATATTTTTAACTACAAGATGGTCCTTTTTTACTTTCTTCTTTGAAACTATGTTGGTAGCTCTGCTATGTGAATACAATTTATTATAAACGATTTGATTCCTATGAATACATTAAATAATTAAAATTCAAGACTATGAAAGATTACTTCAATGTTTTATTTTAAACTTTATTAAGTTTACAAATGATAACAAAGGTGCTGAGAAGTTTCACGACTGCTATAATACATCGCAATAGACTACACATTTCAAAGTATTTTTCAAAACAATCGTTGCTGTAAATATGTTTTTTACTTTCAATGTTTAAATATATCTTGTTTAAGTAAATTGCTATGCATAAGGAACAAACTATTTTTCTTAAATGAATGAGTATTAATAAATGCAATTCAATATTATGATTTGCCATTATGAATAGAATTTAATTTTCTTCATTTTTCCTAACTAGAATCAGAAGATAAACTTCAGTATTTATGTGTCTAACATTCATGAAATGAATCAATATAAAGTAACTAAAAAGTATTGGTAAGTTTTAATTTAACTTTAAAAAGACTTTTTGAAGGGCGTTCTTTTTGTACTTATGTTGATAGGTAAGTTCACACTTGTAAGGTAAGACATTTATTTATCCTGAGTTATGCTTGGTGCGATACTGGAAGTACACGCACATTTATTGCTGGAATGAGGTAAAGTGGCTTTAATGCATTTTTTTCTTTGGATATGAAACAGAATTAATTTATTTCGGGTTTTTCTTTTTTCCGACGACTAGCACATTTTCGTTCCAGCGTGCCGCTCGCAACATACGTTCGAGATTTGCCCGCTTTTACATGCGGCGAATTTTGTTCATTCCGTTTTAACAACATTCGACATCGAACGCTTTTATCCATTATTCTAATTTTTTTCATCGGATTTTTGACGTATTTCCTTTTTCTTTTTATTCGAATTACAAGCGACGAATTTCATTTTATTTTATTTCCGTTTTCAAATTCTAATTATTATATCTATTAATTTTTATATTAGTATTAGATCTCTGTTTGTTCGAGTTATGTTTCCTTTATTCATTTCTTTTTTATTTTATTTTTTTATTTTACTTTCTCCATACTTCATGATTCTCCAGTCCAATTGATCCAAATCTTTAATCCAATTTTTCCACCCTTTTCTCTATTCTTCTTTTCACTCTGTTTTCTAGTGTTTTTCAAATAGATGAATTTTTTAAGACGTTTTTCACTTTTATGTTGTTTGTGGTTGGGTTTCATGCAGATGTGTGTTTGGTTTTCACTTCCAATGCGTGTTGGCTTTTCATTTACAATCTCTGTTCGTTTTTTTTTCAATGGTTAATTTATTTATTTTTTTGGATAATTTTTCTCTCCAATGTTTCTTTTCCCAATTTTTTTTTTTTTTAGCTTTATGAATGGGTGTTTTGTTTTTCTAATTGGTATACCACTTTTTCCTAATGTTTCTTCGATTTCGTTCCAGTGTGTGTGATCTTGTTTATGTTTTTAATGGTAGCATTTTTCTTTCTGTGCATCGAATGAAATTTGTGTTCGTTGTTTTTGTTCCTTTTTGTTTATATTATCTTGTTTATGCTTGATTTTCATCTTTCACTGGGTTCACTTTTATAATATTTCCATTATTTAATAAAAAAGTATGTATATTTTTACAATTTTTTTCAACCTTTTTATTTATTTATTTATTTTTTACAATTTCTTAAAGTGTTTTTAATGTGTTTGATAGATATTTCGAGGAATTTTTTTTAATGTTCTGCTATTCAGATTTTTTTTTCTTGGTTTGATCCGATGTAAATTAGTTTTCCACCCCATGTTTTTTTTATCTCTGTGTTTATTAGTTTAGTGATTGTTAAGTCGTTTTCCTTGTACTGTGTGCTTTTAATGTCGTTAACTTAATTTCTTTTCAGATTTTATTAATTTTTTCAGATTTTTTAAATTTTTTGGTTTTTTGGGACTTTAAATTATTTGATATCAATGTTGTCTCTAGTTTATTATAATGTAATGTAATTTAGGTTTGTAGGATATGTTTCTTCACAGTAGTCTGATAAATAGGAAACAACCTGACAAAATTGGATCTAGTTCGTTATTTGGAATCTGTGTGACTGAGATTAATTCCAGAATGATTTTGAACCTCCTAATATGAGTTTAGATACTAAAGAAAGATGCTTTCTGCTTATTCTGTAAGTAAAGTTTAATTTTAATCCATTTTGTCAATTATTTCATATCCTGCAGTTAAATTTAAACCCTGAAAACATATTTCACGATACAGTTAATAAACAACTTCAAACTAAAAAGTAACCCAGAAAAATGAATACCTAATATACACTATATTTTATACAATTTCCTTGAATAGAAAAATAAGCACTTTTATGACATAATTAGATTTAAAATTTTAAATAAAACTGATAGTTTCCTTCTTTACGTATTTTGTCAAACAAAATTTTCGACAAAAATTTTTGTTAGCCATCACAGTTAAAAAACGGTTATAAGCGAATCAAATTTTAGCTGAGTTCTGACCTACGAAACACAAGATTGTTTTTTTTATTTTTTTATTCAAAAGTAGGCGCTATAGTAGAAAATCGTTTGCTCATGCGACAAGAAGTTTAAAAGCAAGTTTTAATCAACGTATGATCCAGAAATACAAAAGTTTCAATAAAATTTCTCTCTCAAAATAAAATTCTGGTGGCAGCGGTCAACTGGTTGGATCCGGAAAGATAAAGTACAGGGTTGTGTGCCGGTGTTATTTTTATTGAACCACCTTACGTTAGATCAAAAAATAAATTGTCGTTAGATAAGGTCAAAAAATAGTTTTCACTTATTTATGACCAAACAACCACGTGTTTTAATTTTACACCAAACATTAACCGTTAAATACGGAATTGTTAGCCTGTCAAAACTTTTTATGTTCTCAACTGCTAAAAAAGTTACAGTCTAAACATTTTGTACCTAACTTCTACAAATTGATTTTATTTTACAACCGTCGTTAAACAGGTAACCCAATTTTTCGGGCTTAAGACTAGGGGAGAGTGTGGTCAATTGTAACAGAGCAAAAATTTCGAGTGTCTGATTCTAGATTTGGTTCCTAGGTGGCGCACAAGGTGTATTTAATAAATCTACATGTACACCCCTGCTGGCAACCATTTTTATGTACTTTTGAAAGAGTTACATCACAAAAGATATTTTCACACTACGCAAGTACTTTTTTTGGTATTAGAATATTATATTGTAACAAAGTAATTTTGTTTAAACAAATAAAAATTATTAACCGAATATGTAAGTGGACACCTTAATTAACATTTCAATAAAAAAAATTAGTTTTGTTGATTAACTAGCATTGTTTTTGCCAAATGAAGCTGAAATGGCGTCTTGGAGACGATTGTAACAAGAAGTAAAGGGACGATTGTAACAGCTGAAAATTAATAATTTTACGTTTACAAATCATTACTTAACTCTTTAAGAACCACCAATAGTTTCCTATATCATTTATATTATGTTGCATTAGCATTATTTTATTTGTCACCTTTCACAGCATAAATTAAAATTTTTAACCCCTTAAAGTTAAAAGTTTAACCCTTTAGGTCTCTGCTCATTATTATTTTTACTCCTAAAATATTATTACTATTTTGACCAATAAAGAAATATATCACAACTATGATAATATGTATAATTAACTATGTTTAAGTTGAATTTATGAACTGTTACAATTGACTCCGTAAGTGAGGACGATTGTAACAAGTTCACGACTGTCAAAAATTGTTAATAACTAATATAATAACATTTAAAATAAGGTATTTATTTTTTTTTCTAGTAGAGGATAGTCTACTTTACTCGAGTAAAGTTAATTGACAGATGATCGTCTGTCAATTAACAAAGTTGGTTAAAAATAGTTAAGTAAAAAATGTTACAATTGACCCCACTCTCTCCTACTAATGTTGAACTCCGTAACCTTGTCATTTTGAACCCAATTCAGAAGACAAGAGAATTCCCGGATTAAGTACTGTGAGAAATTTGCCTTCATGGAGGTCATTTTGATGCAACTAACCCGCGCTTGCATTATATGGAGAGGAAAACCTCGAAAACTTCTCATGGTTAGCTTGGCGGCCAGGTAACTCTCACCCATGATCCATCTACCACTGAGGATATTTTACGTCAGCACTGTGGTTCGTGCAAGCCGGAATTCGTATAGACCAGCCATAGCTGGAATTTGAACCTGGTCACCTCATTGGAAGGCAAACGCTTTAGGCCCGAGCCAGTGATAAATTAATCAGTTTGGTTAGCTAAGAGTTTGAATCGAAGTAACATTTTAAATTATTCTGCGATACTTTAGCTTAGCGGTTTACAATATTTTTGATCTGTGAAAACCCTTAATGATCAAACTTCTTTTACCGGGTTCGAATCCCAGCCTTGACTGGTCGATACAAATTCCGCACCCGGCTCGCACCGACCACAGTACTGACCTAAATTATCCGCAGTGGTAAATGAATCATGGGTTGAAGTCCCTTTGCCGTCAGGCTAACCATCGGAGGTTTTCGTGGTCTTCCTCTCTATTTAACGCAAATGCGTGTTAGTTCTATCAAAAAGTCCTCCACAAAGACAAACTTCTCCCAATACTTGACTCAGGAGTTCCATTGTCTTCTGAATTTGGTTCAAAATTACAAGGCTACGGAATATTAGTAGTCGTAAGCTCAAAAACATTGGATCGACTGTTCGACGCCAGTTATAAAATGAAAATAAAATTAAGTTCATTAGCAGTTGTGAATATGAAACCAAAGGAGGACTAATTATTAAAAACTATTAAAAGTCAATTATAAATTTATTAACCAATAAAGGACTATTTTATTTTCAAAATATTTAAAAAGAGGAATGAATGTTTTTCATATCTTTAAAATTGAAAAATGCGATTTCGTATATTAAATTGGGTTTGATGTTCGAAAGTTAAATTCACAATCCTTAAGCTGAATCTTGATAAGATATTTTTTTCATCCTATATACATAAGGTAAAAATGAATGAAATAAGCCGAAGTTTGCCTTTTGTTGAAATGAAAGCTATAAAGAACTTATATGAATGTTGAAAATAGCTGTTTGAAGCACATTTCTTTACTAACGAATAAGTTATTTCCTTTTGATGTGAACATCGCTGTTGGAAAATACTAAAGAAATTTTATATAAACTGTGTGTCTTTTCAACAATTTATTCAATACATTACAGGAAAAATTCCTTTTTTCTTAAAAAAGTATTTACCATTTATCTTTCTTTGGCTTTAGTATAATTCCTTAATTTCTCTTTAAATTATTTCTTAATGACATCCGAAATATTAAGAAAATAAAGATTTAGTGATTGGATCTAAGTATAACTTGTAGGTTTCAAAAATGTTTAAAGAAAACTTTAAAAAAAGTCCTAGGTCTTAGACCTCTAGCTTTTTCATGGAACTCCATTTGAGAGCACACAAATCTGTATATCTTGCGTCTTTTCGTGTCTACCATTAATAACAAGTCGTATGCATGCTTTGTGATGGAAAGAAAAACTAAAAAGCAATACATATGCTTAATGGTTTTTTAATTTATTCTTTATGCTCAGTATTTATATTAAAGAACTAATCAAGAACAAGTCTTATCAAAGCATTTTAAAAACTTAAGACATCTCTTCTTTGTTATTCATTTGCTTCCCAGTAGTCTTTCACACCATGCACACATTCGTTTTGTAAATTAAAAGTGTTGTGAATTAATTAATAAATTTTTATTAAATTTTATTATTTGAAATGCTTATTAGAACATTTGTTTATATTTATTGTTTTCTCTGCATTTTTTGCAGGACAATTTGTTGCCGTTATTCTTTAGATCGGAAAGATTGCGCTGCATAATAGATGATTGCGCTGCATGATATGGTGCTACATAGTTCTGGTAAGAATTTTATTCTCTTTTTCCATAAATTACAATTTCTAGTTGCAGTAGAATTTGTATTTCTTTTTGTTTTTAAAAACACTTTGTGCCCAACGTTGCGATCAGTTTCTTTTTTGAAAATTAGATTCTTTCACACTACGTCGATTTTCACCACGAACGCAAAAAGCTTGGTTTTCACAATCCATTTAGTCAGTCCGTAGCGTGTATGAAATTGCCTATTATTTTACATGTTTAATGAAGAACAGGGCCGGTGGCAGAATCGTTATATGGTCCTCGCAGAAAAGATTTTTCTTTTGAGGAATAAAATATTTTCGTTTTCTTTCCTTCATAAATTTTTGAAGGATTATTTTTTCGCTGCAGATATTCAAAAGATGCCTTTCTCGTGAATCAGATGGGATAGAAATGCTCATGATTTTTCTGTTCTCATTTGAGAATTTAAAAAAATCGATAATGACATCGATAATGATAATGTCATCGATAATGACTGGCTTCAGGTAGAATTTCAAATAAAGTGATTATAAAATAAAATAAAAAAATCCGAATTTGTGAAAGTTTAAAAGATAGTTCGCTCTAGAGAAATCATGTTCTTTCTTTATTTTTTTTTAAAACATCATGTTAATCCCCACTCACAGTCATATTTAATTAAGTTACAAATTCAGATTTGTAGTAAACGAATTAATTAATGCGGTACATTTGTCCCTCTTAGTGTTATTATTCTTTTTAATTTCGTTGAAATAAAATTTATCCAATATTTTTAATATATTGCTCACACGAAAATTCTAAATCACCCATTTGACTTTATCATCGCTCACAACTCGCACCGATTCCTTCATAAATATGTTTTGATCACACTTTTCGACATTATAGCTACGAATTTCTACTTTTCTTTAAAAATTTCGATGTTTCTTACAGCTTAGTTAATATGATATTCTAGTTTTTCATTTTTAGTATTGATGTTATTACAGCACATGAAGTTCGAATAGCAGATCCTAGAATTCACTCTGACACACTCGGTTTGCGCCGATATTCGTTAATCCATGCAGTCTTACAATCATTCATTTATTGCTACGAATTTTCACGTCATTTTAAAAGAAAATCTAGATGTTTTTTTTAATGCACTTATTTACTTATCCGCATATTATAACCCTTATTTACTTTTGCAAGTTTTATTGCACTTATTTCATTGTGTTTTTTGGGCAGTTATTGCTAATAAAGCCCTGAATAACCAGCTGATTCAGAGTTTAATTGCTACCATTTTACTTGGGGTTTTAAAAATTCCGTTTACTCATCAGTTAATATTATTTCTACACTTCCCCTTTTAAATAATCACTTCTCAATTGACGCTTATAGTATCGTAAATCCACATGGCGTTTCGATTTTATAATAGTCTTTGTACAGCCGACCCAATTTTCGGCTTTACAATGACCCATATTCAACTCCGTTGACCTGTAATTTATCACCCTATCCAGAAGACAAGGGAACTCCTGGATTAAGTCTTGAGAGAAATCTGCCTTCATGGAGGACTTTTTGATGGAACTAACTCGCATTAGCGTTACAGGGAGATGAAAACCACCCACGGTTAGCCCGACGGCAAGGGGACTCCAACCCATGATCCGTCTACCACTGAGGATATTTTTCGTCAGCACTGTGGTCGGTGCAAGCCGGATGCGGTTTCGCCTCGACCCGTCATCGCCGGGATTCGAACCCGGTTCACCTCATTGGAAAGCGACCGCTCTATCCATAGCTTATAAATTTTCATATCGTACCATTTCTTTTTGTTTCATTTACAACTCCATATTTTATGTACTTATTCATCCCTATATCAGTTTTAGGAGTAACATATTTTAATTAATAACCATTTCTGCGCAATATTTTTTCCAGACTTAACATTTTTTAAATTAATAACATTTGCACAATGCTTGTTTCTGGCAGCAAAATCATAACATTAACCTTTATTTTATGACTAGTGATAATACTCATTCTCAGTACGGGATGAATAAAAAAAATTAATTAATCAGCAATGAACATCACTACGAAATCTTTCACAAAACTGAAAGGAATATACCCACGCAATTAAAACAGCTATATTAATTGTTATCCTTCTCGGTGTACTACTACTAGTAAAAATATTTTCTAAAACTACGGGAAATACGCTTTAAAATTCTTTATTAAAACTGTGCGAATTATCATAATACCATCGGTAGTGCGTAATATCAAAATTTAACGTCACATGCATATAACGATTTTCTTGATTCCTCCTAACGAATGAGTACCTTTCAACAACGGAACATATTACACATATCGGCTTCTGGAAATATACCTAACAGCGAAATAAAATTCACACTGTATGTCAGATTGTTTTTACTTGCCTACCTTTAATAATCTATCACACACATGAGGAAAGATAAAACAAAAAGCAATACTTATGTTTAATAATTTATAATTTATTTTTAACGATCAGTGTTTGTCTTAAAATAAATAAATAATTAAGCTAGGCAATCACATTCCACCTGTTCCAAAACACATTAAAAATTTTAACCATCTCTTATGCAGCGTTATGGAAAGAACACCACTCGCCATTCGTCTGGTGCAGAGGCGGTGAGGAGGTTTAACTATTTCAATTGAAAGTGTTGGGTCAATATATGAGACAGGTGTGAAGAGAGAAAGGAAATCAGGGGAGAAAAAAGTGCCCTCTTGTGATAAACTATCCGTGCTATTTTCTGGTTTTCATTATTTCCATTATTACTATTTTCTGGTTTCCCGCTATTTTCTGGTTATTCCACTATTAACTAAGCAAAGCTTTGGACCAATGAATAAGCGTTAAATGTTTTTTGTTGCTTCTGTTTGTTGCTTTGTTATACTGACAAACTTTGTACAGAAAGTATAATTTTGATTATCTATATATCTAAATAATTACGTATTTATACTTATGCGTTTTGTTTTCATATTTATTATTATTTATGGATTTATATTTATGTATGTATAATTTGCATCATCTCTGACGATAATTACTCGGGTAATGTGTCCACTTAATAATACTTACTTTTATTTCTAGGCTACAAGGACCAGAAGGCATACCACCTCAGCGATCCTCACCTCGCGATGAAGTGCCTCTTCGGCCTCAGGCACCCCTGCCAACTGACACGACTCCATAGCAGGAGACGACTATAGACTTTGTCCTAAGGGAAGTTCTTTAAATAAACAAACTATAAAGTTGCTCTCTCGTTTCTCCCTATTCCCGTGATCTTTTGCATCGTGCACACATTCGTTTTGTAAAATATAAGTATTGCTATTTTTTTAATAAATTTTTATTGAAATTTATTATTTGGAATTCCTAATAACACATTTGTTCTCTTATTATTTTCTTTTCAGTTTTTGCAGAACAAGTTTTGACCTTTTTATTCTGATAGGAAAGAGTGATTACGTTGATTGAGCGATTGCGATTGTGATAAACCATAATTCAGGTACGAATTTTATTCTCATATTCCCTCAATGATCACCTGTTTCGCCTAAAAAATTAAATTCAATTTTCACTTCTCAATAAAATTTAAGAACAATCTTTTTTCATTTTCTTTAATATAAGAAGAGCTTTATTGCCCAAATAGTTATTCGAAAAAAATCTCTAAGAAAATTGCGTTGCTTTTATGTCCTTTTCTAAAAGTTCCTCCAGTGACACCTTAGAAACAGAACAATTTTCTGACAATTTTTAAAATGTTTTAAATCGCAATAAAAATTATAGGAGATTGTTAACTTTCATTTAATCAAAAATACTCGTTTACTTGACCGCTAAAAAAATGCCCACGAGATTTCGCTGATTTTTGACAAAATAACCTAAAGTTTGAATTTAATACAAAATTTAGAAAATTGATATCCCAATAAATGTTTCGTTATTTCTCCAGGAAATAAGATATAATATTTAAAAACTATAATAAATATATTAAAAGATATAATAATAATATTCCAAATTAATTTTACCTAGTTTTCGACGGAAGAAAAAACAAAATTAAATTTCGCTTACAAATATAAGCCCAGCTTACGACTCTGTTAACCCATATAAGATATACTTTTGCCATTAGTCAAAAAAGTTTTAGATTGAAAAAAATTTAGCTATGTTTTGATTTAGAAAACACTTTATTCTTACTTCCAAAAAATAGCCCGGAATGGGAAATTATTAACGTATATTAATTTGCCTAAAATTTATGTTATCCCATCCGCAAAATGATCTTACCTAACAAGAGCAAACTATAAAACTTTTTGTCCTTGAAATGACGAATTTGAATTTTGCCTTCAAATGTTAGTCCCCATGATAGTAAACCTTTATCCGTGTCTTTAAAATGTTCGTCCATTGTAAGCATACGTTAGTAGGGTAGCAATAAAAGTTGGCCTTTTCTTAAGTAGTCAAAAGAGTTTTTTTTTTTTTAAAAAAAACACTCCTTTATTTAAAAGCAAAATTTTATTGGCTTTTTTAATGTTTTACCTTATTGTTTTTTACCAATGCGTATAAACATAATTAAGCAAAGCAAATCACAGTCCGTCTTTTCAAAACAAATGAAAGACTTACTTAAACCATCTCTTATACAGTCTGTCTATGGAAGGAACTCCACCCGCCATTCGTCTGGAGCAGAGACGATGACAAAATTAAACTATTTCAAGTAAGAGTGTTGTGTCAATATTTAAGATAGGTTTGGTGAAAGAAAGGGAATCAGGGAAGAAAAAAAGCACCCTCTTGTGATAAACTATTTCTGCTATTTTTCTAGTTTCCACAGCATTAGACTGCTTTAGACTTTGTCCTAAGGGGAGTTCTTTAAATAGACAAACTATAAGTTGATGATTCGTTTCTACCTTTTCCCGTGATCTTTTGACCAGTGCACACATTCGTTATGTAAAATATAAGTGTCGTTAATTTTCTATTAAATTTTTAATTCAATTTTATGATTTGAAATACCGATAACCACATTTGTTCTCTTATAATTTTCTTTGAAGTTTTTATAGTTGTGGCCTTCTTTTCCCGTTAGGGAAGAGCGATGACGTTGATGGAGGTACAACATGTGATAAACCATAACTCAGGTACGAATTTCATTCTCATGTTCCATTAATTTTAAGACCTCAACTTGTTCAGACCAAATATTTAGTTCAATTTTCACTTCTCAATTCTAGTTTCAATAATACTATTTATGCTTTTTTGGAGGAGAAAAAAGTGTCACCCATAGTTGCTGCTACCTGTTCCTTTTGCTCCCTTTTTTATTCTCGCTTTTTTCTTTCTTTATTTTTCCTTCTCTCTCTCAAACTTCTCTTTCTGTTTCTTCTCTGGCTTTTTTTTTCTTATCTGCCTTTTCTATAAAACTGCAAATTTCGAAACACAGGTTACATATTTTATTTAAACTATTGCTCGTATAAACTAGAATTTTGATATACACAAATCTTTTTTCTTTTCATTAATTTAAGAAAAGCTATTTCGTTCAAATAGTTATTCGAAAAAAACACATCATAAAGAAAACTGCATTGCTTTTATATCCTTTTTTGAGAATTCCTTCAGCGACGCGTTACAATTAGAACAACTATCTGGAAATTTATAAAATGTTTTAAATTGCAATGAAAATTATAGAAAGTTGGTAACTTAAATTTGATCATCAAAAAGTTTCGTTTGCTTTGACTGTTAAAAAATGCCCAACACAGGTTTTCGCTGATTTTTAACAAAAGAACTAAAAGTTTGATTTGACTTGACGACGAAAAAAAAAAGCAATTTGAATTTCGTCGCCAAATTAAAGCCCAGTTTATGACATTGCTAATCCATAAAAATATTCTTTGACCATTTGTCAACAATTTTTGGATTAAATAAATTTTAACTACATTTTGACTTACAAAGCAATTCATTTTTTACTTCTAAACAGTAGCCCGTTGCAGGAAATTATATATTAAATTATTACACAGATTAAACTGCCTGAAACTTTTTCATTCCATCCGAAAAATAATATGTCGCAACAAGAGCAAACTATAAAACAAAATTTTTGTCCTTGAAATAAACAATTTGAATTTTGCCTTTAAATGTTAACCCATAGTGGTAAACCTTTATGCCACCAGAAATGGTGTCTTCAAACTGTTGGTCAATAGTAAGCATTTGTTAGCAAATAAAAGTCTGCCTTTTCACTAAAAAAAAACTCCAAGCCGGGCGTATTTTATTAAAGAAACTGTCTTTAATTTTAAAAGCTTTTATGGGCTTTTTTTTACCTTATTGTTTTTACAATGGTTTGTACGATTGTAACAGAGCAAAAGTTTCGAGTGTCCGGTTCTAAATTTGGTTCCTAGTTGGCGCATAAGGTGATTTAATAAATCTACATGTACATTCCTGCTGGCAACCATTTTTATGTACTTTTGAAAGAGTTGCTCACAAAAGATATTTTCACGCTACGTAAGTACTTTTTTTGGCATTAGAATATTATATTGTAACAAAGTAATTTTGTTTAAACAAATAAAAATTATTAACCGAATATGTAAGTGGACACCTTAATTAACATTTCAATAAAAAAATTAGTTTTGTTAATTAACTAGCATTGTTTTTAACAAAGGAAGCTGAAATGGCGTCTTGAGGACGATTGTAACAATAAGTAAAGGGACGATTGTAACAGCTGAAAATAAATAATTTTACGTTTACAAACCATTACTTAACTCTTTAAGAACCACCAATAGTTTCCTATATCATTTATATTATGTTGCATGTGCATTATTTTATTAGTCACCTTTCACAGCATAAATTAAAATTTTTAACCCCTTAAGGTTAAAAGTTTAACCCTTTAGGCCTCTGCTCATTATTATTTTTACTCCTAAAATATCACTACTATTTTGATCAGTAAAAAAATATATCACAACTGTGATAATATGTATAGTTAACTATGTTTTAGTTAAGTTTATAAACTGTTACAATTGACCCCGTAAGTGGGGACAATTGTAACAAGTGCACGACTGTCAAAAATTGTTAATAACTAATATAATAACGTTTAAAATAAGGTATTTATTTTCTAGTAGAGGATAGTTTACTTTACTTGTCTGTCAATTAATACTAATAATATATTGGATTTTTTGTTAGTTAAAAATAGTTAAGTAAAAAATGTTACAATTGACCCCACTCTCCCTACTTATTACAAAAATGGTAAAAATGTGAGTAATATACAGTAGTTCATTTGTTTGTGCAATTCACCCTACTTACTTTAAAATCAGCCTAAAATATTATTCTAAATATATTATAGTCACGTTTTAATTCATACAATATTCCTGTTTAAACAAATATTTTTCATAAATTGTGCTAAATATTTTTATCAGGAATTTTCTATAAAAATCTTATATTTGTTAAAATTACTAATTAAAATATATTTGATTGTAAAAGCTGTAGGAAATTGATTATTATAATTTCAAGTAGTTTAAAATTATTGTTCTTAATGCTTCTAAAGTTTATATCTGTTTCTTCAATAAACTAACGATTTTCAAATTATCATATAAAATCATACCAAGTAATGTACAGTGCACCAAAAAAAAAAGGGTATGACCCTGGATAATTTTCGTTCTAATAATCGGATATTCATATAAGTGTCAAATTTAATGGACCATTTTCACCTTTTTCCTGCCGCTCTTAACAAACTGAATTACAGCTATAAAATAATTTGTTTTCTAAAAATCTCTTGATATATATTATCTTAGTATTAACCCTTTGCTGTCGTATGTCTACTCTCAGCCACCAACGCTTTTTTACCGTTCCAGACGCATGTCTGTCTGCTCTTAGCCACCCCAGCAAAAATGTTAACCATAGCTTAATGGCCAACTATACATATAATGCGGCACTGTGAAGATGTAAAGAGTAAAGATTGTTCTGAATGTTCAAACAGAATAATCAAAGGCGGAAGATGCCGAACTAA
Source organism: Parasteatoda tepidariorum (assembly GCF_982258835.1). Lineage (NCBI taxonomy): Eukaryota > Metazoa > Arthropoda > Arachnida > Araneae > Theridiidae > Parasteatoda > Parasteatoda tepidariorum. The sequence goes on from NC_141756.1 coordinate 129,875,747, forward strand.
TTTTTTTTGCGACACATGTTCTCGAAAACTAGGGCTTCATATTGATGACTGCTTTGAAAGATATCACACGATGGAGAATTGCTAAAATATATTTTTTACACAAAATTAAAACATATTGTGTTACATATATCTAAAGTTAAAAAAAGAATTAAAATATTTTATTTTTCCTTCATAATCTTGCACTCTTGCATAATATGTATTAATATTCGTTCAAAGAAAATTAATTCCGACCAGCATGACACCCATGTATAAACTTAATACGATCGCAAAGGGTTAAGGAAATTCTAAAGTTAAGAAAACAATTTTTTCAGATGATTCCAAAAATTGTACGTTTTTGGAATCTTTTTACAATTTTCTATTTTTAGTGTTTGCATTTACTTTTCGTTACTTAAAAAATAAGAAAGAACAAAAAAGTAAATAGCACAGAATAGTTGTTTAGCATAGAATAGTTTTTATCAGAAGAATATTTAATTTCTTAGCAAGATTTAATTCCCAGCTAGCTGGCAATAATTCTAAGTTTTCATTTAATGAAAACTTGACAATAATTTAAAAATGAATTTTACTTCAAAAAAAATCTAAATTTAAAAAAAAATTATTAGTATATTAATAAAAAATAATATGCTTGGTAGCGTAAAGAAAAGGATTTTGAGAACCGTTAAAATTTAATTAAATAATTCGTAAAAAAGTTCTGTGAAACACGCGCGGACAGGTAATTAAAAAATTTATTTTAAGATTAAGACATTATGTAAGATGCTGAAAAATTTTAAGATGCTTAAAAATCATGACTACGTATTTGCATGAATAAGTATAAAATATATACTTAAGAAATTGACAAATATATTTTTCCAAATCTATGCATACGTATGTATATTATTAAAATTGTATCAATTTTAGAAAAGGCAAACTATAAAATTAAAAAAGCTGATGAATAATCATTCTATCAAAAACATGCTTTTATAAAACTAAACATTCGTTGAATGAAATGTTTTTTATTTAATGAAATCTTTAATTCGAATTTTTTTTACTGAATTACGAATAAATTTCTAGTACTACAAATATTTTAATACTACAAAAGAAACATCGTATTTTATAATTTAAAAAGAATTATTAGCAGTAGGTTATTACCAAAACAAATATTACGCTACGAAATTAAAATTAATGAAATGTTAAGCTACGCGAAAGCGTAAGTTAATTTTGTCGTAAATTATCTGCATTTAAATAATATTAATCTCTCTCATTTTAATATATTTCCTCATTTTCGCCAAATTATTTTTCTAAGAACAATTTTGATTTTTCTCGGCTTCTACTAAAAACGGTTGAAACTTCTGATTTTGATATACAAAAATACGTAGATTTAAATGCTATAAAAATAGTACCTCAAAATTAAATTTTTTTATCCATAATAAAATTAAATAATAAAAAGTAATAATTATTAAAAAAAAATCTTCGTGAAATTATCTTTGGGTAAATGGATTTTATGAGTGGGTGCATTTTTTTTGTTTGTTTTTTGAAGAGCTTAATTAGTTTTAAAATATGACTAAAAACGCAAAAAGGGAAATTAACATTAAGAAGTCCGTACTTTGAATCCCTCTCTTGATTAAACTATGGGGACCAATTTCCAAGATTGTGGCTATGCCCTATATTTTGAAGGTTAAATATCCATATATATATATATATATATATATATATATATATATATATATCCATATATATATATATATTCCTCAGAAGCTTTTCCCATTCTGTCCTTCTCCTAGCAATTGTTTTCCAGTTCTTTACTTTTAGGATGGCAAAATCCTCATCTACACAGTCCTTCCATCTCTTTTTGGGTCTTCCTCTTGGCCTTTTATTGGAGGGGGTTGCATTAGAGATTCTCAATGCTGTTCGTTCTGGGCTCATTCTCACTACATGCCCGGCCCATCTCATTCTACTTAATTTAATAGATTTAATGATATCATCGCCATCAAAGATCCTATATATTTCAAAATTATATCTTTTCCTCCAGTTGTCGTTATCGAGTATAGGGCCAAAGATGGTACGTAGGACCTTCCTTTCTAATAACTTTTCTTCCCTCTTTGTTAAAGTCCATGTCTCTGAAGCATAAGTCAAAACTGACTTGATTAATACCTTATAAAGTAAGATCTTAGTCTTTCTTTTTATTAAGTGAGGTTTCAATAATGATCTTAAACCATAGAAGCAGCGATTGGCTGCGATTATTCTTTTTCTAATTTCAGGATTAATGTCATTTTGATAGTTTATTTCTGATCCTAGATAAGTAAAATTTTTTACAGATTCAAATCTAAAAGAATCTATTTTAAACAATATAGGGATGGTTTTCTTTGTACCACAATACATATATTTTGTTTTCTCTACATTCACTCTTAAGTTAATTTTTCTAGCTGATTTTTCCAGTACCAAAAAAGTTTCACTCAGTGCTGTCCTAGATCTTGCGATGATATGTACATCATCGGCGTATGCCAAAATCTGCACTGATTTATTAAATATAGTACCTGTAGTATTTATGCCAGCATCTCTAATAACTTTTTCTAAGGCTATGTTGAACATGCTAATGCATCTCCCTGTCTAACTCCATTATGAATTTCAAAAGAAGTGGATAGTTCCCCTTGAATTCGTACTGTTGAAATGGTTTCAGTGAGTGTGAGCATTACAAGTCTGATTAATTTTGATGGAATATTAAAATCATATAGGGTCCTTAATAGCTCAGTCCTATTAATACTATCATATGCCGCCTTAAAATCCACAAATAAATGATGGGTCTCTATTCCAAATTCTCTACATTTCTCCAAAGTTTGTCGTAGGGTGAAGATTTGGTCAACTGTGGACCTTCCTTTGCGGAAGCCACACTGATAGTCAACTATGACGCTGTCTACAATGGGAGACAGACGTTCGAAAAGGATATTTGAGAAGACCTTATAGGCAACGCATAACAGATATTCCTCTATAGTTGTGACAGTCCAATACATTGGACTGTCACAACTATAGAGGAATATCTATGTCACAACTATAGAGGAATACATGTATTGGACATAAAATACTCAACTTCCATTCAGTAGGTAATATCTCTCTCTCCCAACTAGATAGAATAATTTTCCAGATGTTGTTTACAATAGCGTTCCCACCATATTTTAGAAATTCAGCTGGGATATCATCTGGTCCTGCCACTTTATTACATTTCAGCTTGTTGATAGCGTGTTGTACCTCTTCCAGGGTCGGAGTGTCAACCAGTGTATCATTGATATTGTTGACCGTAAAATTTAATTCACTTGACTCATTGGAGTTAAGTAAATGGTCAAAGTGTTTCAACCCATCTGTCCATAATTTTATTTCTCTCATTAACAATAGTTCCATTTTCATCTTTACAAAGCGAGATCCTAGGTTTAAAGTCTCTTCTTCCCTCATTGATGACCCGATAAAAAGCTCTGCTTTCATGGTTGGTCCTGAGAGATTCGACTTCTTTAAATTGGTTCTCCCTGTAAGCTTTCTTTTTTCCTTTGTGTACTTTCTTTTCCTCTCTACGTGCACTCCTATATTCATCAATTGATCCTCTCGTGAATTTTCTGTTAAGCATATTTTTATAAGCTTTATTTTTTCTTTCATTGACCATTCTACACTCTTCATCAAACCAGTCAGTTCTTATTGATCTTTTTTTTCTGCCCAGCAGCTCATGTGCTGTTGAGAGTATAGAATCTTTTACTTGTTGCCATTCCCTATTTAATTCATCACAATCCTCTTTCGCATTAAGCTCAGTTGAGAGTTGAGTTTGAAATTCCCTGCGAACCTCAGGATTGCTCAACTTTTCACAATTAAATCTTACAGAATTGACTCTTCTTGCTTTTCTCACCATTGAGATTCTTTCCCTTAGCTTACAGATCACTAAATAGTGATCAGAGTCTAAGTTAGCTCCTCTGTGAGTTTTTACATCTAAAAGATTTGTACGATATCTAGAACTAATTAGTATATGGTCAATCTGATTTCTGTATGATCCATCAGGGGATCTCCACGTTACCTTATGAATGTTCTTATGTTGAAAGAAAGTGCTTCCAATTATCATATCATGAGATGCAGCGAAACTAATAAGCCTGACTCCATTATCATTTGAGACATCGTGTAAACTATAGTTTCCCAAAACTGGTCTAAATTCTTCCTCATGACCAACTTTAGAGTTGAAATCACCCATGATGATCTTCACGTCATGTCTTGGGCATAAGCCGCAGAGGCGATCTAATTCGTCATAAAAATTATCTTTTTCCTCATCATCTCCTTCTTCAGTTGGTGCATATACATTAATGATGGAATAGTTGGAAAAACTTCCTTTTAAGCGTAATAGACATAGTCTAGGGGAGATAGCTTGAAAATCAATAACCAGATGGCTGAGTCTTTTATTTAAGATGAAGCCAGTTCCATATAAATGTTTTGTTTTATGACAACTGTAAAAGAGCGTGTGTCTTCTCTTTTCCAGGACTCCACTACCAGTCCAGCGCATTTCTTGTATAGCCAACAAGTCCAATCTATACGAGTCCATTTGCTCGATCAGTAGTTGCAGATTTTTACTCTGATAGAGAGTGCGTATTTTCCAGTACCCAAATCTCATTTCGTTTGAACGTTTCCTGGTCAAATTACATGAAGGCAGTCCGGCATTTACTTCTTTGGATTTCGAAACATGTCGGTTTTTACGAGGTGGGGTTGTTAGTCCCACGCCCAACCCCCAACCTGGAGGACCAGTGGGTTCCTCTTAGTCTGGTGTCTCCCCTCCGACCTGTCCGGCTTGGGTGACCCTACCAGGAGCCAAAGCTCCCGCCGGCATAGCTCTCGGGATCGACAACACACACAAACCAAAACACCACGTTAAGGTGGGAACACCATCGCTGTGGAACTTTATTAATAGTTATCCCTAAATAATTAGCATATTTGAGGTCACCCCCAGGAACCATTAAGGGAAATTAGATCATTAGAACAAGAAAACCTGTATGTGATCATTACTCAATCATTCGAACATGTACTTGAAAATCCGATCGTAAGAACAAATGTTATTCAGAGTGATATCTTTTTTTTGTGCACTGTGCCATGTAATTAAAATTACCAAGATTCTTTTACGTCACCTGGATTTTTGAAAAATATTTTGTTTTAATAAAAATATGCATTTAATTTGTTTTAGCCGATCTTATTTTAGTTGTTGGAACAAAAAATTTACCAGCTTTGTATTATCTGGTTTAAATCCGTCAACCCTGTTCGTTAGCTCACTAACAAAAATGTAGTTATGACTGAAATTGGTTTTACAAATTTAACGATCTATAAACCTACCGTTAAAACAAGCAGTAACAAGTGTTGACTAAGGTAGATAGGAAGATAAGGAGAACCCCGACCCCCCCAAGGGGTATACGGAGATTAAAAATTAAAATATTACATAAAATATTTGTTGATAACAGCATAAGTAATAAGATAAAGTAAGCGTTAGAATTTAGGAAACACAATATTGAATTTTGACTCAAAATGTTAGCTGCTTGTAGAAATTTCGTTACTCTACTTTAGTCCTTCGTGCATCAGAAAGGTTCTGGGTTCGAATTCCGGGCAAGGCATGCATGTTCTTTCCCTTTCCGTACTATCTGTCCCTGACTGTGGGAGCAACATTGGCCACCTAATAGGGTGCCCCTGAAAGAGTGGCCAAACAAGTCTGCCCTTCAGTTGCCTGAATGACGTAGGTCATTTCCCAGGCGGGCATTGGAAAAAAAAACTTTAGTCCTTCAAAAAGTTTCGTTCGGAAATTCAATACAAAGATATCTTTGGAACAAAAGTTTGACCGAATATTAGCCCACTCGAAATGATAATCCCTTAAAATTGATAACCCATTGCTTGATAGCTCATTCCTCTGATAGCCCCATTTATCGTGAAACAGAAGTTTATTAAAATAAAACGTTAGCCTCTAAAGGTTTTTTTTCGGCCAACCTGTCAAAAAAAATTATGACAGTGAGAAACATTTATCGGGTTTTAAACCACATGTTAAAATTTCTGCATCGAAGCCCATTGCAGGAAACTGATTGCGCTAATCTAGGCATTAGATGTAAAAGTTTTAGAATTCGCCTTTGCATTTTAACCACCAAAATCAGTTGAAATAAAATGAATTTCGCAATAAAAAAATGAATCGAGTTCATTACCATTGTTTAAAAAATTATAATATGCAGTAAGAATTTGAAAAAATATTTTTTTCTATATTTGAAAAAGACAAATTTATTATTACTAAATTGTTAGTTGAACAATGATGGAAATAAAAATATAATAAAATAAGTATATAAATCATTTACAAGCAAGAAAGTATGTTTCACATTTCAAAGCAAATTTTTCTTTAAATTCTCGCAATAGTTTTACAAACACGAATTGTAACGTTGAAAATTAAAATCGAAAGACACTTAGTTTAAAGTTTTCCTCGATGGCTAGTTATAAAGTTGAAATTGGTTGATGGTTTTTAAGATGCTCAGCAGAAAGCAATAAACGGTTTTTAAACAATGTTTATTACAGATTAAAAATAAAACTGAAATAACAAAGAATAAATATGTATAAAATTTTAGAATAATTTTTATTTTTTAACGTTGTATAGCGCTGTCCATCGCAATATTGTTAACAGAATCGCGAGTCACTCAGAATGCATTCCCCGCATAATTTGTGGTGCCCACCTCTGCATTAACCCATCAAAAAATTTCATTTGTCTAATTACTATACAATTTTGTGGCAAAAACAAGTTTTAGCTAGCTGTTGACCTAAAAACCAAGAGAGTGAACTTCGTGTTCAAAAATTTGCCCATTGTTTGAAATCATTAGCCATACATCTGACAACCAAAAACATATAAATACAATTACAATTGTTAAAACCGAAATGGTAGTCTAACTAAGGAATTAGCTTAGCTCACTTGCTATTATCTTTAGCCCAATTGCCAAATTTTATCAAAACATGATTTGGAGAATTAATTTTTAACCGAGATTGAAATTCGTTTTCATACGTTAACCCAAGAAAGCAAATCGTTTACCTATTTCAGCCAACAAAATGTTAACACCCTAATTAAATAATAGCTAATTTTTGTCCAAAAAATCTGAATTTTATTTGCAAATATTTTATTTCCATTCAGTAAAATTCATCCTGTAGACGTCTAGAGTTCATCCACGTTATCCATTCGGCATCTACTAGACGTTTTCTACCTAACTTAATTATGGATAGTCCACAATGGCCTAAGAACAGACGTTTTATAAATAACTATGGTAGACGTAATATGGGTAAAACACGAGGTGAATCTTAAAAGACGTCTGCGAAACAACTTTAAAAAAACGTCAATCAGATTTCTCGTCGTTGAAAATTAGACTTTGGATTGAAGTGAAATGAATAGCTTTATGAATGAAGGCATTTAATAAATACAATTTACATTTATTTACAATTTATACATAATGTGTTTTAAATTTGGCATAAACTATTTATGAAGTGTTCAGCAGAAAAACAAAATAAAAAGAACCACAAAAAAAAGCAGTTCCAAAATTAAAAATGAAAGTTCATTATAGTGCGTCTACTACCAGAATTATATCAGCTAAATAATTCGATGAACAAATCCCACTAGTTGATTCATTGCTGTTTTGTGAGAAGCCGAGAGAGCTGTATTAAGATCACCTTCCTTTTTGAGTTCTGATCGTGAGGGCTGTATTAAGATCACGGGGCTGGGTTAAGATAAGGTCTTCTTAAAGGCATTATTCCTATCACGATGTCAAAAGCATGTCAAGTCACGAGTCAACTCACGATGTCAAAAGCTTACGAAAAATGATGTTTACGAACTGTTGAACATGTATTTAAAGCAACCCTGATTTGCATGTTTACAGTGGCGCTAGTAGTACCAAACTTATGCGCTAAGCGTGAAATCTGAATGGACATAATCTTTTAGTTGTACAAACAAGCCCACTAAATTTAGTTTTTCTCCTTCTTGGTTTTGAGATTTTTTTTCCAGTCAGTTTACTATAGCCAAAGCAAGTGTAAACTGATTTTTGACATAGAAGCCGCAAGTTTTAGTTTTACCCCAAAGCGTTGGCCTGTTGTATAAAATTGTTAGGAAAAAAACCTTCAACCTGAATAAAAATTAAGGTCAAAACTGCTTTTTCAGTTAATTCTTAAAAAATCTCCCACTCTGAAATCAAATTCAAAATTTCACCTCGTAGTCCTAGCTAATATGGACTAACTTCCGGAATCCCAAGTTTGCTCACTAAACTTTTTACATCTTTTAAACTTTTTGATTTTTTTTTTTTACATCCTTTCGCTGATTAGAGCTAACTTTTAAACTAAATGTACATATTTTGTTTTGAAATATTAGTTTATTGAGAATCTTGTTTTTACCCTTATAAAAAGTAATTGCTTAGTCAATACTTCATGAAAAATAATAATAATACGACGAACGACAAAAACTGGTTTTTAGCCACACAAAAAAACTCAGAAGTTTTGTTCGAAAACATTAGCCTATTGTACCAAATCGTGAGCTCGCGCTCGATCACCAAAACTTTCCGTTAGCTATTTAAACGAGAAGTTATGACTGAAGTAATTTTATCTAAAAGGGATACCTGCAAGTGACGTAATATGGGTATTCTAATTTGGTTGTTGACCAAACTTGGTATTTGTTTGCAACTGTTCTCTTTCCATTCTATTTCGAGTAAGCCAAGCTCTTCAAGCATCTGAAGTGACACATTCTATATTCTCACGCAAAGATTTTAATTCTCCGTATATATTTCTTACTCAGCAGAGGAACATATAGAACAAACTAATTATGCATTGTCAGATACACAAAACAAAATTATATCCTGGTTACCATAAAATACACAAATAAATATTCTAAATTAAGTGAAAGAGGAGAAAGAATTACATTTCAACGAATTCGATGTGCACGGTATTTAATGAACTATCATTCTAACTTATGTGGAGAAAATTAGCTCGATTTTAACACTCTATTTTCCTTATAAATGATCAGCTGGCACTGGCGTCATAGATCACATGAGTGGGTATCTACGATCTTCTTCCTGAAGTGCAAGTACCCAACTATTTGTTAAAAAAATGAAAATTTTAATATTGCCTTTACATTTTGGTCAATGTTAAGACAGCATAAGCCCACGGTAGATATCCTGCAGAAAAAAAATTCTGACAAAAGCAGATTTTATAAACACTTGATAAATCTAAGCATTTTTTTTTAAAAATTCCAAATGCTAAAACTGTATTGTGCTCCTGATTAAGGAAGTCGTTAATTTTGCAAAGAAACAAACTTACTAAAATTTTATCAAGCTTCCAGAAGTTTTAATTCAGCCATCGTTATCCCATATTTGGAAATCGTTAGCCCACCCACTAAATTAAGTTATGGTTAAATCAAAATTTAGCTACTTTTTAACCTATAAGCAAGGTCGAATTTGACCTCCAAATCTTAAAGTATAAACATTTTTATTATGCTTTGGAGCACCCCCGAAAACTAAGTTACAACCAAATTAAGTAAAAAAAAAAAGTCTGAATTTTTTTTCACCCGAAACAAAACAAAAAATCGTTAACCTTTCCACCAAAAAAAAATGACCAAAAAGAGTTTAGCTTATTTTTTACCTAGAAAACACGATTGAATTTTTCCTCTAAATAATAACCCTTGGTTTTTTAATATTTATTCCATCTGCTAAAAAATATGGAAATTATTTTAGCATATGTGTAACAAAATCTATGAATTAGAATTTTCCCTGCAAACTTCAAGAGTTTAATAGAAAATCGTTAACCCCCACCAAATGTTTTGTATATCAGACAAAAATTAAAAAAAAAGCTCGAATCTAAATATAAAGAAAATTTATCCATCTCTTCTGAGTTCCTTCTCTTTCCCCCTGTTCTGAATTTTCGAACTTGTGTGCTTTGAAATACTTATTATAATGTTTGATTTCTCATTGTTTTCTTTGCAATTTTAGGTTGCGGCCTTTATTTTTACGAGAGAAGAGAAAGCCACCAATAGCAACTAAAATTCGATTGTTTGCTACTAAGTTCGAGGTAAGACTACTATTTTTACAATAAATAGCTAAAAATTGACAATTTTCAGAAAAATGGCAACTTTGTACAAAGATTAATTTAAAAACTTATTGTTGTCAAACTAGTAAGTTGCGCTGTATCTAATTATCAAATTTGTATCAAAATATCAGATTTCGAAAAATCATGCCGCAGTGATTCATGAAAAGCAATGAATAAATTAATAATGCTCGGAAACAGATATGAATTTGTATTAAAAGGGTCGAGAGAAATATCAAAAAGTGATAATTCAATTTCTTAATCACGTGACGTAATAATATCATATTTCAGAATCTTACATTTAAAAAAGAAAACGTAGAAAATGAGCTAAAAAATTATCAGTTAGCAGCGTTGATTTATTAGTGAATGTCGTAAGGCGTCAAAATGTGCTCATTCTATAATTCGAAATTCAGGTGTCCTACGTAATCTCGAATTAAAAATATGGGAACGTGAAAAACTATGAGGAATTCATTAGAAAGTGATTCATGATTGAATAATCTCTAATTATGACTGTTAATATGTGATTACTTTATAATTCGAAATTCTAAGTAGTACTGCAATATGTTGAAAATAGTGGAGTTTCAAAGAACATGTTTAGAAAAAAATATATTGAAACAATGTAGTTCCAAGTTCGAAAGTTGATTTTCACTCTTCAAAATGTGATTACTCAAATTCTAAATTTGCTTCTCGTAATAATATCCTATCGGAACATCGGAATTGAAACTAAATTTTGAAGAAATGGCCAAATCGCTGCTTAGGAAATTGGAAACGTCTGTAAAAGGAAATTGAAAAATGTAGAAAACGATGGAATAAGTACGTTGTGAATTTTAAAAAAAGTGATTACTTGAATGCGATATTTTGACCTTAAACCTATTTTTGGAAATGGCCGAAAATAAGTACGGAATTATGATGTGGTTTTGAAATGTAACTGTAGCGTATAAAAAATAGATTAATCAAATTGAAAATTCGCGTATCATAACATTCAAAATGGTATTTCATAAACCTCATTGAAATGACCAAAAAGCGATCAAAAAATCCGTATGGATTTCCACGGAGTCTGTGCGAATAGACTGTTTATATTATGAACGCAGCCAAATTATTAGGTTCTATGTATGTACTATAATGTAAAATTATAATTATCAGGTATTTAGCTCTCTTGTTTTTACACCAATGTAACCGGTTTGCACTTGTTTACGTTCATATATCAATTGGTAATACAATACGTTAAAAATAAATACAATTAGGATGTATATATCCTGAATAAACATGTTTAAAAACAAAAGTATTGCCTATAAACTCATTATTAAAAAACTACAGTGCGTATAATAATTTCGTCTGTTTATTGTAATATAATACCTGATATAAAATTATATATTTATCTAATATATCTTCTAATTTCGTAAAATTGATATCGTCTCATTTAACCCATTGATACACGAGCAAGTGCAAACTGGTTTCAGTCGCACAATAAAATTGTTTATCACCTGATGATTAGTATTTTACATAGAATCTTTTAGTGCATCGTGGGCCAGTGAGGGTGATAGATCCCAATTGTATGAGCCCAAATCATCCTATCCATGGTCGTGAATCACTAAGAGCACGAAACATGCTGTAACACGAAATGAAAGATGGAATGAAAAAATTTTTATTCAACAAAATGAAATTAGACATCCTCACAAGAACTGCTCTAATTTGCGGTCAACAACATTAACGCAGGTGAGACCGTTGTACATTGATGAAAACGCCATGCATTATGGTGTCAGCAGCTACGGACTTTTCTAAATCAGACATTATAGGGCCAAGATAGTCTGGTTGGTAAGGCCTTTATTCAGGAGGTTCGATCCCCGCCGACCGATATAATAGTGACTGATGCCCGTTAAATCTGTCCTCCATGTTCCCATAGCAAATTAATACCTCTGAGGGTACTCATGGAGGGGTTTTCTTGTCTTCTGGATTGGTTCAATTTTACAAGGCTACTGAGTTGAACATTAGTAATCATAAACCCAAAATTAGGTCGGCTGTTCAACTACGGATATATAAATCATACATTCTTTAGCACTCTTAACGACAATCAAATTTCGCCAATTAACAATAGCGCTTCACTCTTTCTCCGACAGTTGCGAGCAAGGTGATTCTTCTATTTCATTGTCATCGCCTTCCTAAGTTTCGGTTTTATAATATAAAAAAATAATGTGCGATGCAAAAAAAGGAAACAAATAATAATAATAACTAATAAAAATCACATTGAAAAAAAATTGATCAGATAGTCCCCCTCATCTTTATTAAATAAGATATTTATTCGATTAAAACAAAAAGAAACTTTTATTTGAAATTATAGTTTCTTTGGGGACTTATTCTATTTAGAAATGAATTTCTTTCCTAATTTAAATAGTATACCATGGAACTAGAAATGGTAACTTTTAGTATGCAGAGCCATGAAAGGTTAGGGAAAGTTTGCAGCTGCTCCATGCGGCTTCATGATGGTGATATTAAAAATAATAATAATTAAATGTAATTCTTTTAAAATTGTGCAGTATTGATAATTCAAAAGTTTTTAGTTTTGTGTAGAATTTACTTCCATTTAACTTCGTTCGAGAGTTACGACATTCTCTGATGGGTCGAGATTTACCCTAACGAAACGGAAAAAAAACTTTTTCTCGTCGATTTAACATGGAGTGATTAATTTATCGAAATTGCACAATTTCATTTCGAGTGCATGTTCTTTTCCTTTGCTTTCAAAACTATTCTAAACCGTTTAAATTATCTTTCATACACAAATACAATGTCAAACAAAATATTTATTTTGTGAAGTAATTAGATATTAAAAATTATGATATCAATACTTCATAAGTGATTCATGTTATTTCTTACCGAATAAATCGTTAATTGTTTGAGAAAATGTTAGTTTCTTCAAAAAATTATTCTTAAGAGAAAATTTGTCAAACAAACCAAAAATAAATAATATTTTTATCTTTAAATAGCTTAATATCAGTGCATCAAAAATTTGCTGTTCTTTGGCATAGTTTTATGTCTTTTGTGCTGGGAAAATATAAAAGGGGCATAACATAAATATTGATACCATAGCAACAAGAAAAATTCTGAAATGGCTGTAGTTTATTGCTCTTCCAATTGTAACTAAACCGATTTCTAATTTTTTTATTATCAATTTATCGCGATTTATCAATTCATACTCTTAATTAAAATGCTATACTAGTTTTATTTTTAATATGTTTTTTATTCAAACAGCGCTTGAATATTTAAAAATTAAAATACCAATAAACACTGAGAAACCTTAAAGTTTCCAACCCAGAAGAAGAAAAAGATATTGTGATGAAGCGTCGCCAAGTGTGATAACTAGAGCGATATATAACAGCGAAAGAAAATCCACAATGTATGTCAGCTTGTTTTTACATACCCATCTTTAATAACTAATCACATGCATGCAGCGTGAGGAAAAGATAAACTGAAAAGCAATACTTACGTTAAATGATTTATTTTTAACGATCAGTCTAAAAATGAAGAATTAATTGATCAACAGACCACCTTTTCCAAAACATATTAAAAATTTAACCTATCTCTTATACAGCCTGTCTATGGAAAAAACTTCCCTCGCCATTTGTCTGGAGCAAAGGTGGTGACGAGGTTTAACTATTTCAGTTAGGTGTGTTGGATCAATATTTAAGACAGGTTTGAAGAGAGAAGGGGAATCAGGGGAGAAAAAAAGCACCCTCGTGTGATGAACTATGTCTACTATTTTCTGGCTTCCATTACTCTACTATTTTTTGGTTTCCTGCCATTTTTTGGTTATTGCACTATTAACTGGGGTATAACTGGGTGATATCTATTGGAATGATGAATAAGCGTTATGTGATGTGATGTATAGTAGAGACATGTTTTTTGTTGCTTTGTTATACTGACAAACTTGGTACAGGAAGTATAATTATATAGATATATGGAACTATAGAAGTATAATTATATAGATATATGGAAGCATAGAAGTATAATTATATAGATATATGGAAGTATAGAAGTATAATTATATAGATATATAATCAAAATCTATATATAAAGATAATCAAAATCTATATAATTACATATTTATACTTGTATTTTGTATTCATATTTATTATTATTTATGTATTTATACTTATGTATGTACAGTCCGCAAAAAAAAAAAACGAATCACCCTTAATAACTTTCGTTCTAATGATCGGATTTTCACGAACTAAGTGTCAATCTTAATGGTTCCTGGGGGTGACCTCAAATATGTTAATTAATTAATGCTAACTATTAATTAAGTTACGAAATCAGACACAAAAACGTACTTTCTCTGAATAAACATGCATTTTTTTTTACATATTTGGATTTCTTATCTTCAAAATATAGGGGGTAGCCGCAATCTGGGAATTGTGGTCCCCATAGTTTGGTCAGGAGAGCGATTCAAAGTTCGTACCCCTTAATGTTAATTTCGCTTTTTGCGTTTTCAGTCATATTTTCAAAACTAATGAAGCAATTCAAAAAAAATTGCACCCACTCATAAAACTCATTTGCCCAAAGATAATTTCATGCAAAAAATAATTTTTAATAATTATTTATTATTTTTTATTATTTAATTAAAGTGAGGATGAAAAAAAGTTGAATTATAAGGTATGAATTTTTTTATACCATTTTAATCAACATATTTTTCAATTGGAAAATCTGAAGTTTCAACTGTTTTTATTTATTAGAAGCTGAGAAAAATTAAAATTAATTATTTTTAAAAAATTAATTTGGCGACAATAAAGAAATAACTAATTGGGGCGATTAATATTAAAATGTGATAAACTTGGGAGGAACTTGACTTCGCGCGCGTAGCGTAAAATTTCATTCATATTTTTTTCGCTAATAATCGTTTGCTAATCTTTTTATTTCTTTCACACTATAAAATACGATGTTTCTTTTTTAGTCATTTAATAATTTATTTGCAATTTAGTAAAGAATTTTGAATAAAAAACACTTTATTCAACAAATGTATAGTTTTAAAAAAGCGTGCTTCTGATAGAATACACCAGATTGTGCTTATTTAATGTGATTATTTTTTATTTTTTTTATTTTGTTTTTCAATAACTGATACAATTTCAATAATATACATACGTATGCATAGATTTGGAATAATATATTTATCAATTTCTTGAATATATATTTTATAAATATTAATAAAAATACGTAGTCAACATTTTCAAACATCTCTCACAACATCGCAAATTTCTCTACATCTTATAGGGTAAACTAAACAATGAAGGAACACTTAAGCTTAGCTTGCCTTTAAAAAAAATTCATAAAAATTTCAAAATTTGTAATTTTAGCTAAATGATGGTTTCGACATGTTTGTTATTAAATGCAAATTATGTAAAAAAAATTAGATAACTTACATAATATTGTTTTAAGCTTTTGGTGGTTTAAATAATAAGTAGTAAGATAACCAAGTGAAGGAACAGTTCTTACCAGTGAATAAACACTAAATTTTCCAGAGAATGAACACTTAATTTTGATAATGTTTGATGCTCGTTAGGAATCCATAGGCCACACAAATGTCTAAAAACAAGATTTTTCTTGGAATTACGACATATAACCATAGTTAATGTGGAAAATTTTACTTTTTTTTCAGTCATGGAATAGAAAGTAAAATATGTTTGAATACATAATTTTAAAAAATGTTTTTCATTTTTTTCTCACAGTTTAATAGTCCGTTCTAAATTATGAATGTTTATCATTGTGTAATCTGATGATGTTTTTTTTATTATTATAATTCGATCATTTTTTTGTTTAATCTTTTCCTCATATTTTTAAGCTTTTTTTTAAATTTTTTTAAGTATTTTTTTTCTCTTCGTCATGAGTAATTTATTTCTTTTTCTTTTGATTTAACCTTCCTCTTTTTTCCAAATTTTTGGCCAATGTGTCTTCGAAATTTCTTTTGATTTTCGAATTCCATTTCCAGAATTCCTCACTGGATAATAAATGAGAAAAAGGAGTTTAGAAGTTTGAGTAAAACCCATCTCTCATTGACTTATATCTAGTAGTTACTTATGAAACCAATCGTTTTTGCAACTAACAATGTCTCAAGAGGACTTATCTCAAAATCGGTTTTCAAGATACTTTCATTATTAATGTTAGTTGTCTCAGCTTCAGAGCCAAAATTTGATTATACAATTGTTCTTTTTGAAATAAATTCTTCAATATTGAGAAAAGCGCAGGCTATTGGATATTTGAGAGATTAAACTTTTCTGTCAATGTTCCTTTAAAAATTTGCAACATAACTTGTGAGATTTCCTTCTCAAGCTTCTGAAGAAATAGCGCATCGTTACTCTCGAAGCATGTGTTTTGTTGATAAGTTGTCTTGCTCATGAACTCTTGGTGTCTGTTTTGCATGCATTTGTTACAGTCAACGTTTTCTACATCGAATGAAAAAATATCGCATTTCATAAAAGCATTTTAACTTCATCAGTTGATGCCTCAAATCTTATTTAAAAATGGATGTAAAATTATCTAGACATATTGTTTTACAATTCTTTTGTTTTCAAGATCTAACGAGATTTCCAAGGATTACGTAGAAAACTAAACCAGAAAATTTGTTTTGAGGAACAAAACTTGCTCCGTTTCAAATTGATATGAGATTTACACCTATCCAGAAGAAGCAAAATTAGGAATTTGTTTGCATTTTTAATTAGCCATGGGTAGAAACATTTGCAATATATTTGTAAAATGTTGCTGCGGTCATCGTTTCATTTCATGAATAGCTTTTTCCAATGAAATATGTAGCAGGGATTGATTCTGTAATATCTCTACGAATTCTTCTGTAAGGAAAAACTACCAATGGAGGTACTTTTTCTTTCCTAGGTACTTTAGAATATAAATCCTTATAATTTTTAAGGCCGCAGATTTTTCCCGTTTAAGGGCAGTATTCAACTCTTGTTTCATTCGCATTGTAAATGCAATCACTTTATAAAAGGATGCCAGGGCTACTTCCCTCCTAAAGATTCTCTGAAGTTTCTTAAAACCAGTATTTCGAATATTATTCTCTAAGGGAAGATTTGCCTTTTGAAATTATCTTCGCATTGCACTGAGTTATCGGTGGATGTCACCTTAAAAAAATTTCACCCATTTTTCACCTAGATAATTGTCTTTAAATGGATTTTTCCTACCAGTTCCCCTTAGGACATTAAAAACAGCAATAGGATAATAATTTAGCTAATTATTGGCACAAAATCCTGCAAAGATTCCATTCAAGCTTTTATTATTATATTTAGTTGTTATATTTAGTTAATAAACATAGTTTATTAAGGAGTCTAAGGTATGATGTAATAACTAATCACTACATTTATAAAGATAAATAATAAATTAATTATTATTATAATTCTTTAAATAAATTTAGCAATTAAATTTGCATATTTAAATGAAATAGTTATAGGAACTATTCATACAACATTTAACTGAATTTTAGGAGTCCTCTATGTCGCTGAACTACTAATTATCCAAGTAAAATCATATTTCACACATACTATTCATTCACTGGGAAATCTATTCTCAGTGAAGGAACATGCCTGTTCCTTCACCGGTTAGAAGTTGTTTTTTTTTTACTTTTAACATAATTTTGATTTATAATATGACAAAAGGTGCAAGAAAATTAAAATTTTTCTTTTATTTTCATTAACTTTAAAAAATCCCAGTAAAGGAACACTTGTTTATACATTGGTTTTTCATCGTTCTGTAATCCAGTTAATAAACACCCCCTAATCTCAGTACTTGCTTATGTTATGATGCTTAAAATAAATAAAACGTAACTTCAATGACCATATTTTGAATTCTTTTTTTCACAATGAAAAGAAAAAGCAATATTATATGCAATTAATTGTAGTTTAAACGGATAGCAACAAACACTGACCTTATAATTTTGTCAAAGAAACAAGGCGTTGAACAGATACTAACAAATTCAAAACTTTTTCCAGAGAAGACTCAAAGACCAGATAACTAAATGCATTGTTAAAGGACTTCCTATTGTTAGGTAGTAAGCTACTCTTACCAATCAATCTAAATTAAAACGTTTAAAATCTTATTTCTAAGAAATATCTATGAAATGCTCCTTCATTTGTTGGTTTACCCTATATCATCCTAATCTTAAAAGAAATTTCCGGAAGTGTATCGCAGAACTATTTTACCAACTATTTAATAAAATTTTAACATTTTAAAATTCTTATTCTTTTCCATTTTACGTTTATTATTTCTTCATTAATATACTAATAATTTTTTTTGAACTTTAATTTAGATTTTCCTTAATTTAGGTTTCCTTTTCAAATTATAGTCAAGTTTTTTTTAAAGAATTATTGTCTGCTAGCTAAGAATAAAACCTTGTTAAGAAATTAAAAACATTCAGCTGTTTAAAATTATTTAATGCAAAACAGCTGATTATTCACTTAGCATACTATTTTTTTGAAAAAAGAATATAAATTATTGATTGTCTTTTTTTTTGTTTCTTGTGACTTCAATTTAGATTATCTAAAATAGTGTTGATGTTTTATAAGTCACTACAAAGAGGATAAAGATACCGAACATAAAAAGCTGTGGAATACGTAGCCAATTTTTTTAGTGTCTTAAAATATCTCAGTATCTTAAATGTCGTCCTACTATCTTAGTTGTGAAATTAATTTTTTGATTATCCGACCACGTGTCATTCACTAATTATTTCATTATATCTTTTACTCTTTATGATACCAAGTAGATTTTTTTTTCTGATAATATACTAAACTATTTAGTTTAATTTTTCACTTTAGCATGATATCCAAGATATAATTGTAGTATAATTTGTTATCAGGAAAATGCCTTATTTTGTTAATCAGGAAATACTAAAAATTGAAATTTGTAAGGATTCCGAAGCTGTGCACACAATACACAATTTCCGACCTTATTTTAATAAAAAAAAATTTAAAAAAAAAACGTGGCAAGTAGGCTAACATACTTTTTACAGAAACTGTGAAAACTAATTTTTCCTATATTTCGTCAAAAGAGGATAAGAATGATACTGTTCCAAGGGACCTACTCAATAATTTCGCTATTTCCAGAATGAAATCTGTTTGATCGAAACATATTATTCCTTGAAAATTACGCGAGGGAAAAATTAACTTTTATCATTTATCTAAGCTTATTCCATTTATTTAATAATAGCGGTATTAAGGTTAAGGATATGCGTCGGAAGCTCCGTTTATTATTATACTATAAATGCATTAAAGCATGTAGCTTGAATAATTTATTTTAAGTAAATTATTTAATAATTTTAAGCAAATAAGGGTGTAAAAATAAACTCGATCGAAATACTCCGAAAGTATACCCTGAAATATATGTAGAATAAACTTTGGAATCGATATATAAAAAATACCTTTTCAAACAACTTCGAGTAGGACGGAAACGCTAACTTGTTTAAAAAAGTTGTCCTTGTTACTATTTAATTTCGATACCTGGTACTAGGGGACATTCCATTTTCACATTTGACTTTTGAAATTTCAATTGTAAACGGAATTTTTTTATGACCCTAAACTAAAATGTTAAGGCTTGCAGCAAAAAAAAAAATAATTTTTTTTACTGCATTAATTTTTTTACAAAGTAGTGAATTATTATTTTTTCAGTCTAAGAACCTGTGCCTATAACATCTGTAAAACTTATTTTAATATCGAGTGAAATAATTTAATATGTTGTGTAACTAAATGGATAATCCCAAGAAACTGAATCGAAAATATAAAAACTTCATTGATTTAAAAAAATAATAGATGATAATAAAAATAGACATGTTTTGAGCGTCCAATAATAAAAGTCACAAGTTATCCAAGCCTGACAAGTCTTGAGAATGGGCGATTATATTTGAAAACTCGAAACATCTCGACTTTTACTTCCCTCTTCATATGTTTTGAAGCCAGTTGAGTTTTTATCGTCAATTATACTGTTTTACATTTGGGTCTTGATCATTATTTTGATAAGGATTTTACACTAGTTAAAGTAAACATATGCATTTTAATATTTTATCAGGACTCATATGGTCTTTAAAAATGTAAGAACATCAATATTGTAAAAGTTATATTTAACTTAAAAATTAACATTTTGACACCAGATATTTTGAGTTAATGAAATTAAATATTTTATCTCTTAAGTTTTTGTGCCCCCATTTCAGTATCTTAAGGATCTTACGAGCTCTGTTTAAAAAGAGATCATCAGATATATATAAGAAAGCAAAAATAACCATAGTAGCAGTATTTGTTGGTAAATGTAGCTTATCGTAATTGAAGAATATGCTGTGCGACATTTTATGGTGAATTTGCGAACGTATATGTTTCAGAATGTATCGAAACATGAGGATGCTATTTGCTAATCATCTTTATCCAAAGGAAACGATGTAACCTAAATATCTAGTAGAATGAAGCGATTTTTTAAGCAATGAATCCTACAATTTGCAACATATTATTTCAATATCTTATTCTTAAACATAACATATTTCAATCTTTTTAAAATGCCACTAAACATTCAGCAATTCCTTGAGTTATAGAAAAAAGAAATATCGTAAATTATAGAAAGCCTTGTGAATGTGCATTAGAATTATTATACAATCTACATTTTATTTTTCAAGCACTTTTTTTTTCTTCAAATTTTCTTGCCTAGAAGACTCGATTAAAACTGTAAAAATGATTATCCCTAAAATTTTGTATATAGCTATAATAAGTTATGCTCATTTTATTTTAGTATAAAATCCTCGAATAAATATAGTAAAAACAGTGTAATCTAAACAATATCAGATAAAAAGTTCATGTATTTAAATTCTAAAAACTATCATAAATAATTTATAAATCGATTCAAATTTACTTTTCAAAGGAGATTAAAATAATATTTTTTTTGCTTTTTGGACAGAAATCCCCTAAAAAAATTGTTTATGGCCTGGAAACTTCGAGATATTTTCTATTAACAATAAATTAAGCCCCTCCGAGCAATCACTGAATATTATTTCAATTTTTTTACTATCAGAGTTTGGTTGCGTAGCAACCTAGTAAAATTAAGCACTCTTCTTTTGAATTAGTCAATGGGTTATCTTAAAATATTTATTTGCGCAGGCGATTTTTTTTGGCGGTTTTCTGGACTATCGCCAAATATATAAACATTTATTGCGGCTCAATTTACCACCCAATTTTTTTAAAATTTTGTCTACCCCTACTAATTCAAGGGTCTAGATTCCAAATATGTAAAAAAAATTATATGTTTATTCAGAGAAAGTACGTTTTTGTGTCTGATTTCGTAACTTAATTAATAGTTAGCACTAATTAATTAGCATATTTGAGGTCACCCCCAGGAACCATTAAGATTGACACTTAGTTCGTGAAAATCCGATCATTAGAACGAAAGTTATTAAGGGTGATTCGTTTTTTTTTTTGCGGACTGTACAGTCTGCAAAAAAAAAATATATCACGTTGAATAACTTTCGTTCTAATGATCGGATTTCTACAAACTTAGCGTCAACCATAATGATTCATGGGGGTGATCTCAAATATGGAAATTATTTAGTGCTAACTATTAAGTTACGAAATCGGACACAAAAACGTATTTTCTCTGAATAAACATGTTTTTTTTTTTTAAATATATTTGGATTCTTAACCTTCAAAATATAGGGGTTAGTCGCAATCCGGGAAAAATGGTCCCCGTAGTTAGGTCAGGAGAGCAAAGTTTGAACACCTTAATAATTTCACTTTTTGCGTTTTTAGTCATATTTTTAAAACTCATTCAGCAATTCGAAAAAAAATTGCACCTACTTATAAAACCCATTTACCCAAAGATAATTTCATGCAAAAAATATTTTTAAATAATTTATTATTTTTTATTTAATTTAATTGTGGATGAAAAAAATTTGAATTGTGAGGTATAAATTTCTTATACGATAAAATATTAATCTAGGAATTTTTTGTTGCAAAATTCAAAGTTTCCACAGTTATTATTTGATAGAAGCAGAGAAAAATTAAAATTAATCATTTTAAAAAATATAATTTGGCAAGAAAAGAAAAAATATTTAAATCGAGCGATTAATATTTAAATGTGGTTAACTTACGATGAAGTAGACTTAAATGAGCGTAGAGTAAAATTTCATACATATATATTTTTGCTAATAACAGATTGCTAATCATTTTTTTTTAAATTATAAAATACAATATTTCTTTTTTTGTCGTCTAAAAATCTATTCGTAATTTAATAAAGAGCTTTGAATAAAACATTTTATTGAGTCAAAATATTTTATTCAACGAAAAGTATTTTTATAAAAGCATGTTCCTGGTAGAATGCGATTATGCATCAGTTCTTTTTAATTTTATTTTTTAGCTTGTTCCTTCAATAACAACGTATACATAGATTTGGAATAATATGTTTATCAATTTCTACATTATATATTTTACAATTATTGATACGAATACGTAATCATCGTTTTTAAGCATCTTAAAATTATAATTTGTTAACTACCCATCTGCTCGTGATTCACAGAATTATTTTACCAACTATTTAATTAAGTTTTTACATTTCTCAAAATCTTATTCTTCAAATATTCTTCATTAATATACTAGTCAATTATATTAGTACTTTAAATTTGGTTTTCCTTCAAAGTAAAAATCCTTTTTAAATTATTGTCAAATTTTTATTAAAAGAAGACTTAGAATAATTGTTAGCTAGCTGAAAATTAAATCTTAACAAGAAATTAAAAATATTCTGCAAATCAAATTTATTCGATTCAGACTATTTACTAAGCATACTTTTGTTTTCGAAAAATGAAGATAAAAAATGAAGATCGTCTTTTTTATGGTTTCTTATATATTTGAGTAATGAAAAGCAAATGCCTATGGGTGCCCAGCAAAAAACATAACATTTTGTTTCGTTTTTTAAATGAGCAAAAAATTACGGACATACAATTTTATTTTGACGTTCAAAGTTATTCCTCTCATTTAACTTTAAGAAAGTTGCTCTTTTAAAAAGTATAATGTTGAAGAAATTTGCTTAAAAAATTGTAAATATTATTTTTCAACTTTAACACAATTCAAAAAAATATTGCATATCAGGAAAAAGTTCGATATGTCTTATTTGTCATTGTCATCGATTCAAAAATCGTTCTATTTTTAGAATCAGCATCTCAAAAATTGTTCTTTTTTCTACTTAAATAACCTATCATAATAGTTTTAACACATGTTTTGAAGAAATTATGAATACAAATTGTGATCTAGTATTTCGTAATAAGGAAACAAGAATATTAATGATTCATTGATAACTGTTTCATTGAACCAGAGTAGTTAATTTTTTTCGAAATAATGTCGATATAATGTAATCGACCTTACAACTATTTTACTTTTATTCTTTGGACTAGGGGTGCACGCCATTCGACTTTGAATTTTCAAATATAAAATGCAAAAATTAATACAAGAATGCGTAAGCTGGCTTTAACTAATAATAAAAAAAGGAGAAAAGAAATTATCTCATGAGAGGAATGTCAAAGTTAAAAAAGTATTGTAAAAACAATTGTTCTCTTGTTTAATTAGGGGTATTTTAAACCTTCATTTTCCTTTCTTTTAATTTTATAAATTATTCTTTTTAATAAACTAATGAAATGAGTGCGTAAATAACATCCATTATTTTTACTGCAAACCAAGTTTACTTAGTATCATTCGCAAATCTTATGAAGTGCAAATTCTAGGGCCCCCGTGTAGGGTAGTAGGATAGTTTATGTATGATTAATAGTTTCAAGAGTGGACTCATATAAGTACTTAGCTAATTTCTTTAAGAATTCTAAATTTAAAAATTACTTGTTATTTCACAAATGTTACATCTAAAATTTCGAAACCCAACATTTCGTGACCACAAATTTTCAAGTTTTTGAAATTAAAGATTCTATGTTGTGGTTTTGCATATTGTAGGACATTTACTAAGGAATGTTGTTACTGGAATGTTGTAACATTTACTACGTTTTTCAATTTTATCGAAAAGAAATATCGTGAATTTTACAAAAACTTGTGATTCTGCATCAAAATCGAAATCTTTTTCGGGTTCTCCCAATTTTTTGCTGGATCTTATTTTTTTCTTTCCTTTACCTAAGAGACTCGAACTGAGGTGTAAAAGCAATTAGCCCTACAACTCTTCATAAATTTATAATAACTTATGTAAATTTGGTTTTAGTAAAAAAATTTCACACAAATGACGTTAAAACAGCTTTAAAAAAAATGTCATATAGGAAGTTCAACGTTCAGATTCTAAAATATTGGAAAATCGTAAATGTATTAATTGATTCAAATTTTATTTTTAAAGGAGAGTAAAAAAATAAAAGGACAATCTGTTTTCTTTGCCTAGAAAGCAGCCTCAAAAATTTTCCTCTTGGTGCGTTGCAACGGAGAAACACGTTTCGCAGTCTTGTCATGCATTTAATTTCTCTGATGATGTTTTTAATTGTTTCACCTTATGGCAAGGTAATTTGGCATTCTTTCGCCATTCATATAAATCTTTATTGCAACCCAATTTTTTCGTAATTTTGTCGACCCCCCCCCCGATTTCAAGGGTCAGGATTCCAAATATGTAAAAAATATATATGTTTATTCAGAGAAAGTACGTTTGTGTCTGATTTCGTTACTTGATAAATAGTTAGCTCTAATTAATTAGCATATTTGAAGTATCCCCCGGAACCATTAAGTTTGACACTTAGTTTGTGAAAATCCGATCATTAGAACGAAAGTTATTCAGGGTGATATCTTTTTTTCCGAACTGTTCAATCTGCATCATCTCTGATGATAAATACTCGGGTAATGTGTCCACTTAATAATACTTACTTTTATTTTACAAGGACCAGAACGCATACCACCTCAACTATCCTCACCTCATGATGAAGGGGTAAAAAGGGCCAATTGCACCCCGGCCACCTGAAATGAATGCGACTCAATAGCAGTAGACGGCTTTAGTCTTTGTCCTAAGGGGAGTTCTTTAAATAGACAAACTATAAGTTGCTGTCTCGTTTCTGCCTGTTTCCGTGATGTTTCGCACAGTGCACAAGTTCGTTTTTTAAAATGTAAGTGTCGTTAATTTTTCAATAAATTATTATTAAATTTTGTGATTTCAAATGCCGATTACCACATTTGTTCTCTTATAATTTTCTTTGCAATTTTTACAGAACAAGTTGTAGCCTTTTTTTCCTGATATGGAAGAGCGATGACGTTGATTTAGGTGCATAATGTGATAAACCATAATTTAGGTACGAATTTCATTCTCATGTTCCATGCTTAATTTTATGATTACCTGTTTCGAAATTCAAGTTTCACTTCTCAATAATGATTCAAAAACAATTCTAGTTTTTTTTTCTAGTTGCAACAGCACTATTTATAGTTTCTTTTTTTTTTGTTGAAAAAAATGAAAATAACTCTTAACGGTGCAACCTGTTCTTTTGGCTGACTTTTTTCTTCTTCTCAAAATTGTAGATTTCAAAACACAAGGTACATATTTTCTTAAACACAATCTTTTTCATTGTCATTAATTTAAAAGAAGCTTTTTTTTATCCAAATAATTATTCGAAAAAAAAAATCATTTATAAAATGGCGTTGCTTTCATAACCTTTTATGACAATTCTACCAGTGACACTTACAAACAGAAAAATTTTCTGGCAATTTTTAAAATTTTTAAATTTTAATAAAAATTACAGGAAATCGGTAACTTTCATTTGATTACCAAAAAAATTGGCCAACACAAGATTTCGCTGTTTTTTGACAAAATAATCAAAAGTTTAAATTTAACATCGAATTTAGAAAATCGATATCACAATAAATAAATCGTTATCTCTCCACAAAAAAGATATAATAATATTTAAATACTATAATAATTAATATATTAAAAGATATAATAATAATATTCAAAATTAATTTTAGCTGAACGAAAGAAATAAAAACAGAAATTTAAATTTGACCTCCAAACTTAAGCCCAGCTCACGACATCGTTAACCGATGTAAGATATTCGCTTTCCCATTTCTCAAAAAAGTTTTGGATTGAAAAATTTTTAACTGTGCTTTCATTTAGAAAACACTTTATTCTTACTTCCAAAAAATAGCCCGGAATAGGAAATTATTAACGTATATTAATTTGAATAAAATTTATGTTATCCCATCCGCAAAATGATCTTATATAACAAGAGTAAACTATAAAACTTTTTGTCCTTGAAATGACGAATTTGAATTTTGCCTTCAAATGTTAGTCCCCATGGTAGTAAACCTTTATCCGTGTCTTTAAAATGTTCGTCCATTGTAAACAGTCGTTAACAAGGCAGCAATAAAAGTTGACCTTTTCTAAAAAATTCCAAGAATTTTATTAAAAAAAAGTTTTTTATTTAAAAGCAAACATTTATTGGCATTTTTTTTCTTCAATTTTTTACCATATAATATATTTTCTATTGTGTTTAAATTGAATTTATTGATTACTATTGATTAAAAGCTATAAATAAAAACATTTATGTTACAATAATGCACCAAACGTCTAATGCTGCAGCTGCCAGTAATACCTGTTTAAATAATATGCTATAACAGATACTGTGACAGAAACAATCAGTTTCTTACCTACTACAAGTTGTATGATGGATACAGCGATATTTAAAAGATATTTTCATGTCTTCAAGCTTCAGAAGTTTAAATTTTAATTGAAGTAAAAATTGGATTTCAGAAATATGTGAAAAGTTTAAGTTTTTATTAATTTATATACATGAAGTGCAGTGCGCAAAGAAAAATCAAACCACTTTGAATAACTTTTTCTCCCAATGATCGGACTTTCACGTTCTAAGATTCAAACTGTTTCCCAGGGGTAACTTCAAACGTGGTTATTTGTGTAGACCAGGGATGGCGAACCAATGGCACGCGTGCCATTTATGGCACTCGACACAATATTTTGGGCACTCCACCGATCACAATTGTTGTTACACTATGAATTGTTATTACACAATTTTTATTACGCTATGAAGCATATGTAACAATTAAATTAAAATTCACAAAAAACAATCAAAATAATAAACAATTATTAATAAAAAAATTAAAAATTAATACTAAAAAAACAATTAATAACCGTAAAAAATAAGCTAACAATAAATAACTAGCAAAAAAAATCAACAATCCTGCTTAAACTAACATCTTAAAACCTAATATAAGATATTGGTCATCTAATCTGCAACAACAGAAGTCACACTGATGTTACTTTAAGTTGAATTACGTGTATAACTGAGACATCGCAAAATGTATTATTTTTCATAGTAAATAAAGAGTTTAGAGTCGATAGTATTTAGTATTATTATTTTCCCAATAATCACGAAGTCAAAATTATTTGATGGCACGTCTATGACCTCATTAAACAATTTTTTAGAGAAAATGGCACGTTGGTGTATAAAGGTTCGCCACCCCTGGTGTAGACGATATTTTAATTTTCATAATCAGACGCAAAAACGTTATTTTTCTAAAACAAACATACCTTTTTTAATGGAGTCGAGTTTCTGACCCTCAAAATACAGGGGGTCGCCGCAATTTTCCGCAATATAAAAATAAATTAATAAGATTGTGCTAGTTGAAATTTTTACTGTGCAAATAAACTTTAATAATAAGTGTATTAATCCACTCAATTTTTTTTTCATTCCTTGTTGAAGTTATTAACTTTTATTTCTTAATGGTGCATTACACAAATATAGTAAAAATGTTAGCAATATATAGTGATGCGTTTTTTTTTCTCTTTTTGCTGCAATTGATCCTATTTACTTTAAAATCAGCCTAAAAAAACTCATTAAATATTATATATACATTACATATTACAGTTACATTCTAATCCGTACTAGCTGTGCTTCACAATGCTCCTGCTTAAACATCTTTCGAAAATTGTGCTGGATCTTTTTATCAGAAATGTTCATTAAAACTCTAAGGTTTGTTAAAAATACTAATAAGAGTACATTTGGTTGCAAAAGTTTGTAAATTGATTATTATAATTTAAAGCAGTTTAAAATTATTGTTCTTAACTCTTCTAAAGTTTACTTCTGTTCCCCCTGCAAACGATTTTCAAATTATAACATGTAATGTACCCAAGAAAAAATATCACCCAGAATAACCTCCGTTTTAATTATCGGATTCGTTTGCCCATGTGAATGGTTCCTGGGAAGTGACCTCAAATATACTAATTATTTTGTGCTAACTATTAATTAACGAAATCGGACACAAAAACGCACTTTCTCTAAATAATCATATTTTTTTTACTTATTTGTGTTCTTAACCTTCATTATATGGGCTGTAGCTGCAATCTGGGAAATATGGTTCTCATAGTTTGGTCAGGAGAGCGTTCCAAAGTTCAGAGACTTTAATGTTAATTTCACTTTTTGCGTTTTTAGTCATATCTTTGAAACTAATTAAGCAATTCAAAAATAATTACACCCACTCATAAAACCCGTTTACCAAAAGTTAATTTCAAGCAAAAAGTAATTTTAAATGAGTATTTAATATTTTTTTTTATTATTTAATTTGTTTGTGAATGAAAAAATTTTGAATTATAAGTTATAGATGTTCTTTAAAAACCATATTTATCTACATATTTTTCCAATAAAAATATAAAATTACAACTGCTTTTACTTAGTAGAATCCGAGAAAAATTATTTTTAAAAAAATAATTTGGCGACAACGAAGAAATATTTAAAAAGGACAGTTAAATGTGGTTAGCTTAAAAAGAACTTGACTTACACACGAGTAGCGTAAAGTTTTTTTTTTCGCTAATAACAGATTGCTAATCCATTTTCTTTATTACAAAATACGATGTTTCTTTTTAGTTGTCTAAAAATTTTCGTAGTTTTGTAAAGCTGTGATTTGAATAATACATTTTATGGAATAAAAACCATTTTATTCGATGAATGTCTAGTTTTGTAAAAGCATGTTTCTGATAGAACGTGATTATGCATCAGCTTTTCTCAATTTTGTTTATTAGTTTATTCCTTCAATAATTGAGACAATTTCAATACTATACATCCGCATGCATAGATTTGGAATAATATATTTATTAATTTCTTCAATATTTGTGGAATAATTATTAATACGAATACGTAGTCAACATTTTTTAACACCTTAAAATTTCTCTACTATCTTACTAACTATATATGTGGAATAAAGGGGGTGAACAGAGGGTTTCAAGAAATAAAGAAGACGTGCTAAACTTAATAAGATGTTGTATTAACAAAAATAAGTAAATAAGCTACAATTTCCACTGGCTTCCTTCTCGTGCCAGTTATTCCAACTATATGGTGTAAAAGTAAAGGAAGAGTAAATGTAGAGGTAAGTGTCCTTGATGTCACGTGATAGGATGAATGCTTCGTAGATCGGATCTGTATACCACACGACCATCCTGCTCTTCACCGACCGCGGTGACCACTATCTCACTGTTAGACATGTTTGTTCCAAAGACATTTTCTGAAATTACAGAAGAGAAAAAAAAGAACAGTACAAAAGCAAATATTTCAAAACAATTAGCTATAAGAAACAAAAAAATTATTAGTTTTTTTTTCAGTCTATATGGTTCCTCAATTTCCCTAGATCTTCATATGGTCTGCATCAGTAGAAGTCATATTAGGACCATCGTGAATTCCAAGTTTTCTGACATTGTATCTATTGTTGTTGTTCACCTTAGTAACTTCATAAGGTCCGTAGAATTTTGGTCTCAACTTGAGTCCTGTACCGAACTGCGTTCGTTGAATGGCAACGACATCACCTTTCTCATACTTGTGAGCTTTCTTCCGCTTTTTGTCATATGTTCGCCTGTTTTCCTCTTGAATCTTACAAATGTTGGCTTTAGCGTTGTCACGAATTTCTTGTCTGCTACACATAATGGTGTTTTCATGTTGTTTGTGGTCACTCTAGTCGATAGCTCTAAGTTTATTTCGTAAATAAGAAGAACACTGGTCTTCAATGGACTGTAGTACTTTATTTTTCAAGACACACGGACTACGTCCGCCATTTATGAAGTTCTCAAGGTATATATAAATCTTTCACAAAAAAGGGTGGCGCGGCAGTCGCACATGCGCGAACATGCCGCCCGGCATTGCAATGTTTCAACATTCAATTAATATGTAATTTAACAAAGCACAATTTGCATTATTTAAAAAATCTTTACAAAGCATTTAGATGATAATTAGTAACACTGATACAAACAAGAAAAAAAAATTAATGATACTTTACACTGCAACCGATCTTCACATACAACAAATATTCAATTCAAAATAAAATTAAACATTAGAATATTTTTATGATACAGGTAACAAGCATATTTTAGAAATAGACCTCTTAAGGGTCCCGTGCTGGGTTTTCACTTCTACAACTCTGATTTTCTTATCAGTGCCGTAAAACACTTTAATTATTCTGCCCATTAACCATTTATTAGCTGGTAAATTATCCTCAATAATTAAGACTAGACTACCGATTTTGACATTGTCCTTTTCGAATCTCCATTTGCCACGTTGCTGCAGTTCACTTAGGTAGCTTCGTTGCCACTTTCTCCAAATTAATTGTACTAATTTGGTTATTCTTTGCCTCCTGGATAACCTATTTTCCTTTAAATTTGTCAAGTCCGGTTCAATTATGGCGTTCATTGTTCTCCCTATCAGGAAATGCGCAGGAGTTAAAACTTCTAAGTCGGTTTCATCCGCGGATAGTGGAGTTATCGGTTTACTATTCAAAATGCTTTCAATTTGAGTGGCTATAGTATGCAATTCTTCGTAAGTTAAAGAGGCATTACCTACAGCTCTTTTAAAATGGTATTTAAACGACTTAATTGCTGCCTCCAAGAGACCACCAAAGTTGGGAGCTCTAGGCGGGATAAAACTCCACTCTATGCCTTCAGCGGATAGATAGTTAGCCAATTTTTCATCAGGATTTTTGAACAAATTTAAACATTTTTTTAACTCCTTGTTAGCGCCAACGAAATTCGTCGCGTTGTCTGAAAACAGTTTGGCACATTTGCCTCTACGCGCGATGAATCTCTTCAACGTGGCAATTAGAGACTCGGATGTCAAATCTGAAACTATCTCTATATGCACTGCTCTAGATACAAAACATATGAATAAGCAAATATACACCTTTAGAGAAATTGCTTTTCTTTGATGTTTACATTTAATGAAAAACGGACCAGTTAGGTCAACACCAGAGCAGTTGAATGCAAAATCTGGCACAACTCTTTCTCTAGGTAGATTTCCCATTATTTGCGTAGCAGCAATGGGTTTATTTTTAACACAAACAACACAATTGTGAGTAATTCTTCTACATAGAGAACGGCCACACAAGGGCCAAATTTTTTCTCTTACACAGTTTAATAAACCATTTGGACCAATATGCAAATATTTAAGATGATATGTCGAAATAATAACAGAAGTTAAAGGACTATTTTTAGGGAGTATTGCAGGATGTTTTTTAAGAAAATTCAATTCAGTGTTACCTAATCGTCCTCCAACTCTTAAAACTTCATTTGAATCTAAAAGAGGGTTCAAATTTCTTATCTTACTCGTAGGAGACACCTTCCCGTGCAGTTTGAGACTCCGAATTTCTGATCCAAATTCCTCGTTCTGTATTATTCTCAACAGGAACTGCTCGGAGGCGTTGATCTCCTCATTGCTCAGAGGTCCTGAAGCTCCTTCAGTAGGATTTCTGCAATTCTTAGAAAACCTAAAAATATAACTTAATACACGCACTATAGTAAAATAATTGTTACTCAAGCCAATTAGTTCATACAAAAAATTGTTGGACGTTAATGTAAAGGCTTTTAAGGGACCTTCAATGTCTAAGCTTGAAGGCTCTTTAAGTTCACTTTGGAAGACGCTCAGTTCTTGCGACACAGGAAAGTTTTGGTTAGGATACTCATTGTCATAAAGGAAATTAGGGCCTTTCCACCATAAATTTGTCTCTAAAAGATTCACAGGGTCCAATCCTCGGGATATCAAGTCCGCGGGATTCATCTCGGATGGCACATGATTCCATTGGGACTTTAGCGTCAGTTCTTGTATAAGTGCAATTCTATTTTTCACGAATGTCTTAAGACTCGTTGGCTCCTTTTGAATCCATGCTAGCACAATCATGGAATCAGACCAAAGGTAAACTTTGTCTGTTTGCAATTTTAATGCGGAAAGTATCTTTTTCATTAACTTGGACAACAAGACTGCAGCACAAAGTTCCAGTCTGGGGATACTTAGGGCTTTAAGTGGGGCAACTCTAGATTTGCTAGCAACTAATTTCACATTTATGTCACCTGCAGAGTTGAAAGACTTGCAGTAAACGACCGCTCCATAGTAACTCTCCGATGCATCAGCAAATCCATGAAATTCGATTGTTTTAGACTGTTCTATTGTAATGCACCTATCAACCTTAATGTTGTTCACATCTTTCAACGTGGAAATAAATTCGCTCCACTCCTGAGATTCTGCAGCAGGAAGTGGATCACCCCAGTCAATGTTCAATTTCCACAATTTCTGCATAAATATTTTGGCCTTGGCTATGACAGGGCCGGCTATCCCTAGGGGGTCAAAAAGTTTTGCAATGGTGGACAGAACTGACCGCTTGGTAAAAGTGCTGTTCTCATCCACTGATATTTTGAAGGTATAGCAGTCCTCTGATGGTCGCCAAATGACTCCTAAAGTTTTTGTTTCATCGGCGCTCGAAAAGTCATAATCGTTTTTACTTGGTGAAAGTTCCGGATGGCTAGCAGACCATTTATGTAGACTCATACCGGCTTTATCGAGAATTGAAATCAGTTGCCGCCGTGTTTCCTTCGCTTCATCCAGAGAGGGTGCTGAATACAACACATCATCCATATAGAAGTTGTCACTTAGAAGAGGAGCTGCCAAAGGAAAATTTATCCCCTCGTCAAGAGATAGCTGATTCAAACACCTTGTTGCTAAAAAAGTAGCATTCACGGTGCCGTACGTGATAGTTCTCAATTCATAAGCTTTTGTTGGGCCATTCGCATGATCCTTCCAAAGGATTCTTTGAAGACAATGCTGCTTAGGGTTCACCAAAATCATTCTGTACATCATCTTTATATCCACTTGAAACGCGTATGTGTGCCTTCGAAAGCTAGTCATTATGCTAAATAAGTCTTCCTGTATCACCCCACCATTATACTGGATAGCGTTAAATGAGGTAGCATTATGCGTCAAGCTAGAAGCGTTGAATACTACGCGAAGCTTCGTAGTACTCTTCTCGGGACGATACACGCCATGGTGTGGCATATAATAGGAACTTTCCGGTTCTCCTTCATCTTTAACTTCACTCATGTGACCAAGCTTCTCGTATTCATCAAGAAAGTTTTTGTAAAGTCTCAAATGTTCTTGGTCCTTTGATAACCGATGCCACAGAGAATTCAGCCGTTTAAGAGCAATATCCCTTGACTCGCCTAAACACGAGGGTTCTTCCTTAAGGGGTATAGTTACTACGTATCTACCTTCTTTATTACGGAAATGTGTTTGCTCAAAATGTTCCTCGCAAAAGGTCGTTTCTTTACTTTTCGTTAACCCTACGTCTAAATTTTCAACTTCCCAAAAACTCTTTAATGTTTTGTTTAAATCATCCTCTAAAATTAATCCGCAATGCACATTGGTTGTATGCGAATCAATTAAACTACCACTCGCTACGTATCCGAAAACGGTATTTTGTAGAATTAATTTTGATTCGTGTAAATATATTTGTCCCGACCGTAATAATTCATAGAATATCTCTGCGCCTAACAATACGTCAATTTTATCAGGAATGAAAAAGGTTTCGTCAGCTAATCTAACATTAACTGCTGCATTAAGAAATTTCGACGGCGTAAAATCAATTATTTTTTCAACTACTAAAAAGGTTAATTCCTTTTCAAAACTCTTATCTTTATTTGAAATCGAAGTCCTAACACACCTATTTATATTCATCGTTGAATCATTCAAACAAGAAATTTGTGTGTTCATTTTTTCGTGAGGCAAATTAAGATTTTGTAAACAATTGCGATTAATCAAACATGATTGGGAGCCTGAATCTAGCAAGCACCTAACTTCCTGCCATAAGGAATTTTTATCCTTAATAAAACACTTAGCCGTGCTCAAAAGAACAGTTTTCGTGTTTAACTTATTTTTTTCATAACTGGTGGCGACTACAGACGTATTTCCATTGGCGCCGTCTTGGGAGGAAGGGGGGAGGGAATATTCAAAACTCAACTGTGATTCCTGGTTAACAATAGCCGGCGATTTATTATTTCTGTTTACTCTTGGAAAGTGGATCATTTTATTACGAGGTTTACCGCAAAAGCAATCCTTAAATTTGCACGTTTGAACGGAACATTTGGCGGATAAGCATTTAAAACATAATTTATTACTCTTGACTACTTCTAATCTTTCATTAATTGACATATTTTTAAATTTCGAACACATATACAAGGCATGCTCATTAGATTTACAAATGACACATTTAGGATAGTTTATTTCGGATAAAAACACATTAGAAATATTTTTATTAGAACGGAAGTCTCGATTCCTTTGGGAATGGTAATTTATAGTATCTAGTTTTGATTTAACCTTGGAAGAAAGATAAATATCGCACTCTCTTCCTAGCTCTTGTGGTTTGAAAAATGATTCTCCCTGCCTTACTGCAATATGAGTCATTAATTCTCGGTCAAGTAGACCAAACATCTTATCCGAAATAATTAAATCGCATAATGTTTTAAAATCGCTAACCTTGCGTAATTGGCAATAGTATTCGAATGCTGCACTCAATCGTGAAGCAAACTGAAGATAACTTTCATGAGGCATTTTTTGCATTTTGTTAAAATTATTAATACATTCTCGAGGTGTTGGTTGAAATTCCTTCAACACGATTTCTTTAAGTTTATCGTAATCTGCTAATTCTTGTTCACTTATATAAATCATTAAATTTTTCGCTTTTTCACCTAACAAATTTAGCAGTATTTCGGATTTTAATTCTTCGGGCACATTTTTCGTTTTAAACGCTTTCTCGAGGGATTGGAAAAACAAATTAAATGCTTCAGGTTTAGAGGGAACGGATATGGTAAGGGTTTTTATACTTTTTATTAAATCTTCAAGACGGTGCGGCGGCTCTAGCTCGCTAATAGTTTCCGATTTCGAAGAATTGTGCGATTCTTTTCGCGCATTAGATAATTCAATTTCTTTCTCTAACTGAGCGAGTTTAATTTTTTCTAACTCTAGTTTTGTTTGGTTATCTTTCTCTAACTGAGCTAATTTAGCTTTTTCTAACTCATAATTGTTTTTCTTTTCCTCAAGAATATTATCAATCAAACTCTGAACGAAATCACTATCGTTTTTATAAATCTCACTATTTTCAATTAGCTTCTTTATATCAATAACTCTTGCCCCTTCTTCAACTTTTAAACTTAACTCGTCTGCGACGACTTTTAATTCGTCTTTTTTTAGTTTATTAAGGGACATTTTTTAAACACACAAAAATAACTCAATGTAAATAGACAAACTGAATAACTCAAAGTAAATTTTGCACAGTGAATGAAACAAGGGAAATTGCTCTTACCTCAGAATTTCGGCTTCTTTTTTATTGTCTCTCACTAAAAATTTCACTCAAAGATAATATAAATTCCATTGTTAAATAACACGAGCATTGTACACATAGTTCGTTCGTTTCGGTATGCACTTTAAATGATTTCCATAAATCACTAATTCGCTTCCGGGTGACTGGACCACATGTTTGTGGTCACTCTAGTCGATAGCTCTAAGTTTATTTCGTAAATAAGAAGAACACTGGTCTTCAATGGACTGTAGTACTTTATTTTTCAAGACACACGGACTACGTCCGCCATTTATGAAGTTCTCAAGGTATATATAAATCTTTCACAAAAAAGGGTGGCGCGGCAGTCGCACATGCGCGAACACATGTTCTTCCTTCAATATTTCCAAAAGCTTGTCATCTTGTTTTTGTTTCATTTTAATGCCAGTGAGTAATTCGAACGGTGTGTATTTGGTACTTCTAGATGTAGTAGAGTTTAATGTTCTTTGTACTAATGGTACGTATTTATACCATTTCTTTGGCTCATTTATGGATAGTTTTGCTAAAATGGGAATGAGTGTCTCGTGAAGCCTTTCAATCATTCCGTTTCCTCGTGGGATTCCAGTTGTGATGGTAGATGAGTAATGTTTTCTTTTGCACAATAGTCACTAAATTCTTTTGAAGTAAACGTGGCACCTTTATCACTAATCAGTCTATTAGGATTTCCAAAATTTGTTTGTTGTTGGTTTAATTTCTGAATGGCATCGAATGATGATGTAGATTTTACAGGATGGAGCCATACGTATTTTGTGAATGCATCTACCACAGAAAAAATATGGTTGTAGTTTTTATTGGTGGAATGCATTGGACCGATAAAGTCAATGTGATATGTGTCTAATGGAGTATCACCTTTTGGAATTGGGTTTAATAAACCCTCTGCTTTTCCCTTTTTCCTAAAATACACTTAACACAACTTCTAATTACATTTTCTACGCACTGTCTGATGTTTGGGAAAAAATATTTATCTTTAACAAGATTTTCTGTTTTGTTTACCCCATAATGACCTAATTCATGAGCATTTTTTACAATTTCTATTTGCATGGTCTTAGGGACCACTAATAAATTTCTATCATTAACAATTTTGTAAAGAATATCATTTCGCACAAAGTAATTTTCAGTTTTACAACAGTTAATTAATTCCTTAATTGTTGATATAAATTCGTCATCTTTTTGGGCTGTTGAAATTTTAGGTGTTATTTCAGGGGTTTCAATAATCATTATTGGATATCGGCTTAATGCATCAACGTGGCGCAAGTGTGTCCCTGAACGATGAATTATTTCGTATTCAAATTGTTCTAGAAATAATGCCCAACGAGCTATTTTAGGAATAATTTCTTTTTTCCCATAGTTTTTTGGAATGCCGAACAATCGGTAACAATTTTGAATTTTTTTCCTAATAAATAAATGCGAAATTTTTGTAAAGCTGTTATGATAGCTAAGACCTCTCACTCGTAACTGGAATATTTTTCTTCCTGTACAGAGGTTTTCCGACTCATGTAATCAACTGGGTGGAGTTTTCCATCATCTCCCTCTTGCAATAGGATTGCTCCTTCACCAAGTTTAGATGCATCTGTCTGCAATTCAGTTCTAGCACCCTGTCTAAACAAATTGAGAACCGGGTTTGTTGATAATTTTTCTTTCAATTTTTGAAAAGCGATTCTGGTCCAAAAATAAAATTAGTTTCTTTACGCAATAAGTCGCTTAAATGGTTTTGCAATATATGCATATCCTTGAATAAATTTACGGAAATAACTTGTAAGGCCTAAGAAGCTCTGAATTTGTTTAATATTCTTAGGTTCAGGAAAATTTGTAACTGCTTTCGTTTTTTCCATTGAAGGTGTGATAGTTTCGTTTTCGATTATGTGTCCCAAAAAATTAACTTAAGTTTTTAGAAATTGACATTTTTCGAAATTTATCTCTAAGCCATATTCTGACGCTATCTTAAACTTTTTTGTTAAACGCTCTAAACCTTCAATTTCATCCTTCGCTATTACGTCTATATCGTCCATGTATATTACCATAATGCCTTCATTAATAAGATCACCGAATATGTGATTAATGAATCGTTGAAATTCGGCTGGACTATTGGCTAAACCGAAGGGCACTTTGGCAAATTACTGACCATACTGACCATTGGTGGTGACAAATGATGTGTATTTTTGACTATCTTCATTTATTTGTAAGTGAAAAAATGCGTTTTTAAGATCCAGTAGAGAATGAATTTTTGCCTCGCTTATACTATCTAAGACAGGAAGGTGGAATCTATCCTTAATTGTCTTTTTGTTTAACTTACGATAATCCATGCAAAGTAGCATAGTACCATTTTTCTTCTTACACAAAACAATAGGGGAAGCAAAATCTGAATTACTAGGTTTAATAATACCTTTTGATAACCATTCCTTTATTTGGGAATCGACTATTTGTTTTTCAACATATGGTAATCGACGAGGTTTACAATAAATAGGAGTATCGTCTGTTAAAATTATATTCATTTCTAAATTACTTGTTTTCACTTTGTGAGGCTTATAGTTTTGAATAAGATTAAATACACCCTGTTTAACATGCTCATTTTTTATATGATTTAAGTGCGAAGTATTTATATCATTTATATTCAATTGAAAACAATTAAAAATATCATGAAATTCAAATAAAAAGTTGTTATCATCATGCAAAGTATTACATAATAAAGAACTATCCAAAGACAAGGAATCATTTAAACACAGATCGTTTTTCTTGTTCAAAAGTAAACATTGAGATTGAGAATTTTCCTTTTGCAATAAATCTCCTGCATAAGCATTTTGATCATTTATTTTTTTATTCGAAGTGTTCGAAGTTGTTTTGAATTTAACATCTGGCGAATCTGAAATTTGACACTCGAAAAGAAGAGCTTTTACTTGAGGGATTATGACGCAATTCATACAAAGTTTATCGGTTACTGCGAACGGGATGCATAATTCACGTTTAATGATGTTTTGACTTGGGAGTGAAATTGTAAGAGAATAAGTTTTCGCTTTAAATATCTCTCCGAAACAACTTTTTAATTCAATTGAACTTTCTGGGATACGATCTTTCAAATTTACATATTTGCTATTTATAACACAAATGCGTGAACCCGAATCTACTAAACAGTTAATTTTTCGTTCATTAACGTTTAATTCAATAAATTCTAAATTATTTACACATTGTTCGTTGATAGAGTTTTTACTTTCGATTTGATTAATCTGATTTGCATTAATTTGTGAAGGATTAGTTTGGTTTTGAGTTTCTTTAAACTTCCTGTTGCAATTTTTTGCGAAATGTGAATCTGCACCGCAAATGTAGCATTTTTTAGTGTCTGGCAATTTATCTGTTCGTTTAAAAGTGTTTGCCCTACATTTTTCTTGATGAGTGTTTTTAGGAGAATAAAAGTGCTCCTATATCGATGTTGATTTTCTGTGTGGTTGAATGTTGACTGCTGTTCATTTTGCGATTTTCTTTTTGCCGTAAAGTAAATATCGCATTCTTGTGCTAATTCGAGAGGCTTGAACCAACCATTAGCCTGTCTTACGCCAATATGGGCGGATGTGTCTCTGTCTAGTGTTTCATAGATTTTATCCGAAATGATTAAGTCACATAATGTTTTAAAGTCATTTACTTCTCTCAGACGTAAATAATACTCAAAAGTTGAACGAATTCGTGTTGCAAATGGAATGTGTGATTCATCAAAATTTTTTCTTTGGTGGCGAAAATTAAATAGACACTGTTGAGGGGTTATTTGGTTTTCTCTTAAGATTAATGATTTAAGTTTTTCGTAATTTTTTAATTCCTCTTTTTCCACGTATAAAAGCGCTTTGTTTGCTTTTTCTTGCAAAATTGCTATGAGAATTTCGGATTTAAGTTCATCTTTTACGTTTTTGGTTTTGAATGCTCGCTCCAAAGAATTAAAGAATAAGCTAAGATTTTCAGGATTTCTCGGAACAGTTACTGTTAAGGTTCGTATACTTTTATTAAGTGATTCTAAATCTTGATGCGAATTTGTTAAATCAGAACTGCTGTTTACGCTCATATCCCGCTCATTTTGACTAAGTGATTGAAGTTGAATTTCTTTTTCTATTCTAGCTAGTTTTACTTTTTCTAGTTCTAAATTAAGTTGTTGCATTTTTAATTCTTCGTCAGCTATTAATTTCCTTGCGTTTATAATTTCGTCTAATAGTTCCTTTACTGTGTTCGGGTCTTTTTTATATTCGTCTGAATTTTCAATTATAGTTTTTAGTTCGGTTACTGTAGCGTTAGAAGGAGTGGGAATATTTAGTTCTTGGGTTAATGTTATTAAATCTGTTTTTGTTGATTTGTACATTTTGAAGTTCACAAAAAGAAGAAAAAAAATAAAGAGTCACCTACTTCAAAGGTTTCTTTGCAGATAAAATTTTTGGTATCCGGTAACACTGGTGCAACTCACAATTCAGGCATGAACTCTGTATCAGTTGACGATATGCGGTAGTTTCAGTAGTTTCAAGCAACTTCGATGGTGATTCTAGTACTTTCCAGCAACTTCGATGACGATTCTAGTTGTTTCCGGCAATTTCCACAGCAAATCTAGCTGTTTCCAGGAACTTCACAGCGTTTCTAGCAGTTGTAGTTTTTCATTCAAGTCAGCCCTGCGCGGCACTTGAAAATGGATTCGTTGTCACAGTTTTTGGTCCACAGTTTTTATTTTCGAAGTTTGGTTACGCAATGCTCAGCGTATTTTTTTTTGTTAGCAAGTAATTTTTTTGTGATTATCGTCCTACGCGACGTAATCGACGTTGTTGAATGGATTAATTTTGGCCCTCCGTGGCTCAAATAGTTTTTAATAGCTCAACCTTGACTCGTTGGCTATAATCGTTGAAAAAATGAAAAGTTATTGCTCAATAAGTAAATGTAGAGGTAAGTGTCCTTGATATCATCACGTGATAGGATGAATGCTTCGTAGATCGGATCTGTATTCCACATATATATATATATATATATATATATATATATATATATATATATATATATATATATATATATATATAAAACCTCCAAAACCAGTTTTTTTATATATGTATATAACCTCCAGACCCCCAAAAATGTTCAGAAAGAACACTGATGTATTTTAAATTTATTTTCCATCATTCTCTACAGTAGAATTGCTTTTCAAAAAGTTAAATTGCCTCCTTTGATTACGATTTGCAATTGAAAAAGATTTCTCCTTTCTTGTGTACTACGATTTAAGTATAAGCTAATTGTGTGAAAGAAAAAAGAAACTTTTACGAGAAATATTTCTTAAATTTTGTTTATATCACTGTGATTATTTGGGTAAAAGAAATGACAGAGATTTATTTGTATTCAAAACTTAATTACATTCAGTATTTTTGTCTGATCAGTTATCGATTATGAATATCAAATAGTCTAAAAGATACGAGTTACTATATATATATATATATATATATATATATATATATATATATATATATATATATATAATCAGACGTAGCCGAGAGGTGGAAATAAGCAGGTTTCAGGCACCAGGCTATACCTGAATATCATTTATTGAGACACATTCCTAAAGAGCTAGCATTCAAGTCACAAAATCGTTGTGCTCCTCATTAAAAATTAGGGAAAATCTTCCGAAGTAAATTAGTTGAATGTTTCATTTTAGGGAATAAAGGAAATCATTGTAATTGGTCTATGGGAATATAGTTTTCTCACGAGTTAGCAAAGGGAAAAATGTCAAAGTCAATTAATGCATACTTGAACTAAAAATAGATTAAAAGACAGCATGATGTGAATTTTAAAGTGTGAGAAAGAGAGTTTTGTTTTCAATAGAAAATTAAGAGAGATTTACAGAAAAGGAAAAACAGAAAAAGATTGGTTGAAGCTTTTTATGTTAAATATATACAGTAAATATTGTTTTTCTCTGAATTTAATAACTATTTTATTTAACTTGTTTTTGCAACAACTTTATTTTTCTTATAGAGCATTTTTTTTCGATTTTAGATATGACAGCCTAAATGACAGACTTGCGCCAGCTTTTAGATTATTCTAGACTTTCTTCTAAGCTTGTTCTAACGCCATAGGAAGCTGGCAGCTCACCACTATCTCGATCAACAGCTCCAGAAAGGTCTACAGGCACAAAAAAGCGAGCGTTTAGGAGTTTCGATACACCTTCTCCAACTGACACCAACAAAAACGATGTTAAAGTTGACGCAAATGTTACCGAATGATGATTATGATGAAATTTGTTTGTCGTCGGCTGAAATATCCATTATGAGAAAGATTCTAACGACTCATCTGTTAGTTTCATCCCATGAAGCTGAAATTTTGCAAAAGAACGGCGACTCTGCTGTGTACTCGGTGAAATTTTACGCTCCATCTGCCACAAAATCTGTTAAAAATAGCCATTAATGCTCCTTCCAAGAGTCAAGAAAAAACTCTTGCATCTTTGCTAGCTGATCCCCCAGTCAACATAATCGCACAGGTTAAACTACAGTTTTCGTTTTGTCTATCTCTATTTTATAACCGTAATTGAACAGGCGACCCAATTTTCGGTTTTACAACTAATGTTCAACTACATAACCTTGTAATTTTGAAACAAATCCAGAAGACAAGGGAACTAACTCCTGGATCAAGAAATTGCCTTCATGGAGGACTTTTTGGAGGAAGTAGACCGCATTTGCCTGACGTGGAGGGGAAGACCACGCCATGGTTAACTTGACGGCAAGGAGACTCTAACCTATGATCCGTCTACCACTGAGTATATTTCACGTCAGCACTGTGGTCGGTGCAAGCCAGATGCGGAATTCGTATCAACAAGCAATCGCCGGAATTCGAGCCCAGTTAACCTCAGTGGAAGGCGAACGCTTTATCCCCTGAACCATCGCGGCTCTTTTGTCTAGTAAAGTAAGAACAGATCAGGGCTTGCATCACCTACATATTAGTTTGCCCTGCAGATTGGCAAGGTGGCAAAAAATGGCGCAATTTATCAAAGGGATTGAATTCCAAAGGGCTATTAGAGGCGAGAGCTTGACAAGAGGTTCTACAATAAAAGAGAATTTTGTGATCTATCTCTATTTTATAACCGTAATTGAACAGGCGACCCAATTTTCGGTTTTACAACTAATGTTCAACTACATAACCTTGAAATTTTGAAACAAATCCAGAAGACAAGGGAACTAACTCCTGGATCAAGAAATTGCCTTCATGGAGGACTTTTTGGAGGAAGTAGACCGCATTTGCCTGACGTGGAGGGGAAGACCACGCCATGGTTAACTTGACGGCAAGGAGACTCTAACCTATGATCCGTCTACCACTGAGTATATTTCACGTCAGCACTGTGGTCGGTGCAAGCCAGATGCGGAATTCGTATCAACAAGCAATCGCCGGAATTCGAGCCCAGTTAACCTCAGTGGAAGGCGAACGCTTTATCCCCTGAACCATCGCGGCTCTTTTGTCTAGTAAAGTAAGAACAGATCAGGGCTTGCATCACCTACATATTAGTTTGCCCTGCAGATTGGCAAGGTGGCAAAAAATGGCGCAATTTATCAAAGGGATTGAATTCCAAAGGGCTATTAGAGGCGAGAGCTTGACAAGAGGTTCTACAATAAAAGAGAATTTTGTGATCTATCTCTATTTTATAACCGTAATTGAACAGGCGACCCAATTTTCGGTTTTACAACTAATGTTCAACTACATAACCTTGTAATTTTGAAACAAATCCAGAAGACAAGGGAACTAACTCCTGGATCAAGAAATTGCCTTCATGGAGGACTTTTTGGAGGAAGTAGACCGCATTTGCCTGACGTGGAGGGGAAGACCACGCCATGGTTAACTTGACGGCAAGGAGACTCTAACCTATGATCCGTCTACCACTGAGTATATTTCACGTCAGCACTGTGGTCGGTGCAAGCCAGATGCGGAATTCGTATCAACAAGCAATCGCCGGAATTCGAGCCCAGTTAACCTCAGTGGAAGGCGAACGCTTTATCCCCTGAACCATCGCGGCTCTTTTGTCTAGTAAAGTAAGAACAGATCAGGGCTTGCATCACCTACATATTAGTTTGCCCTGCAGATTGGCAAGGTGGCAAAAAATGGCGCAATTTATCAAAGGGATTGAATTCCAAAGGGCTATTAGAGGCGAGAGCT
This sequence comes from Parasteatoda tepidariorum, assembly GCF_982258835.1. NCBI lineage: Eukaryota > Metazoa > Arthropoda > Arachnida > Araneae > Theridiidae > Parasteatoda > Parasteatoda tepidariorum. The sequence continues at coordinate 129,919,582 of NC_141756.1, forward strand.
TGACAAGAGGTTCTACAATAAAAGAGAATTTTGTGATCGGAACGCGTGGAAAAGTGTTTCATTGAACTAGATGAGAGCGATACTTCGATTTGGATAAGTTGAGAATTTTTGTTTTGGATGAAGCTGATGTCATGATTTCGACTTAGAGGCATCATGATCAATGTTTGCGTAATCACCGCAAGGTGTCTAATAGTTGTCAAATGATGCTGTTCTCCGTCACTTACTCGCCTGATGTGTTTTGCAGAAATGATTATAACTGAACTCATAATGTTGCAGCTGAACATTGGAGGCCAGAAAATGTCAAGCAGTTCTATATTATGTGTCACACCATCGAAGGCAAATATCCAGAATTGTCCAATATCTGTGGTTCCATATCAATCGGTCAGGCCATTATATTTTGCCGTACAAAAAGACCTGCAGCTTCGGTTGGAGCCCGACTGACTGCTGATGGACATTCCGTTGGTTATTTATCTGGAGAATTAGAGCAAATCAATGACTGGATGCCCTGACTCGTTTCAGAGAAGGGAAGGTACGTGACCTTTGTTTTTATCATTGTTACATTATAAATTTTTTTTCCTTATTTGCTGGTAAGACAGTGGAAGTTGACCTGGTAACTTTCGTAACCGCCACTTTATGTCTCAAAAACACAAAAAATTAAGGAAAACATTGAGGCATGCTTGGATTTTATACAGCTTCCGAACTACATGAAATTAAAAAAAATGGTAATTGCAATTTTAGAAGTAAAAATATTAAATTTAGAAGCAGTGTCAACTTTATTTGTTAATGAGAACCTGTCCAATATTGATTAATATTGAGTTTACGAAAGCTTTATTTTTTTTAGTGTGTATATTCGTATGTCAGCTAAGCACTTTTATGATTTTAGAAATAAATTGAATGCTTCAAATGACCAACCTGTTTTTGAAATAATCCATTTAATATATTTTAAAAGCTTGAAAAACAGTTTGTGGAAAGACGCTGAATTGATACCCGTTTAATTTTTACCATTTTATAACTTTTTCATTCAGCTGCAAATAAAAATTTTGAAAACTTCACTTCCACGTTAGTGGAGCACCATAGTATAAAAAGAATTATGATTTCTAGCTCATAAATATGGAATTGATATTAAGATAACTATGTATTTCATGTTGCATTTATAAAAATAAGATAGTCTTAAATACTATCTAGTATTTTTACGATTGCTTTAAATTGAATTACACATTAGTGGAGCAGCATAGTATTATAACGATTATGATTTCTAGCTCATTATATGAAAATGATATTAAGCTGTAAATGAATTCCATGGAGCATCTCTAAAGGGATAATAAGGGGGTAAAAGGGGCATAGAATTAAATACTATCTAGTATTTTTACTATTTTGTTTCAGTTGAATCTATTGACCAATATTATAAAAGTTATTTATGTTTTATGTATAAAAGTACAGTTTTTTATTTATATCTATTAACGTATCTAACATAGCTAAATAGGCAAGTAAGATGTCGTTACCTATGCATATTATTACGCTAAATCGAATGAGAATAAGACCAAGCTGCCTGTTTTAATAGTTTAGCAGTTCGAAAATTGATTAAAGTTTTAAATGCAGAAAGTACAATTTTTCGACTTAGACTTACAACTCTTTATGCAACTGACATTGCTATCTAGACAAGTGAGGCATTATTTCAAATTTAAATTTTTGAGAAGAAATTAAGGTTTGCGTGAAATGTAAAAAATGCGTGAAATGTAAAAAAAAAAAAAATTATATAAAAGAAGGTTTTCCTGAATTCAATGTCATATTTACTTATTATTGTAAAATTTAAGAATTTAATTATTGGTATAAGATGATTTAATTAAAAATTACAGGATATAATTTAGGACAAATTTATTGCAACATATACTATATAAATTCAATTGTATTAATAACTAGAAGAAAAAAATGTGTTGCATTAGGAGAAATTGTTTTATGTACCCTATTATTTTTCTTATAGGCTTTAAGCGTATTTTACATTTTAAATAACTCAAGAATCAGTGTGAAAAGTAAAACATTTGCTAACAAGTGTATTTTCAATTTTGAATTATTGTTTTTTTATTTCAATCTTAAAAACAATATTACATCTCTTTTCTTTTACACCAGACAAACCTTACAGGGCTCCTCAAAATATCTTAAATAAAAGAAAGAAATTACTATCATAATAAAATTTTATCAACACATTATTAGACTAAAATAGATTAAATACTTTTAATTTGAAATCAGTTAAGCCTTCTGGTATCCCTCAGAACCTTATTTTAAGTTTGATAGATATTTTGATTATTGTTCTATGATTATTCTATACGACTAATGAAAGAATGGAGGTATAATTGGTTTTATAGTTTTTATGATTAAACTGAAATATCTTTTAAAAAATAACTGGTATCTTTAAATGAAGACTATTGAAAATGAAACTATATTGAAAAATTGGTAATTTAAACTTGCATACTTACTTACATTGTAGAAAAGTAAAGGATCAATAGATAAATGTAAAGTATAAATAAAAATTAAAGTATCAATAGTTAACTTTGAATAATAATGAACTAAATGTTATGCAAATCATCATACACCAAACAAAAGAGATGAATGTAGAAACAGATAGGGGTTGAAAAAGGATTAACTTAGCACAGATCGGTGGTTCAAATTAATTAACAAAACACATTATTTTAAAAACAAAACAAACTTTAATAGATTATGATATGAAGATACCAAGATAGTCAGTATTATAAGGGCTGACATTTCCCCTTCAACATTCGTCTAATCAAATCAAAATTATAAATAATGACACACAAAGAAAAATATGTAATTAAATTAACAGAAGAGCGCCATCTCGTGGCATTCCGCGACACTCCCCACCAAATTTAAGTAATTTAAATTTACAAATTAGTAAACAATTTACCAGACTTGACATTTCAGCTTCTCTGGAATGAAATCTACTAAATATAAAATAAACATTAATAAAAAAAATACAACATAAGAAATAATTACTAAGAGATATTAAAAGTTTTACACACACAATTTTTTTTTCAATTAGTTATTAATTTCCATATTATATAAAAGCTGAATAGGCCTTCTAATAATTCCAGTTCGAGTTTTTATTGAACAAGAACGGACCTTGCCATCTCTACCATGAAACACTTCAGTTATTCTGCCCAATGACCACATGTCTCTAGGATAAAGTTCCTCTTGAATTAGCACTATGTCATTAGGTTTAAACACTTTTACATTCGAGACCTTTTGGCTCGTGTTAGCTGATCTTAAATTTAGCAACTAACATTTTCGCCAACATTTCCAAAAATGATTCAACAGATTCTGTTGATGTTTAAATTTTTTCACAATTGATTCTCTCGATCCCAATAGAAATTCTGGTAGGAGGGAGGGATAGCAAGCGTTTACCTACTAAAAAATCATCTGGAGTGAGTGGAGATGGTTCTGAGGGGTCACTATATAAATAAGTGATGGGTCTGGAATTTATCATGGCTTCAATCTCGACAAACACTATTTCGAGTTCGACGAGAGAGAGCGATGATCGACCAACAATTTTACTGAGAGTAATTTTGATAGTTTTTATCATCCTCTCCCAGAATCCTCCCCACCATGCTCCTCGCTCAACAATAAATTTCCATTGAATGTTGTAAGCAAAAAATAAGTTTTTAACAGAAGGATCTGAAATACATTTCCACAATTTTTGAAGTTCAATATCTGCTCGTTTGAATGACTTTCCATTATCGGAATATATTGTGGAACATAATCCTCGACGAGATATAAATCGTCGAAAGGCTAACAGGAATGATTCTGTGTTCAGGGAATGTACAAGTTTTAAATGTACAGCGCGTGTGACGGCACAGGTGAACAAAAGCAAATAATGTTTATTCTTGTTTTCGTTGGAAAAAAAGGGACCTGCATAGTCACATCCCGTTATAGCAAACGGTCTTTGATGAGACAAATCTGAAATTTCTTTATGAAAATAGTTCATTTGAGTATTTTTTACCCAATACTTTTCAGCAGTCTTTAATTCAAAAGCAGTCAATGGTCCATGATATTTTTCAGACGAAGGATTGGAATTATGGACAAATCTGTGCACCCATGCTGTTATACGATAGACTTTACTTAACTCGCTATATTTATTTAAATCAAGTAATTGGTGAGAGTTCTGCAAATTTTCATCACCTGTAGCAGTTTGAAACACATTGAGATGTTTTCTAATTTCATTGTTTACCAATTGTTTGTCAGGCACAACAATTGACCCTTTGGGCCACGATATTTCATTCTCGAGAAGCCAACTTGGCCCGTTTTGCCACAACGAACTGTTGAAATTTGTTTCCGCTCGTTCCCCTCTGGACAAAAGGTCAGCGGGGTTTTCACTGCCACTACAACGATGCCACTGATTGGGATTGCAAATGTTTTGAATTTCCTCTACGCGGGTTGCAACTAACGGCTTCCATACATTCGGAGATTTCCTAATCCAACATAACGTGATCATAGAGTCACACCAAAAACGTATGTTGTCACATAGCTTAAGGAGAATGGATTTAAGATACTTTGCCAATTTGGCTGCTACAACAGCTCCCATTAACTCCCATCTAGGAAGAGACAGCGATTTTAGAGGAGTGACCCTGCCTTCTGACATTATATAGCTAGTTTTAATTTCTCCAGTTTCATCTATATATCAAAAATAAGCTACGGCTCCGAACGGTCTGGGGGTGGCATCGCAAAATATGTGTGCAGTCAGTTGTGTATAATTGGTGCTCTGGAAGAATTTCCTCGGAAATTCAGGATTTTTCAAATATTTGGTTTCAGAGCACCACTCCATCCATCTTTTATTTAAATCAGGGGGAAGGATTGTATCCCAGTCTAAACCTAACAGCCAGGAGTCTTGTAGTATGATTTTAACTCAAACAATGAAAGGTTGTAAGTAGCCAACAGGATAAAATATTTTGGTTACAGTTCTTTACACAGTTCTTAACACAGTTCTTTTCGTATTACCTTCACTAATTTCAATTGATTCCTTCAGAGAATCGAAATTTAATTTGACTAAGTAATTTTTTGGATCCCATATCATGCCCAAAAATTTGGTTTCTTTATCAAAATCATCAGACCCCTTAATTTTTGCCATTATCCATTTCCATTATCCATCCATTATTTTGCCATTATCCATCCTTATTTAATTCCTCCGAATTTGTTTTCAATTTCCTTAAATTCATACCCGCATCCTCAAAAATATTTACTGCATCCACAGACAATCGGTATGCATCTTTTACAGTTTTTCCTCCATGATAAAGATCGTCTACATAAAGGGACGAATTAAGCATTTCAAAACACTCAGGTTTTTCCCTCTTATATTTTTTGATATGATATTTAATCGTAGCTGCTAAAATAAAGGGACTAATTACAGTACCGAATGGGGCCCTGCACATGCGCAGAATACTGTGAGATTCATTATTATCTTCAAACCAAAGAAACCTTAAGTAATCTCTATCCTCCTCAGCAATCCCAATTTTTTGAAAGGCCAAATCTTCACAGAAGCTCACCTCTGGTTCGCGAAATTTTAAAATTGCATCAAGAACTTTAGGGTTCAAATTTGGGCCAGTTTCGTTTTCATTCAAAGATTTATAATTTTCCTGTTTCGAGGAGCAATCGAAAACGATTCTGCATTGTGAAGTCTCACTTTTTTCGCGCAAAACTTCCCTGTGCGGCATGAAATACTGCGAAGCATTAATTTCACTTGTACATTTTTCAACTATATCTTCCCGCAACTGTTCTTCAACAATTTCCCGATATTTTTTCATGATTTCTGGCTTTTTTTGTAATCTTTGCTTTAAAAATTCAAAACGCCTACTAGCAACATTAAAATTATTTCCTAATTCCTCAGTATTAGATTTCCACAATAATTTACATTCGTATCGGCCGTTTACAAACCGTAAATCCTTTTCAAATAAGTCGATTAAATCACTTTCGCTTTGCTTACATTCATTATACTCCTCATTTATGCCCTTTGAGTCAAGTTCTCAAAACACGTGAAGATCATTTAATGTTGTGGTATTTCCCACGACTATCGATAAATGTTTTGATTTATTATATTTCTTTCCGAACCTACCAAGAGCCATCCAAACAAAGAATTTATGGCTTGCAGATGTCTGTTTATTCTCCGCCGAGAACTTAAAACTATATCCCAAAACTTATCGGCGCCAATTAATATTCCAACTCCAGTCATTTCTTCCTTGTTTACATTTAATTCAGCCGGCGACATACTTAAACTTTTCATTTTCTCAATTGCGTTGTGGGTAGGGCATTTTATTTGGCAAGCGGTTATCATATTAGTGACTAAGCATTCGACTTTTATTTTATTTTTTCCAGTTCTGTCTTTTAATTCTATTATGACTACAGGATAATCTATATTATATAAAACGCTAATACGTACGTATGTATCAATAAAACCGATGATATTTCTTTTCTCGCGCTGGCAACAGTTTTCATTTTTAATTTGTTGGATTCGGCGCGCAAGAGCACGTAGTGAGCATCATATGGCTAATCCATGTTATATAAAACGCTAATACGTTTTAATTGATAGGCTCGGCGCGCAAGAGTACGTAGTGAGCATCATATGTCTATCTATCTCCGATTGTCACCGAGAAAAAAACGGGTGGTTGGTTATGAGTACCGAAATAGTTCCTTTTCATTGGCAGAAATGAGAAGTGTTATGCTATTGCTATTTTATTTTGAATTGAGCGCTTTACTATTCCACGTTTTGTTATATTATCTTTACATCCGGCGTTCAGTGGCAGACTAGTATTTCATATTGTTTTACAACACATGGCTTTAGCCCTTTTGTGGGAAAGACTTTAAAACAAAACTTACAACAGTTACTTTTCTCAACAACTGAAATTTAGAATAGTGTGATTAAGAAAAATATGTGAACTGTTTGCAATTTCAAATTAATATTGAAATGTACAGGTTTAGAATTTTCTACAGTGAAAAGTTTTCGGAACTTCAGTGTTCAAAAAAGTGTACAAAAGCTAGACGTTAAGAACGTATCTAATGAGCGAGTAAAGCGAGCATCGGATTGCGAAGCAATCCGAAATGAACTGATAAAGCAGTTCCGGGGGTTGGCGAGCACCAGCGAGCAGGGGCGAAGCCTCCTAGTTCTTTATTATTGCTTTTAAAGCTCCAAACGCAAAAACTGACAACTTTTCATTTCGAATAGGTTTTAATTTTAAGGATTCCGCTAAGCTATCTAAAATGAAGCATTTTTCACTTCCTTGATCGAGAATTAGTCTCGTTACTTCAGTTTTGTTTTCATTACAAGCCAAAACTGTACACGTCTGTAGCAAAGTACTTTTTGAAACAGAGATATTACAATGAGAAATTAAAGCGTTAGAGTTGACATTTGATACTGACGGTTCATTATTTGAATGGGAAACAATTTATATATTTTCAGATACATTTAGTTCCGGACATTTTTTTTTCAAAATTTACTTTTTCTTCATTATATTTTAAGCAAACAGATTCATGATGATTTCTCCCATTACATTTAGCGCATGCATTTTTATCTCTACAAAATCTGCTAAAATGAAATTTTTTGAAACATTTAAAACAACGATTATTTTCTTTTAGTACGGCAATTTTTTCTACTGGTTTTTTATAGCATTTAATAGAGTCATGAGATTTATTGCAGAAGATGCATGACTGTCTCGTAACTGCAGTAAATGCACTCGCTGTGGGTGTATTTCTGTTATTGTATTTTTATTTACTGTTTTGGGATAACTTTGATTATAATTTCTTTCATTTCCTCCTCACGTTAAAGAAGTGCTTTCGCGACATTCAACTTCTTTTTTTAAGAACAGGAGGAATTTAGAGATATCGATATCCCCTTCATCTCTTTGTCTATTAAATTCCAAAATCAAATCGTGAGGCAAAATCTTTTGAAAAATAGCCATTAACAAATGTCCGAAGGAGTTTGATGTAACGTTTATTGCTTCTAAATTTCTTATCGAAATTTCTAGCTCACCGTAGATTTTACGCAAAGCTTTCATATTTGAACTACTTTTAACTTCTTCTGAACTTAATATTTTATTCATAAATGCATTTATAATTATATCTCTTTTTCCGAATCTATCTTTAAGAATTTTTATACAATTGTCGTTATTAGCGCTGGATAATTCGAAACCGGAATCAACGTTAGCAGCTGGTCCAGTTAAATAGGATTTGAGGTACGAAAACTTCTCTTCCTTCGAAATATATTCATTTTTGTCTATTGAGCAGGAGCTTTTCCATTGTTTTGGATCACCTGAAAACGGTTGTATGACAAGTTTTGATAACTTAATCGAGCATTAATTTTTTAAATTTTCACTTAAAGATGTGTCTAAACTTCGATCATGTGATTCATTTAAGGTTAGATTTACTTTACATTTAGTTTCTAGATACCGCAATATTCTTTTTGAATATTTTAAACACTTTGTTTTATATTCTTCATTGTTTGTTACTTCTTTTTCAACCTGTTCGAGGGTTAGAGAACTTTCGATTACGGAATCAAGTTCTTTTAATTCGCTAGATTTTTCAATTAAATTTTCGTAGTCGTCTCTAAGATCCTGCTCATCAATTTCGTCCGCTGATTTTAATTTCGCATCAATTTGATTGATTAACTGCGTAGTAAGTTTCCTTACAGTTGTTCTTTTAGCCTTCGATTGCAGACATTGTTATAACAGAAATTCACCCACTATATACAAAATTACGAATAAAAGCCTACCTTTTATTCCTTGACTTATTAGGGCATGATATGTTTATCCAGGATGAATTTTGCCTTGAGCACCATGAAAAAGGATTAACAGATCGGTGGTTCAAATTAATTAACAAAACACATTATTTTAAAAACAAATATTAATAGATTATGATATGATGATGCGAAGATAGTCAGTATTATAAGGGCTGACATTTCCCCTTCAACATTCATCTAATCAAATCAAAATTATAAATAATGACACACAAAGAAAAATATGTAATTAAATTAATAGGAGAGCGCCATCTCGTGGCATTCCGCGACAGGGGTATTGAGAATTTGTATTTTTAAAGATTGGGTAACTTTGTGAGAGATAAGGTAAATATTTGGAAAGCTTAGTTTTCTAACGTGTTTTAAAATAAGCTTTTCTAAAATTAAAGCAATTCGTAGGAAAAAATAAAATAACTATTTCACAAATAAAAAAAAATTCAACTTTTTCAAAAGTCAAACACATGATTTTACTTTCAACAGGTATAAAAATTAAAAAGATATATTAAAATTTAAAAATAAAGAAATACAATCTTTATTATATTTCATACTTTATAATTAGATCCCGGATTTTGATGACCTAAAAAATCTCAACTAATGCCCTTAAAAAGTGCAAAAAATACCCTTAAAAAATGCGAACATTGCGCTAAAAATGCCTTATGACATGACTTAAATAAAGTAAAAATATTGAACTGAAACAATTTTTCACTCTTAAAAATTATTATGAGTCATTTCAAAAAATATAAAGCAATGCACAACTTGTTCTACGTTCAATAAAATTTGAAAAATATGTTTTATATCCTAAAATAACAAAAAAAAGGAAAATGTATTGACTCCAAAACATTTTCATTTTGCATAGAAACTTTAATGAATATAACAATTTCCATCTCATAATATTACTAAATATCAGAGTTACATTGGATTATTAAATGATTTTTGAAATGTAAACGAGCGTCTCTTGTCTGAAAGTAAATTTTTATACCTGGAGAAGCTTCTTTCAACGTCTACTAATGTTATTGGGGCGTACTTGAAAAAGACGGTCTCACTTACTAACATTTCTTCTTCAATTTGAAAAGTTGTTGCTTCACCTGTTAGTATCCTAGATATTTTCTTCATTGTTTGGAAGCCAGTGTTCTTCTCCAAAACTTTGTTCAATTTAGCCGCTACACTTTGTGCTATCTTTCCCTTTGCTTTTTGCAACAGTTGACTCACTACGTCAATAGAATTTATTGCATCGCTAAGTTCCAATTCTTGTTTCTCCAAGCTTGTAATTGTCGAGGACACAATAGCCAAGTTAGACTTGATAAATGATAAGTTTCCTTCGATTTTATCAGAGGCCTACACGTTTTGCGCTATCTTAATTGATGCAGCATCTTCTGAATCAAGACCAATTATAAGACAAATCTTGTTCTTCATGTAATAAAAATGCCCCCAAGAGTACTAAAAATTGGAAAAAATTAACAAAAAACTTAAAAAATGCTTTAAAATGCAAAATACACCCCAAAATTTAAAAAAAATGCCCTATAAATCTAAAAAAATGCGCTAAAGGACAAAAAATGTACAAAAATGCAAAAAATGCACAAAATTGCAAATGTCATCAAAATCCGGGCCTTATTTATAATAATGCAACAAAATTTTGTATTTATAAAACATTTTTCGTTATATTGAAAATAAACCTATATTGAAAAATTAGTAAGGTACAATTGTATGCTTGCTACCATTACAGAAAAGTAAAGTATCTATAGATAAATGTGTGTTAACTTTGAATAATAATAAACAAAATATTATGCTAATCAAAATACACCAAAACAGAGAGGGGACGAATGTAGAAGCAGATAAGAAAATAAAACGGAAAGGGATTGTGGAATATAGAGCAGTTTGAAGTGTGGAATTTTTAATTTTAAACATTATTTTTATATAATATAATCACTACCTTTTTTTTAAAAAAAGTTTTTAATAATTACCATAAAATGGAGTAACTTTGTGAGGGATAAGGTAAATATTTACCGAACATGTTTTCTGATTTTTCTAAATTGCATTAAGGAAGCAATTCAAAAATTAAAGAATTCTTAAGGAAAATTAATTTTTTTCTTCAAACAATAGAAAACATGTTTTTTTAATCAACAGAAATAAGGATTGAAATTTAAAATTAATAAATACAATCTCTTATGTTTTATATTTTAAAATAACAATGCAACAAAGTTTGGCTAGTTGCTTGGCTAATATTTTAATGTGAAATGCCAGAAAAATTCTTCCTCTATATTAATTAAGAAATTATTTCTATGAAAAGTAATGAAAGTTTTGATTGGAAAAAATTATAATAAGTTTTAATGTTATTAGTTTAATGCGAATAAATAATTGTTACATCATACTTATAAAACAAATTTGAAGACAAATCAAAGTTTTTATCAAAGTTATTTATTGATATTTTACTTTTCTACAATGGCAGTTAGTATGTAAGTTTACCTTATTAATTATTCAATATACTTTCATTTTCAATAGTCTTCATTTATAAATACCATTTATTTTTTTAAAACAAATTTCAGTCCCAACATAAAAACTACAAAACCAAATGTAATAATCTTTCATTCGTGTATAGAATAATCTTTGAACTATAATCAAAATATCTATCAAACTTCAAATAAGTTTCCGAGGGATACCTGAAGGCTTAACTGATTTCAAATTAATGGTATTTATAATCTCCTTCGTTTTAATAATGTGTGGGTAAAATTTTATCCTGATAGTAATTTCTGTCTTCTATTTCTGATATTTTGTGGAAACATGTAAGGTTTGTCTGGTGTAGAAGGAAAAAGATGTTATATTGTTTTTATGATTGAAATTGAAAAAAAAAAAATTATGTAAATGAATAAAGTTCTAAGTATTGACATTTTTTAAATTGATTCCTGCATTATTTAAAATACAAAATACGTTTAAAGAGCCTATAACAAAAATAACAGGGTGCATGAAAAGTATGCTATTAATAAAATATTGTTTATTTTTCTATGTTCTATGTTATTAATAAATTTGAATTTATTTTGTGTGTAAATTAACATACAGCAAATTTGTCTTAAAATAAATCCTGCAAATTTTAATTAAATTATCTTATATAAATAATGAATATTTAAAATTTTACAATAATAAATTGTAAGCATGAGATTGAAAATTCTGCTGTATATTTAAAAACAATTTGGTATTAAAAAAAGTTGGTATTTCATGAAAGTGATATTCTTGATAATATTTGCAGTTAAAATGCAATGTAAAAACATTTTATGACAATAAAATTCTGAGTCAAATCAGACATTATTTATGTTATATATTTATTACTTACTTACTTATCCTCTACGTGCCTTTGGGCACTTAAGGCCTCTAGCATATCCCTCCAACGCCTCCTGTCTCTAGCAATAGATCTTGCTTCCTCCCAGACAGATATTCTACATTCTTTTAATTCGCCCAAAAACATGGGCTGGATGGTAAGTCTGGGTTTTCCTCTTATTCTTTTACCATCAGGGGCCCATGTAAGCGCAACAGATGTAATTTTTTCTTTGGGCATTCTAAGGATATGTCCGAGCCAGCTCCATCTTCGTTTTTTATTTTCATCTTCTATTGTTTTTATTTTAGCTTTCTTTAATAGATTTTAATTTGATACTTTGTAAGGCCAGAAAATTTTAAAAATAAATCTTAAACATTTGTTTTGAAAGGTTTCTAATTTTTGTATTTCGATCTTAGTCTGTTTCCAGGTTTCTGCGCCATATAATAGTACTGCTCTAACAATAGCTTTGTAAACAACTATTTTTGTCTTTATTTCAATATTTGACTCTCTCCAAAATTTATGTAATCCCTTAAAACATGTTCTTGCTTTGATTATTCTCTGTCTAATATCTTCACTACTTCCACCTTTTTTTATCTACAATAGAACCTAAATAGCTAAATGACTCTATGTCATCTATTTCGTGATTTGTGATTTTAATTTTGTCATTTTTCTTTTGATTTATTCTCATTACTTTAGTTTTCTTCTTGTTTATGAATAAACCTACACTATTTGAATATTTGTTGAATTTGTCTGTTTTAAGCTGAAGTTCTGTACATTTGGATGAAATAAGTACGATGTCATCTGCAAAATCAAGGTCTTCTAAAGTAGTTGTGAAATTCCACCTTATTCCTCTTTTTTCATCTTTCAAGCTGTTTCGCATAATCCAGTCTATCACCAGTATAAATAAAAATCCTGATAAAACACATCCCTGTCTCACGCCAGGTTTTACCAAAAAGAATTCAGTTAATTCTCCATTTACTTCTATACATGTTTTGCTGTTATCATACATATCTTATTATGTTAATATATTTCTCTGGTATAGTATAAAGTGATAAAATTTCCCATAATTTCTCTCTCTTAACTGAATCAAAAGCTTTACTGAAATCAATCAAGTTTAAACATAAAGAGGTGTTAAATTCCAAGCTTTGCTCAATGATATTTCTAAGTGTGAAGATTTGCTGCATTGTTCCATTTCCACTGTGGAAACCTGCTTGTTCTTCTCTTGAAATTTCATAAATTTCATGTTTTAGTCTATTCAAAATTATCCTTCCAAATATTTTTCCCGGTATGGAAAGTAGGCTAATGCACCTCCAATTTTCGCATTTTGTTAGATCGCCTTTCTTGGGAATTTTCACTATTACTGCTTCCTTCCATTGTTCTGGTATTCTTTCATTTCTCCAGATTTCATTGAAGAGCTTTTGCAACTGTCTTGTAGCGGTTTCAAAATCTGCCTTAAGCATCTCTGCCACGATTCCATCTCACCCTGCAGCCTTCTTTGGTTTTGTGGCCCTCAGGGCATTCTGTACCTCATCCAGCGAGATATCTTCCAAAGAAAAATCTACAGTAGATGCTACATTTAATGTAACATTTGGGAGTTGCTCAGAATTTTCAACATGGTGTTATGCGTATCTTCAAAATATTCTCTCCATCTTTCTTCGATCCTCTCATCCGTAGTAAGTAACGTATTGTTTTTGTCTCGTATTGCACATTGCGAATTTCGTTTATTTCCTTTTATTTGTTTCACTTTCTGATAGAAAGTACTTATTTGTCCTTTTTGCGCTGCATCTTGAGCTTCAGTGGCAAAGTCTGAAATATTTCCTTTTGTCTTTTCTGGTTGACTTTATACTTCTCTATCAATTTGACTATACTGCTGTCTATACCGATTAAATAATCTTTCAGACTTTGAAGTTTCCATCTGTATTTTCTTTTTCCTTCTGTTTTCAATTAGAATTAATGTTTCTCCCGTTATCCATTCTTTGCTTTTCTTTCATTTCTTTTTACCCAACACTTTTTCTGCTACATCGCAATAAATGTTTTTGATCTGTTCCCAAGTCTCTTCAACTTTTTCTTTTACCTCATTTTCTGATTGCTGAGTGTTGCTATGATTTTCTTCTTCCCTTAACAGCTCAAATCTGTTTTTCAACTCGATTGAAAATTCTTGTCTGCACTCTTTGGCTTTTAACTTAGCAATGTCATAGCTTATTTTTTTATGTCCCGTCTTCTTTGATGATTTTCTTAATTTTATTTGTAATATTGCTGGAATCAAGTAGTGATCTGATCCAACATCGGCACCTCTCATCGCTCTTACGTCTCTTAGTGAGCTCCTGAACTTGTTATTAATTGCAATATGATCTATTTGATTTTTTGTTCTTCCGTCTGGTGAGGTCCATGTACATTTATGTATCTCTCTATGCTTGAATCTACTCCCATCTATGTTCAAACTATTTAGTTCGCACAGGGAAACAAACAGTTCTCCATTTTTGTTCGTGTCGCCCGGTGATTCGTTTCCCATGGAGGTTTCATCATCACTAATCCGTTTTCCAACCTTAGCATTAAGGTCTCCCATAAGAATTATCATGTCATGTTTTGGAGCTCGATTTAAAACACATTGTAGTTGATCATAAAATGTCTCCCTTTCCTCCTCATCAGCATCATTCGTTGGTGCATACACTTGAATAATTGATAGTTTAATGTATTTTGAATAAAATCGTGCCCTTAAAATTCTTTCACTGATTGGTTCCCATTCCAAAAGACTCTTTGCTGCTGTTTCTTTATTAATGATTAGCGCCATGCCTCTTTCGTGCTTTTCTTCAGCTCCTGAGTACAAAATGATTTGTTCATTTCCAGTTTTAAGCTTGCTAAAACCTGTCCATCTTAGTTCTGATATTCCCAAGATATCCAATTGGTATCTATCCATTTCCATTGACACCTACCTGTCTGCTTTTTACACATTGGTACATAGTTCTTACATTCTAAGCACCAATTCGTAACTTGTGTTTAGGTTTCCTCAATGACTTCTTCTGCATCAAAAGCTCCAAATGGCTTTCCCTTCGACACTTCATGGGCCCGATTTCCTCATTCCAGATTAGATAACTGTCATTTGAAATTTCACAAGTCATTGCTTCCGCCAAGAGAATTTGGCCCGATATGCTTTTGGTTTCTGTAGTCAGGGATGTTTTACGGCGTAGGGGTAGAGGGACTAGACCTACGCCCAACCCTCCTCCTTTATCCAGGCTTGGGACTGGCGCACGGAATAGCCGAAGCTATCCATGTGGCGGAGTTGATATATATTTTTAGGCTAAATTTAAAGCAAAAATTAGAATTGATTTGATAGATCTAATGGTTCTCATGTTATAAATATTTTATGACTAAAGAGTAAGTCAAAATTTGCATATTTCATACATTAAATCCTCATTTCTTCTAAACAATTGCTTCAAAGGACTATTTTATGGGATTAAGCACAGGGTTCGTTGATTTAAATCAGCTTGATTAAAATCACGATTTAAATCATGATTTAAATCAAATGATTTTTTTAAAAAAATCATTGATTTAAATCAACTAATTTTTTTTTCTATATATATTGATTTTAGAAGTCAAAAAACAGTGTTTTAAATTTTTGATACTTTTATTTTTTTCTTTTCTTAGTATTAAAATTTAATTTAAATAAATTGCTGCAGTAATTAATTTTAATTAACGAAATTACTTTCTTGGTGTGTGTTAAATTCCAACACATTTGAAATTACATTTTTAAAAATGTTTTGATTCTTGAGATTGAAAGTACAGATTAAAGTAAACATTTAATGCTGTCTTAATATAGACTTGCATAGCTGTAGAAAGTAATTAATAAACATGAATTTTTTTCAAAAAATAATACAAATAATGTTAATTAAAATTCTACCTTTTGAATGAAAAAGCGTGAATTAAAATCTACATCATATTTTATTAGTGGAAAATGCATATTTCTGAAGCTTCAGGTTCTATTAAAAAAAAATTACCCTAATATGCCAAAAACAGAAAGAAAAAAAAGGGCAGATGAATTCAGATGTTTTTTTCCTAATATAGTGTCATTCTTCCCTTTCAAAGTCTATTTGATGCAGTAGGGTTGGGTTATTAACTGGTATTTTTTTCTCATAATGTGTTTACAGTATCTTTTACATTATCTGATTTTCTATAAAGAAATTTTGTGAAAAAAAATTCCAATGAGTACATAGATTTTCCAATTTTTTTTAAGCTTAACTTATCTATTTTGACATAGAATTAAAAATGAATATTTTAATATAAAAATATATAGATTAAATATTTATTTATTTTTTGATAAAGATGAATGACTACATTTATAAACACAGTCTGCTACATTTATTTTGTTATTTTAAAAATCAAGAGAAAAAAAAGAGAAATCGCAATTTTAAATTAAAGTTGTGATTTGTTAACTGAAACTTTGTTTTAATAGTTAAAATACAGGGGTCTGTCCAAGCCAAATTTACTACGGTTAACGGTACCTTTACAAATTCAACTTTAGGAAAAATGATAGAATAATCACACGAAATACTTTTTCTTAAAATTTTATTTTTGTGTCTCGTAAGAAATGATAAATCCATATTTTTACTATATTTGTGTTGATATTTTAATGTAATTTTTTATTTTCACAAAATAGTTACCTCTCAGAAAAACCCAGACACACCCCTGAAGTATTCTTTAAATTCTCTATTTCATCTAGACTTTAAATTTTAATCATGCATTTGTTTCAAAATGGTTGCTTTGCATTCAAAGCCATGTTTTATAATGAAAAATTATTTTAGTTAGAGCTTCTAAAATATTGTTACAATATAGTTTTAATATTAAGTTAATTTGATTAAACATTTATAATATTTTTAATCATAAATTAAAGTTCTCACAGTGTATATGAATAAGAATCAAAAAAATCTGATTTAAATCAAAAAAATCTGATTCTTTTGATTTTTTTTAAAAAAATCAAAAAAATCTGATTCTTTTGATTTTTTTTTAAAAAATCAAAAAAATCACGAACCCTGATTAAGCATAAAAAATTAAATTGGAAGAGAAGCCTTACTTGTCTAGATATCAATGTCAGTTGCATAAAGTGGTACAAGTCAAAGTAAAGAAAATGTTCTTTCTACACCGGAAACTTTTATAAATTTTTGAATTGCTCAAGTATTAAATCAGACAACTTGATTTTATTCGATTTCGCGTATACGATACCTCACTTGTCGCGACTTGATATCGTTTCTTGTAGATTATTTTCAGTGGGACTGACTTAGTGATAGCCGCCTTTACCTTGTTCTGAACGTAATCTATTATTGAAAAGAATATGTAAAGAAGTGTTTCTTAATTAATTAGGTAAATTAATTATTTTAAAACAAAACTTTTTTTTATATTTTTAAATGTGAAAATTAATTTTGATATTATATGTTTAAGTAATTTTTTACATTATTGAATTTATTACAATCGGAAATCTAATTTAAGGTGCCCATAAAGAATTAAATTACAAAGTAATTAAATTTGTTAGGCTATTTTTTACTTTATTTTAATTTATTAAAAACTTTTGGGATAAAACTTCTAATAATTTAATGGATTTTTAAATTTAATTTTAAATTTTAAATTTATAAATCTTTTGTTGTTTTTGTTTTTATAAATAAAATTATAACAAAACTTGTTTTTCCTCTTTTGGATTTGGACATAAGTCAATCAACTTTGTTTATCCAAAAAAATCAGTAAGGTTTGCGACTTCTCTTTTTTTTTAGCACTTCATTTTATTAAAGAGTATTACCGTGTTTTTTAATTTTCTCTCAATATTGTCAGTTAAATATATTATCGAATATCATAATTCTTTTGTTTTTCTTTTCAGGAAATTAAACCTTACTTTGTTTTTTCGTTCAGAATTCGGTAATTATTCAAATTAACTTAATTATTTATGTGAAATAATAATGATAAAAAATAGGGTTGTTTTAAAAGCGTTCTTTTTTTTAGCACTTTGTTTTAAGCCTGCAAATAATTTTTAACGAACTTATTTTTTAAATTTTCTTTCTATATTGTTAGATAAATGTTATATTGATGAATTTCAATTTTATTTATTTTTTTATTATTTATTTTTAAGCTAAGAAATCATTCGTTATTTGCGCGATCATTTTTAGAAAATATAACATTAATATCTTTCTTTTGCAAACCATATGTATCTTCAAATTCATAAATTGATTTAAATCAATCTGAGCATGAAGTTTTGATAGAAATCCTACTTTCTGTGCCTTACAAGTAAATGAATTTCAAAAATACTGTATCGCGATGCATCGCTATTAAGGATGCATCACGATATAAAAATTTTTTTATATCGCCCGTCCTACCGCTTATGGTTGCTCTTATTTTTCTCTCGTGTGATATACGCTTAAGACACATTTAATTTATAATTATTTTGAACCAATAAAATTATTGTAAATACTACTTCAAGATATTTGTTTTTTAAGGAACTCAAAAGGATAAATAAATCACTCTTTTTCTATCAGAAAATTATTCCTGATATTTAAAGCCGTTAGTAAGAAACTTATATTCACTAGAAAAAAACATAGTTCTAATTCAATCAAAATTATTTCACGGCCTTTCTTTTTTCTTTTTTTTTAAAGAAAAGAAAAAAAAAGCAAAATTTTGTGCTTACTCTAGAAAACATCCTCATTGTATAAACACAATATAAAAAGTATATGACCATATGTAAAGGTATATACCGTAGAATAAAGGTATATTACAGTATAATAAAGGTATATACTTTTTTGTTTTACTATATAAGAAGGTATATAACAGTCTCCTCAGCGAGAAACAGGATACGTTTTGCTTTTATTTTGACAAAGCAAATGAGACTCATATTTATTTACATTTTTTTTTCTATCTTAGTTTTTAAATATGAAGGGGAAAATAAAAAATGAATTAAAATAAATATTTAATTATAAATGAAAACTTTGAAGCAAACTCTTTTTCAAGCTCTTAAAATAAATTAAATGGATTATTTCAGAAACAGATTGGTATTTAAGAGAATTGGGTTTATTTCTTAAAGCTTTAAAGTGCTTATGTTACATACGAAAAGGCACATTAAAAAAATAAAGCTTTCGTAAACACGAAAGATGTAAAGGCTCAATGTTGGATAGTCTCTCCAACGAAGAGATTCTTATAAATAAAATTCTTACTACTTCTAAATTTAATATTTTTATTTTCACAGTTACCATTTTTTTATTTCATGCAATTTCGAAGCTGTATAAAATCCCAGCAAGCCTGAATGTTTTCCTTTTGATTTTATGTGTTTTTGAGACATAAAGTGACTGTTACGAAAGTTTCCACGTCTTCCGAAAGCCAGCCAGATTGTTTCAAATCGTACCGAAATCTAGATCATGAACGATGTTTCTTGTTTTTTAAAATTTGTTATCGGATGTTCTAGATCACCACAATAGTTTAGGAAGTATTTACATCTAAAAAGAAATCTGATAAGTATGTCAAGAAATTTGTGTAAATTTAGGTAGTTACAAACTTATAAAAACTTCCACGTGCTTTGATTAATAGTTCACTACCCACATTTTCAGCCAACCTTTCGAAACTCCGAGTTCCTTATTCGCAGTGACAAGTGACTCAGAAAAATTTAATTTAGTAAAAAAAATTTAATTATTTTAATCAAGAACTAAAAATTTTCAGTTTACCCACAAAAATTAACCAACGTATGACAAATACCGAATTTAAAAAATGGTAGTAAATTTATTTGTATCAATCGCTTTAACGTTAAAACTAATGTTACAGTACCAATGATTACAGAACCAAATATAAATATTTATATTACTAATTAATTTTTTTTATTTATTTTATAACCGTCGTTAAACAGCCGACCTAATTTTTTGGGTTTACGACTACTAATGCTCTTCTCCGTAGCCTTGTCATTTTGAACCCAATCCAGAAGACAAGGGAACTCCTGGATCAAGTACTTGGAGAAATTTTGCTTTCGTGGAGGACTTTTTGTTGATCGAATTAACCCGCATTTTGCGTTACATGGAGTGGAGGACCACGAGATCCTCCCACGGGTAGCCTGACGATAAAGGGACTCTAACCCATGATCCTTCTGCCACTGAGGATATTTCACGCCAGCACTGTGGTCGGTGCAAACCAGATGCGGAATTTGTTTCGACAAGCCATCGCTGGATTCGAAACCGGTTTACCTCATTCGAAGGAGAACGCTTTATCCCCTGAGCGAGTTCTGTTCACGTCCGAAAGTGTCCAATGCGAGAAGTATGTGAACGACAATGTAAATGATTATCTATCAAAACGAGATAAAGTTTACATGTTTTATATACTAATGAATGGGAATTGAATAATTGTAATGGTAGTTAAGCTACAAAGTTTTTCAACGTTAATATTTGTATACACAAAAATTATTAGTACAATTAAAAAAAAAAAAAACGTGTTGGAAAAGTAAGCTATTCCCTCAGCGGCAAACTAATTTTTCAATAAAATTTACGAATTTTATTGAGGACTGTTTGCCCATTGCGGGAAATTGAGATCAAAGGCTATCACGCCAAAAAGTTTCGATAGACAACCCATCAAGAAGAGGCTACGGTCATGAGCTGTTTATTGTTCAAAACCAAACAAGGTTAAATTTTTCCTCCTAGTTTAAGCTCTTTATTGAAAATGGTTAATCATGCAAAAGTTTTCGTTAGTCCATGATCCGAAACAAGATTTGTCCTAAACAAATTAGGGCTTAATTGTGAAATTGGCTACCACAAAACTAAATTTTACCTCCGAGTATTAGCTCATTACGAGAAAATAATACCCCAGTCTAACCAAACAAAACTTTATAGCCACAAAGATTACCATATTTGATGGCTTTCCATTGATGGACCGACATAATTTTGATGGTAACCATTAATAATTCTATCATGAACCACTATATTTTTTGATGGTTACCATCACAAGTTACCATCATCCCAATGTAGGAATTCGGACCGATGAATGATGGTTCAACGTAAGAACAGCAACTTGTTTTGAAGGTTTGTTCATCATAGTTCCTTGGAAATCAAATGTTGGAACAATTATGACCAACCATCATCAGGAATAATTTGGACTGATTGATGATGGACCAACAAGAAAAAAAAACATTGTTTTGTTGTCCTGAAAACCAATAAGAATTCCCATTAAATCATCATTGGTTCATAAGAATAAAACTTCTCTTGACCATCATTGTATTAAAGTAGCCATCATTGTATTAAAGTAGCGTTTTCTATCATGGAATGGTTTGCAGACATACCATGAATGCATATTGGAAAATATTGGATGATGGTGACCATCAAATGTTGTTGAACCATCATCAATCTCTCTGAAACCAATATGAACAGTCAAAATGTTTTGATCAAGACTTTTTGACTTGGGTTGGCCAAAAAAACTTTTGGCTGAATTTTGACCAAAAGCAACAGTTTGAGTTTTGCATCAAATTTTAATCCCGTTGTTGGAAGAGATGTTAATCCACACGACTGAGGAAAGTTATATCTAATTAAGTTTTAGTTATAATAGATAAAAATACTAGAAAATTTAATTTTGCTTCAAATCTTTCGATCATATTAAAAAAACAATGTTATTCCGTCCCAACAAAAACTTGTTACCCTATTCGGCAAAAAAAGTAGTGCCTAAAACAAGCTATATTAACTAAAATATTGCAATTCTAGAATTTAACTTAAAAATGTCAGTCCTACGAAAGTTTTCTTTAGCCTATTATCAAATTCATAGTCTTAAATCAAATTTTGGCAAATTTTTGTTCTAGGAACCACAGAACTAAAATATGGAAAAAAGCAAAAGTGGCAAATTTCTAACCAAAACACTTTTAAGTTTAAATTTCGCTTTTAAATTACAGCAAATTATAGAAATAATTATCCTCCTATGTCAAAAGCAAATTATGTTTAAAAGTTAGTAACCCGAAAAGTTAATTTTTCTTTCAATCCTGAGCCTATTGTAAAAAACTGTTATCCAACCCGCAAAAATCTATAATTGCTAAAACAAAGTTAACTATTTTTTGATCAAAAAATACAAGTTTCAATCTTGCTAACAAAGTTTAGAAAAACAAATAGCTAGATTAAATCCACGTAAAAAAGTTTCTTTTAACACTGTAGCTCTTAAATAGTTTAAGCTAAAAAATATTTAACTATAATAAAAATAAATCTTATTTTATAATTCTATTTTTATTTAATTACATTTATATTATATGTCATCATTTTTTACTCAAAATTCAGTACTATTGTAGAAAATCGTTTCACCATCTAAAGTTTTTGTTAATCAGCCTTCGGTTACCTGAAGGCTGTGGTAATAAACCATTGATATCAAATCTCGATGATATTAAATGTTTCATTCATAGAATTAAGGTGAAGAGAATATAAAAGGTTAAATTCTCTTCAAACAATTTATTCAAAATATTAGTAAAACTTTAACAAACGAATAAGCATTATTAACAAACTTAAACATTATGAGGTCGTTATGCGACCAAGCTAACTAGTAAAAAGTATAGTTTTTTTATGTAAAGAACTCCCCTAACCATTCGTCTAAAGAGGTGGCGGTGACTATGGTTACGAGGTTTAACTATTTCAAGTAGGGGTGTTGGGTCATTATTTAAGATAGGGTTTGCCTCGGGTCGATGAGAGAAAGGGAACCAGGGAGGAAAGGAGCTCCCCTTTTCGAGGTGCACCATTTCTTGTTTCCAAAGTAGCAGACGACTGTAGGCTTCGTGGCGAGGGGAGTTCTTTCTATAGTCAAACTATAAGTGCTAGTTCTTCACCTGACGGAGAATGTTTATCATAGAGTTGCCTTTCCCTCAAAACCGATGACTCAGGGGATAGAGCGTTCGCCTTCCAATTCGGCGAACCGGGTTCGAATCCCAGTCGATACGAATTCCGCATCTGGCTTGTACCGACCACAGTGCTGACGTGAAATATCCTCAGTGGTAGACGGATAATGGGTTAGTCCCCTTACCGTCAGGCTAACCGTGGGAGGTTCTCGTAGTTTTCTTCTCCATGTAACGCAAATGCGGGTTAGTTCCATCAGAAAGTCCTCCGCAAAGGCAAATTTCTCCCAATACTCGATCCAGGAGTTTCCTTGACTTCGGGATTGGGTTCAAAATAACATGGCTACGGAGTTGAACATTAGTTGTCCTTAAACCCATAAAATTGGGTGAGCTGTTCAACGACAATTATAAAATGAAATTAATTTTAAAAAAAAACTTAACTCGCCAAGATGGCGGAAGTAAAACTACTGATGAGAGAAACTGGTGAAAGTTACAGATTAAAACTGATGAGAGTGGCAAGCACTGCAAAGGAATAAAATAATAAATTAAGAAACAAAATATTTTTTTGGTTAAGTTCTTAAAAGCAGATAAGAATGCGGTTTTTAAATTATAAATGGAATTGTGAAATTTTTTAGTGTACGATTTAGACTGCTTTTTTTTTTTTGAAGTATGGTTCTACTATAGCACCTTTTTTTGTTATAGGAAAGAGTTATGATGTCGATTGAGCAGTATAACGTAGTGCAACAAAATATAGGTAAGAATATAATTCTCATGTTTTATTTATTTTGATACCTTTACGTGTTTTGACCAAAAATTTTGAATTTTTCAATATTTTTTTCTCCAAAACTACAGCACAAATGGATAACTACTGCAGCTATTAATTCTGATTTACAATGTACAAAAAAGTAATAAATGGACCACTATGAATAATTTTTGATCTAATGATTGGATCTTCACGCTCTTGGTCTCAATCTGAATGATTCGAGGGGGTCATTTCAAACATGCAATTTGTTCAAACATTAATTCATTCATTTTAAATGACGAGATCAGACACAAAAACGTACTTTCTTTGAACAAACATATCGTCTGATTTGAAAAGGAGGTAGCCGCAATCTGAGAAATAAGGTCCCAGGGTTGAAGAGTGGTCCTGATTTTGTAACCTTCAATGTTAATTTTACTTTTTGCGTATTTTATCATAACTTAAGAACGTTTTAAGCAAACACGATTATAAGCTTCGTTTTTCCAGAATTAATATTTCAACCAAAGTAAATCCTTTAGTAAATATTTGTTATTTTATTTAGTAATAGTAAAAAAAGAGTTGAATTCAAAGGTATACTATTTTTGGAACATTTTAAAGAATAAAAATAACTGAGCGAAATCGACCGAATAGTTCCTGAGAAATCAATTTTTAAATGTATGACTTTTTCGAACAATGCGACTGTTTCAAAATTCAATTTCTTAGGAATTATTTGACCGATTTTCTATTTCACCATTTAAAATTGCATTACTTAAAATGATACGAAAAATGTATATACCTTACAGTTCTAAAAGTTTTCGTCATGTCTCTCAATCGTACCTGTAATTTTCATATTTTAAAATACTCGTTGTAGTGTGAAAAATTATTTGTTAGTTAATAATTTATTATTATTTGTTATTTAGCAATAAATATATTTCATTTGTGTCCATTTCCGGAGTAAAACTACTGGTCAGAGTAGTGCACAGCAGTGTTTCACTGGCTATACTTTTTTTGGAAAAAGCACAGTTCTTCCAAGTCTTTTTTTTTTTTTTGTCTTCCTAAATTGCAGGAGTAAACGGTATTTCACATTATACAGTCATAGTTATTCCAGAGAGTGGTAGCAATTTAGTTTCAAGGAAGGCAGGTTTCACGCGATCCATAGTTCGTCTACCAGGAGTTGGCATATGGATCCGCCTTCATCACGTGGTATCCGACGTTACTATTTCGCTATTTTTGGGAGAAGGATGTGAACAATCCTAAACAAGGTTGTTATTGGGCGATCGTATGACAAAAATATTTATTTCTCAATTTTTATGTGCATTTTTCTAACATTAAATATTTCATAAATTTGAATAATGTGTCCTTTTTGAGACTTTTGCGGCAATATATTTAATTAGCTAGAGTAACGAAAGGTATAATAGCATATGATAAAGCGAAGTAAGTGACTGAAAAAGAATTCCCTGTTTGCGCATTAAGGGTTGTTTCAATTTCAAGCGCGGAGACGTTTCTGCTCTTACTTCCCGCTCTGAAATGAACTCCGAGGAGGTGGAGTCAAGTGCCAACTCCTGGTGAACGAAGTAGAGATTGTTGACCTCGAATACTCAACATCAAAAGGAACCTGCAAAGGCATTCCTATCATTCCTGATGAAAACGTGACTTTAAAGGCTGGATGCGCTCACTTTTTAAAATGACAGGAAGCTGGAGATGTTCTGATGGTAGAGAAATGTTTCTGTGAATAATAGACAAATTGGATTTTGGGCGAGTCCACAAATGGGGTAGAAACAAAAAATTCAACTGGGATGCAAAGTGTTGTTCCGCAGACGAGCTTTGAAGATGGCGACTGTAGATCTTCCATATATACAGCTCAGAAGCCCAAGAGAATAGCCGGTAAGAAGGTTGACCAATGGTCCTGTGGGCCTAACTGTAACTATGTTTATTAAGCATCAATTCACTGTAAGACATATTAACTCGATTGAATCTTGAGGTACTTATGATAGATGAAGGTTGACATGGTCGATTTCTGCTTTTCCCATATTTGTGACCTGCTGACGTGCTATGAACAAGCTTACTTCGATGTATGGTACGCATTAAAAAGTTGACTTTCTATTTGTGACTTAGTCATCGTCCTCCTCGCGCTGTTGCTTCTCAGTTTCTTTTACACACAACGTGATCCTGCACACTCTAGACTGTTAATAGCAACACAGGAGAGACCACATACACTACCATGAACTTAATACAACTCTCACCATAAATGCTCAAAATCCGGTAAACTTAACACAGTCCTAGTAGTATCCATTCATCAAATTGTATCCCTGATTAAAGTCTAGTAGCGGAGTAGTATGGCTTAACTATCCTTACGATTATCAAACATCAATTGATTAGTATATAAGACCTGCTAACTCGATCCAATCTTGAGGTACCTTTTGATAAATATAGGTTGGCATTGTCGATTTCTACTCTCCCCACAGTCTGTATTGTAGGCCTTGAGGGCAGCTGTCGAGGTTCGGTGCCATTGTTCTATCATTCCATTACTTTGAGGATGGTAAGGTGAGGATCAACTCTTTTGATGCCCACGAGATGTGCTAGAGTTTTGAAGAGTCTTCTCTCGAACTGGTGACCCTGGTTGATCGTTATCACTGAAGGTGACCTAAGCCGGGCAGTCCCGCAGTGGACTGATCGTAAAGTAGAACTCAAGCATCACTCGCTGCGATCTGTAAGTAGGGTGGGTGACCTGCCTGCGTAGGGACCGAGGCTGTGCTGTATCGGTCCTCGTTAAACTGTTCGACCGTTAAGTGCTCTAGTTCGAGAGCTGGTCGTCGGGTTGCCAAAGCAGGAGAGCCATCAAATTTGTGATGGCATGTCTTCGGATCACCCTCAGAGAAGTTTTCGAGACCGTCGCCAATAGCTCATTGTGTAGCTCTAGTGTGAGAGGTAAATGAAGTACCAAAGCGAGCAATACAGGTTTTTAAGAAAGCCTCAGCTACCGTCTCTTCTGTAATCGGAACCACCCATCTAGTAAGTCTGTCGATCATCATTAAGCAGTATGAAAAGCCTTTAGATGGTGGCAATGGGCCAACGATATCAAAGATGAAAGAGATCAAAGCGGTTGGACTTTATTGGAAAAGAAAAGATAGGGGATATAGTATGCCTTATGATTTTTGACATGGCATGCAGTATCTAGACCGCATATTGCAATCTCTATTTAAGTTTGGCTAAATAAATCCATTACCAATCAATTTATTAATTGCTTTCGTACCGGGGTTTGATAAGTAATGAATAGTATCAAATATTTGTGTACGCCATTGTTTTAGAATAAAAGGTCTAAAATTTTTAGTAGAAATGTCGCAGTATATAAAAAAGTGTTTGTATCAGCCATATTTACATTTTTAAAATCTAAATCTTGGGAAATATTGATTGAACGATTTAATTCTTTATTATTTTCCTGAGCTTCTGCAATTTTGCTATAATCTACAGGATTCGGTATTGTTTATAGAAGATATTTTCGCATCTCCTGTTATATTATCAGAACCATTTGGGTATCCTATATCTGTTGTAAACCGAGATAAAAAAAAATCTAACTGACGAGCTTGCCGGGGGTGAACATTTATCTAACTTTTGCTTAAATGCATAGGTGAGTGGTTTGTTTTCTGTGAACAAAACAAAATTTCGAGCATTTAACTGAATTGTTTGATTACAACTCCCTGTCGTAAGCGCTATAGCTTTTTTCAGTTTCGTATAAATTATTGCGAAAAAAATGCTAACAGTTGAAGAAATTAGTTTCCTGTTGCAAAATCCGAGGCAACCACGCGTAATTCTAAATTTGCTTCGAGGTTAGAATGTGTAAGCAGCATAGAGTTTGCTAAAAGGGTTTTTCAATTTTGAAATTAGACTGTTCTGACCAGTCAATCATATGATTATCATTACGCTCTTTGATCCCTCCAAAAAATCATTTAAATAAATTTGGGTTATGAGCTGCACGAAGTAGAAAACAAAAAATTTAGTAATCTGAAATATCTTCATAATTCCTTAGATATTTTTGACTCTGGGCAATTTAAGATAGTGTCTACTTTATCAGGTTGTGGTTTATTGCTATCCTTAGTTATTAATTATCCAAAAAATGAAATTTCTGACACTCCAAGCAGACAATTTGATACGTTCACTATTAAACAACATTCGTTTAATTTTGAAAAACGGCTGGGACACACATTTTGTGCTGCCAAGGTGTTTTTTAAAAAGTGCTTAAGCTTGCTTATTTTCGATTTTCATTTTTTAAAAGTTTTAAAGGTGTTATTTCTCATTGGGTGTTTTTAAAAAGTGCTTAATTTTCCCTTTTCGAAAATGAGATTTTTTTTCTTTAACGTGTCGATTTTCGCCACGTATTTTTCACTTTGTTCTATCCAACGTTTTCACAATTCATTCAACCACAATCTATTTCGGCCTACCGTCAGTCCATAGCGTATGAAAGCGCCAATCATTAGCGCCTGCTAATGAGGTGACCCGGGTTCGATCCCAGCAACAACTGGTTGATTCGAATTCCGTACTCGGCTTGCATCGACCGTAGTGCTGACGTAAAATATCCTCAGTGGTAGACGAATTATAGATTCCCCTCGCCATCATTCTAAGTAGGGCAGGTTTTCGTGGTTTTCTTCTCCATGTAACGCAAATGCGGGTTAGTTCCATCAAAAAGTCCTCCACGAAGGCAAAATTTCTCCCATTATTTGATCCAGTAGTTCCCTTGTCTTCTGCATTGGGTTCAAAATGACAATGCTACGGAGTTGAACATGAGTAGTCGTCAACCAAAAAAATTGGGTCGGAAGTTCAACGACGGTTATGAAATAAAAAATATGTGTCACTTGAAATTAATTTTATTTGAAAAGTATCAGTTTCGTTAGTTATGCCAAACAAAGAAAAGTGACATCATTTTAGGTCAATCAACAGCCCGAGTGCTCTGAAAATAATTGGAACAGATGACACATAGCAATTAAAATTTTGTATCTTCTTAATGCTGAATTAATGTTCAATGACTTAGTTCCGCAGGTCAACATTTTTGAATTATTAGCTTTAAATAATTGTAATGGATCAAGTTACAAATTTCTAATCATTTTCGAGACGGGCGAGCAGCTCACGTCCAGACCTGAATCCACTTAAAAATTTTAATTCGTCTTTTTATCAAAAACAAATAAGCGACACGAACATCATTCGGCATTTAGATCACTTGTCGCCGTCCCAGCGACACCCGTTTTTTGCTCTCCTGGCTATTGTTGTAAGAACACGATGAACAATATTTCCTTACTTTTTGACAAAATTTCGAATCATAAAAAATGAATTTAGACGTTTTTTTTTCTTCCTCTTTTCCCTAGAGCTGGATCTATCTCTAAGAAAATTATTATATCTTGTTCGAGATCGATTGCGCGATCTCTCTCTAAAAAATCTTTCAAATTGCTGGCTAAGTGATGTCATTTGCTGACGAAGTGTAATTACATCGATACCAGGTGTTACCTGGTATCGTTATCATCGATACGAAGTGTTGATATACCAGGTTCGATGTTGAAAAATCTTTTCGTGGATTTGCAGAGAGTGCGGGATTTGAACTCGTGGATTTACTTATTACACAAACGTTTAGTAAGGGATCCGTTCTAAATTTGGCTATTTTATCAGCTAGTTGAGCTACATTTTCAAGTGGCGCTAAGCTAGCGGAAAGATTTGTTGGCAAACGTTGTAGCCGTAAGGTTTTCAAAAAATGTTCATTTAAAGATCTACAGTGCACACAAAAAAGACCACCCTGAATAACTTTTGATCATCGGATTTTCACGTTCTAGGACTCAATCTTCATGGTTCGATGAGGTGACCTCAAAAATGGTATTTAGTAAGTGCAGACGATATTTTTAGTTACGAAATCAGATACAAAAACGTACCTTTAATGAATAAACATACCTTGTTAACGGCGGATTCAGATTTCTGACCCCCTAAATATCGACGCTATTTTTGTCATATGGTCCCAATAATTTGGTTACGGGAGCGCTCCAAAGTTTGAACCCCTTAATGGTCCTTTTACTTTTAGCGTATTTTGCTATATCTCGAAAACTTTTTAAGCTAACTGAAATATTCTTTGAATACAATTATGAAATTCGTTTCCGTAGATATAGTGAAATCCGCAACAAGTAAAATTAACATTAGTTGGTCCATTCCTTGGAGTGCTCTGCTGACCAAACTATGGACCTCCTATATTTCGGGGATCAGAAATCCGAATCAGTCGGAAAAAAGGTTTGTTTGTTCAAGGAAAGTACGTATTTATGTCCGATTTCGTAACTTAAAATATCGTCTGCACTTCTTAATTAGCATGTTAGAGGTCACCCCTCGAACGATGAAGATTAAGTCCTAGAATGTGAAGATCAATTATTACATAATTATTAAAATCAATTATTACATTATTATCAAAAATTATTCAGGGTTGTCTGTTTTTTATTTGTCGTCCCCTAACTGCAATGCGGAAAGAAGTTTGCGAATTCGTTTATTTTCAGAGTCTGTAAATTGCGCAATACTACTTCCTTTAAGGAGGGTCAGGACCCTTTAACGCCTTAAACGATACAATGAAATACCATATTTTCGACACACTGTAACTATCTTTGAATTTATCCTAATGCTATGAAATTTTTTTTATCATTTTCTAGCACTATTATCAATATAATTAAATAGCTAAATTCAAAAAAATCATTCATAAAAAAAATTACATACTTTTTTTAATATAGTGAAATTTTTTTATTTTCGAAAAAGTGAGTTTCATTTTGCGCAAAGCGTACAAGTCAAATATCATCAAAATAATGTCACACTAATTTTAAATTAAAGTTATAATTACCCTAAACCTGTGTTACCTAATATTATTTTGATATACATACATTTTAATTTTCTAAAAATTAAAAAAGTTTAAATTTTTCAAATTTCTATATTTTTGGCACATTACACAATTATTTAAAAAATTTTTAAGAGAGTAATGGTTTTTATAGTAGGTACCAGTTATAGCAAACCATATCATAAAACTTTTCCTAAAGTTTCGTACAATTCTATCTATTAGTTCTTTGTACGCAGTGCGCACAAGTTCAACATATCACATTTTGAGAAAAATGACTTTAAAGTTAAAAATTTGTTTTTTTCAAATACCACTCAATATATTTTTCTAAAAATGCCTAAATAAATAAAATAAATCATTTTACAATACCTACATACAACTTAAACAGTAATACATTAACTAAATTTGACTTATAAACAAAATAAAGTAAAATTTCACAACGACTTGTCACATAACGAGCATCGAGTCAAAGAGTAATCAACTTTTCAAACTTTAGAAATGATTGATACAAAAACCAAACCAACCTAAATGATAGATTTTTGAGATTTATAAAAATCTAAAAGATGATGTTTTAAAATAAATACAACAAAAAAGATTTTCATGTTAGTAACTTTTAAAAAATTGTTGATAAAAATGACCACAAATTTAAAATTTTGATTATTATAACAAGATCCATTTTTATATTTATCTAGAAATCCCAAGTAACCTCAAAGACATAGATATAAAGGAATAAATTTCTTACATTTTATTATTTTATAATAAAATCAATATAAAAAAAAACATTTAAAAATTAAAAGCCACCAGAAATATACATAACCCCCCCCCCTTCACTTTTTTTCATTCTCTCATTTTCACAAATCTTTTTTTGTCGTTTGACTCTACGAGCTACAATAGACTGTTCACTAGCTCGCTTTTCAGCTTTTGTATGCGGAGTTTATCTTGAGCATGAAGGTTTTGCTTTGCTTTTTTGTTGATTTGTAGCTCCAACAGTTTCATAATAGACATCAAAGACTTTTTTCCATCGTTAAAAACACAAACACCCATATATGCAGCTATTTCGGCAACAGTTTTGCCAGCACTAGCAAATTTAGGGCAAAACTTCCATATGAGTGAGTTTAACGACTCATTTGGGTTTTGGGTCTTACCCCCCAAACATCTTTTCAAAAGAGACGGATCCTTAAATATTGGCTTTATTGCCTCCATAACAACTTTAGCAACCAGCATTGGGTGCTTATACTCATGCACTTTGTTGTTATGCACAGCTTTATTATAGCTGCACCAACTATTTTCGCCTTTCGGACAAAATCAGTGCATCGGCTCTTTATCCGTGCTGCAAGTATGAGCCCATATGGCCCAAATCGCTGTTCGCATGTTGATTGAGTTATTGCTGTTTTGGCGAATTGCATTGCCATAATAACTTGTAATTCTATTTATTGTTACATCTGTCAATCTTCCCCGACCACCTATCGTCTTACCATCTGAAAGCCTTTTTTTGCCATATGAAGTTTTGAGTTTTCGCGAACGAGTGCCCATTCTCTTCTGTATGTGTCCCACACACTCCACTTTGGTTATCGAATACTCCACTTTGCCTCACAAATAGCCTGGAAAGTTTTACAATCACCATCGCCAATGTATGTTTCATACTTGACGTCATATTTTTCTTCAGATCTTTGGAAAATCCTCTTCATGCCGTCAACCTCCATTTTTCCAGAAGAGCCGGCATGATTTTTCTGGCACACTGTTTTATGAGAAGATAGCCACTTACGATATCTCAAGCCAAACTTTGGACCCTTGTACGAAGCACAACCTTAGCAGAATGTCGACATTACTTCTATGTCAACAGCTTTTTCTGTCTCACCGCCTACCAGGGTACATACGCCTATTAAAGACGTATGACCTCTGGTTTTCCAGGTGCCGTCTCCACTGACGGTAAGACTGTTTGGATTTTCTGATAGAAATTTTTCCTCGTTAACTGCCTGTTCCATGGATGACAAAGCAACTTCTTTTGATACTTCAAATATTTTTGAATTAATTTTATCATAAGATTTCTGAGTTATGGGCTTGGGCAAACACATCACAGAACAAAATGTCTGCAGACTTGAAAGTCCACCACCAATGCACCGCATTGCAAAAACAGATCTTCTGTTTATTTCTGGAATGTTGTTTTTCACTCCTATCAGTTTGCAGCTTTTAAAAACATCCCTTTTCTGACCTGCTTGACATGTTATTTCAAAAGATGACAACAATCCACACTGGGATTTCTCAGTCATTTTCAAGAAAGCATGACAAATTCCACAAGCAGCCACATTATTGAAAAAACTTATCAAGGAAGCAACATCAATAAGGCGATAACCATCAAAAATCTCTTTAGTTTCAGTTTCGATATCCTTGAAACTGGAACATGACATCGAAAACTTTTTCTTAGAAGCACTTTTAAAATCCTCTTTTTCAATAAAAACATTGCAACTGCCCACTTTTACACTTTGCCGAAATTGATTTCCACGAAATCTTCTTTTTTTTGGTCTCTGACCAGATCTACGAGGATTATTCATGATTATTTATAATAAATAAATCAAACCGAAACTAGATTTTTGAATAAATGTAAGCTAATAGACGAATGTACAAATATTGATCTAAGATTAAAAAACGCATGCAATTCGCATATAAACAAATAAAATCTGCAAAGGGTTGGAGCAGAGTTGAGTTGTAGACACTTTAAATCTCAGATTATTATTAAAAACTATAAGATAAGCCCGAAATGAAGCAATTTGCGACCACGCCCACTGAAACAATTGTTGGTGAGTGACTTGTCTTCTAACCCTTATAACTTTTGAACCAATTGAATGATTTTGAAATGTAAGATATGAAAATGCGCAGAATAACGCAAGGAATAAAAAAAAAATGATTCTTGAAAAATCGATTTTTTTGAAAGTTTTAAGGGTCCTGACTATTATATTTATTAGCTGCTGGAAGATGAAACAAAATATCTGAAACTGTCGATTAAGTTTCTGGGTCAATATCTGCTATAATATTGCTATAGTTCGTTTGGTCGTTAGTAATTCCTGATAAATTAAAATTACTTAACAAACCAAAATTTGATATTATTCTTCCATGTTTAGTGGTAGTTTAAAAAGTATACGTGCATATAGAGATTCAGTAAGATTCTGCTCAATTTTTAATTTTAAGCAAATTAAACTGAATTCATGTACTAACGTAATTTTAACATGTATTCTCAGTTTAGAATTAAATTTATATTAAAATTTATACTAATAACGAAAAACCTAATTTATAAGGGGAACAAATTGCATAATTAAACCAAACGAATGACCATAATAACCAATTTGAAACGTCACTCGCGTAGTAAACAATGCAAAAATTCAAGTAATATAATCTAATAATTTTTCCAAGAAGGTTTCTTTCAGCGTGCTGCGATGAACGCGGTCACCACTGGAGAGAATATAAAAGGATAAATTTTCTCAGAACAATTTATTCAAAATATTAGTATAACTTTATCAAAGGAATAAACATTTTTAACAAACATTTTGCAGCCGTTATGCGACGAAGGTAAGCGGCAGACTTCCCTTAGACTGAGGATGTTTATCACAGGGTTATCTTTTCTTCAAAATCTTTATTAATGTGCCGCTATGACTCTGGGGATAGAACGTTCGCACTCCAGTAAGGTGAACCGAGTTCGAATCCAAGTCACGGCTGGGCAATACGAATTCCGTATCCGGCTTGCACAGGGCTGATGGATCATGGGTTAGAGTCCCCTTGCCGTCAGGCTAACAGTAGAACGTGGTCTTCCTCTCCATGTAACGTAAATGTTGATTAGTTCCGTTGAAAAGTACAAATTTCTCCAGGAGCTCCCTTATCTTCTGGATTAGGTTCGAAATTACAGGGCTACGGAGTTGAACATTAGTAGTCGTAAACCCAAAATTGGGTCGGTTGTTCAACGATGGTTATAAAATAAAATAAAACTTTTTCTCGCCAAGCTTGCGGGAGTGAAAAATATTAGTGAGAAACTGGTTAAAACTGGTGAGAGTGGCGAGTACATCAAAGGAATATGTAAATAAATTAAGAAACAATATTCTCTTCTGAGCTTAAAAGTAGCTAATGTAACTTTTGAATTATACATTTTCATTATTCATATCATATGTAATTTTCATAAAGTACTCAATGTAGTGTATAAAATAATTTGATGTTTAATTAGCACTAAATATATTTCTTCGGCAATAAATATATTTCTTCAGCAATAAATATCTATCTATATTATATAAAACGCTAATACGTACGTATGTATCAATAAAACCGATGATATTTCTTTTCTCGCGCTGGCAACAGTTTTCATTTTTAATTGATTGGATTCGGCGCGCAAGAGCACGTAGTGAGCATCATATGGCTAATCCATGCTATATAAAACGCTAATACGTTTTAATTGATAGGCTTCGGCGCGCAAGAGCACGTAGTGAGCATATCATATGTCTAATCGGGTGAATTCTCACCGAATTATCTTCATCGAAGCCGATGCTTTACATCCGGCGTTCAGTACTATTTCATATTGTTTTACAACACATGGTTTTAGCCCTCTGGTGGGAAAAGCTTTAAAACAAAGCTTACAAAAGTTACTTTTCTCAACAACTGAAATTTAGAATAGTGTGATTAAGAAAAAAACGTGAACTGTTTGCAATATCAAATTAACTAGGAGGTTCCGCCCCCTGCTCGCTGGCGCTCGCCAACCCCCGGAACTGCTTTCGCAGTTCATTTCGGATTGCTTCGCAGTCCAATGCTCGCTTTGCTCGCTCATTGGATACGTTCTTAACGTCTAGTTTTTGTATACTTTTTTGAATACTGAAGTTCCGAAAACTTTTCACTGTAGAAAATTCTAAACCTGTACATTTCAATATTAATTTGAAATTGCAGACAGTTCACATATTTTTCTTAATCACACTGTTCTAAATTTCAGTTGTTGAGAAAAGTAACAGTTGTAAGTTTTGTTTTAAAGTCTTTCCCAACAGAGGGCTAAAACCATGTGAAAAAACAATATGAAATAGTAGTCTGCCACTGAACTCCGGATGTAAAGCATCGGCTTTGATGAAGATAATTTTGTATTTTTAATTCTCTGAAGGGCGCCACCCTAATAATATGGAATTTGTAAAATAAATGTATATATTTTTGATTGTTGATGAAGCCCATCATTTTGTGTTTTCATCTGTATTCAGAAGCAGAACAACTATAAGTTTTTTTATTCTATCACAAAAATATAAAATGTATAAAAAACAAAGAAAAGAGTAAGAAAAGGAGTATAGTCATAGAAAAAGTTAAAATTATAATATAGTATTTGTCAGTTAAAATAGAACTTTTGGTTTAAGTCATTGCTAACAATTCAAATTTCTCCGAGGCAATTCTAAAGTATAAATTAAGGCAGTATTGTTAAGTTGAAACACACTATTTTTAGTTTTTATGTTAACAATGCAATTCAATTTTTCGCAAAAACGATTGTTTCCATTGTTAAATTCAATGCCAACAATTTTTTCTGAGGCAACTCTTAACCTCTAAATATCATTTTTTTATGTATACATTTCTAAATGTCAGTATTCAACCACAAAACAACTTGAAGTCCTCTAATTTAGCATGAAGTTGTAAAATATAATGAAAGAGGGTCATAGCAATAATGAAAGTAGAAGTAAAGTTAGAACTGTAAAATTAAAACAATATTTTTAATCAATGAGCCAAGTTCTTCAAGAAGCAGTTGTAGAAGTAGGTTGTTTATTTAAAACTTTTTATAGAATTTCTTTAAAAACACAAATGTTAATTTGGGCATTTGGCGATACAACACTTATAGAATTGAAGGATTTGTTACGTCAAGCGCTCAGGTATCATAATTTTGATCTAGTTGCGCTTCTATGTCATTTTGATTTATTAAGTTAACTTTCAAAAAATTCTATGGCTGGCAACAGCATTTTTATTTTTTAAGTTGTTGATTTTTATTTCTTTTAGAATTCGTTATTTTTTTAGCGAAATGTTTTTTTACCTAACAGAATTCTTTGCCGACTGATATATGAAGAAAATAAAGTAAATATTTAAGTGTTGTGAAAAGAATCTTATTTAGTTGTACAAAGTACTTCAGTCAAAATTTGGGAGCCACGTAAGAGAATTATATATATTAGATCAGAAACACATCATTAAAAGGCAGAATGCTTTGGTGTTTTCAAAACGTAAACAAAACAAAGCAAACGTTGCCACCGGCGGAAAAGAAATACAGCCAAAATTTGGGAGCCACGTAAGAGAATTATATATAATAGATATTGAAATGCACAGGTTTAGAATTTTCTACAGTTAAAGTTTTCGGAACTTCAGTGTTCAAAAAAGTATACTAAAGCTAGACGTTAAGAACGTATGCAGTGCG
Organism: Parasteatoda tepidariorum; assembly: GCF_982258835.1. Classification (NCBI taxonomy): domain Eukaryota; kingdom Metazoa; phylum Arthropoda; class Arachnida; order Araneae; family Theridiidae; genus Parasteatoda; species Parasteatoda tepidariorum. The sequence continues at coordinate 129,956,473 of NC_141756.1, forward strand.
CGAGCAAAGCGAGCATCGGATTGCGAAGCAATCCGAAATGAACTGCGAAAGCAGTTCCGGGGGTTGGCGAGCGCAAGCGAGCAGGGGGCGAAGCCTCCTAGTATTTCATTATTTTATGCGCATTTAATTTTATCTATATTTATTTAAATAAAAGTAATTTTAAAATTTATTAAATGTGTAGTTATCCACTTGTAAATAAGGAATAAAGACTTGTTCTACCAAGAAGAGTTTGTATTTAAAAATGTTTTCTCTTCTAAATTAATTTACTTTTCATTCGACAAGTTGGTTCTCTGTCTTTGCCATTCATTATTGCTTTGAGTTTGATTTTTAAAAAAATAACTGATTACACTTATTTATTCAATAATTAGTTTGCAGTGAATAAATAATAAACTTTTTTATTATTAGTAATATTAAGAATTTTAGTTGCAGTACTAAATAATATTAAAAATTATTTTTACATTTAGTCAGACCTGTGTGTGTGATCTAACAATTTAAAAAAATGAAAAATTATAATTGGAATAAAAATAAGTCCTATGCCATGCTGAAATGCCTCAATGTTTCGCTTCGGACTGCTAAGACCCTAAGTACGTCCCTGATTGTCGTAATATGTTGAAAATATTGGAGCTTTAAATACCATGTAAAATGGTCTAAAAATTATTTAAACGATATAGATTTACGTAACGCGATGTTAGAAGAGGCAACTGGTACTAACATGACATCAAAATGTCGAAATTAAAACTTAACCATGGCTGAAAAAAACTAGCTGACAAAATAAATTTCAAACAGTAATGGATTTCACGTACACTGATAATAAAAAACGTACATGGTACACTGATAAAAAAAAAAGCGATTACCTAAATATGATATTTTGAGTGTGAAAACCCGGATGGAAGGATATTATCTATAAAAAGGTTATAAAAGCAACAGAAAAACGATGTGGTTTTTCAATTAAATTGTCATTCATTGAGCTTGTAAAGTTATAAATTAAATTCATAGTATGCGCGTTATAATATCTTGGTCAAAGTATTGGAATTTGAAAAACATGAGGAAGTTTGTCTGCAGACGGAACCCAATTTTTTCCAACCCCCATAGAGAGTAGTAGCATATCTTGAATTTTTAATTGTACTTTTTAGACTGCTGTTATTTTTTAACTATGGTTTTAATGAAGCAGCAATTTTTCTTATAGGAAAGAGCTATGATGTTAAATGACCTGTATAACGTAGTACAACAAAATACAGGTAAGATTATAATTCTCATGTCTTATCAATTTTGAAATCTTTACGTCTTTTGTCCAAAAATTTAAATTTTCTAATATCTGTTGCTGTTTCATTTGCTGAATTTTTCTTTTTCAAAACCAACACGGACGAAAAACTACTATAAACATGAATTTTGGAGGGAGCCGTAATCTGAGAAATAAGGTTCCAGTAGTTTGGACAGAATTTGGACCCCCTTAATTTTACTTTTTGCGTATTTCATCGTATCCTGAACGTATCTATCAAATTAAAAGATTTTTCACACGAAGCTTCACATGAGAGAATCCATTCCAGAAATAATTTCAAGCAAAATAAAACTTTTACCAAATATTTTTATCTTCATTTTAAATAATGCAATTTTAAATGGTGAAATATAAAATTTGAGCGAAATCGACCCAATAGTTTCTGAGAAATCAATTTTTAAATATAAGACTTTTTTTCAAGCAGTACGACTTAAGCATTTTTAAAAATACGACTTTTTTAAAACTCAATTTCTAAGGAACTATTCGACCGATTTCCCCACATTTTCAATTTCACCATTTGAAATTGCATTATTTAAAATGATGCAAAAATTCTATACCTTACAATTCAAAATTTCTTCAACCATTTTTAAATAAAATAATTATTCAAAATTTTTGCATTGAATTATCTATGGATAAACAAATTTTATTATTTTGTGCAGAATCTTTTTTATTTTCGTTGGAAGTTCTTGAGATATAGTGGAATGCGCAAAGAGGTAATATTGAGAACGAGCAACCTGCATACGTAGGGTAATCGAGTAATGTTGATTATTTTAACTAGTCTATAACTGAAAACTTTCAAAAATCAACTGATCATGTTCAAAATTAATCAGGATTTATTAAAATCATAACTCAAAATTAGCTTAAATCGAAAATAACTTCACGTGACTCAAAAAGAGGCAAGATTAGGCCGTCAGAATCCACTTAATTCGTAAGCGGATTATGCCAAACCGAAACTTGTCTTACGGTAAAGTGATGCTGTTTACAGAGGTGTCTTATTCTATGCCTGTTTTTGACAAAACTGTGTTACATTTGTGATATATTGCAAACACAGAAGAATATTTGGTTTGAGAATTAATATTTTTTTATTCAAAAATTACAATTTTGTTTTGTCATTTTGCGCTATAAGTAAACTGGTTAATACGTATACATACATAAGAACTTTTTGGAAATTCTTTCACGTCAAAGTTTGATCCTAAATGGTAAGTAGGAAATGGAAATATTTAAGATTTAGAATTTTAAGTAGGGCCAGGATAGACTGGTTGTTAGGACGTTGGGCAAGTGTTCAAGTGGTCGTGAGTTCGAGCACCGCAAGCAGAAGTAATGGTGACTAATGCACGTTAAATCTGTCGGGTCACAAAGTCTTCTATGTTCCCAAAACAAATCATACCTCTGGAAGTGCTGAATTGGAGATTGATCGTTCTCTGGTTCAGGTCAAAATTACGACCTATGGATGAATAAATGCGTCCACCCTGTAATTGGGGTGTGATGTATGTGTGTGATTGAATTTGTATGTTTGGCCATAAATGGCGTCACTGAAGCACAAGAAACACACCTCTGCCTAAAATTCGCTTAGTTTCACCAAGCAAGCCTGTTGGTATTAGCCAGTAGCATTAGAAACAACTACAACAGAATTTCATGTTTTTTTACTGGCGATGCAAATAATACTTAAAACTTTATTTATTTTTGCTTATCTTTTTTTTTGATCCCTTCTTCCTGAAAAACTACAAAAAATAAATACTTATACATTTATACATATATGAATTTTCTTGTGAATAATATTGAGTTTATTCAGGGCAATAAACTAAACACGAATGTTGTAGTTTTAAATTTTTTACTATTATTAGCTAAAATATGTTAGCAAAATGCATTTTGCAAAATAAAATTCGCGCAAAAGTTTTTTTTAAAAATAAATATAAAAATACAATAGCAATTTTTTATCTGTGTTTATATCATAGATAGTTTAAAGAATTTAAAGTGCGACGTAAAAAAAGTACTACGTCTTGTGGAATTAAAATAAAGAATGAATTTTAAATTTTTCTTTTTTAAGATTTGAATATTGTTAAAATTGCAAATTTTGTTTTAAAATTTGCTAAATTATTCACAAAGAATATATTATTGAAATTGCTTTTGTAAAATTTCTAAAATTATGTAAAGATTTTTTCCTGTTGAAGAATTTTTTATGCTTACATGATTGTTACTGATATTGTTTAAATGGAATTTAAGCAACTATACCTTTAGTGTAAATCAATTCCAATAACTTAAAATAAATTGACATTTGACAGAAGAATTGACTTTTAATAGAAAATATTTCATTTACCAACCAATATTCGAAATGCACCGTAAAATTGGGTATTAGTATATCACACTCGTTTCAAAAATGTTTTACCAATTTACTTTAATACCAAAATAAATTGAATGAAGTAAAAGTATCGAAACAAATAATTTAATACAAATTTTAAAAAATGCTTTTAAAAAAACCCACAAGCAATACTTCTTTATGGTTATTTTTTTATACATATTCTACAAAATTAGTAATTTATTTTTATAACCGTCATTGTAAAGTTGACCCAATTTTGGTTTTACGACTACTAATATTCAACTCCGTAGCCTTGTAATATTGAACCCAATCCAGAAGACAAGGGAACTCCTTGATCTAGTATTGGGAGAAATTTGCCTTCGTGAAAGACCCCTTGATGAAACTAACCCGCATTTGCGTTACATGGAGCGGAAAACCCCGGAAGCCCTTCAAGATCCCTTGAACCCATTATCCGTCTTCCACTAAGGATATTATTTTTACGTCAGCACTGCTGTCGGTGCAAGCCGGGTGCGGAATTCAACCAGCCACTTCATTTGCGGGTGAACGCTCTATCCCTTGAACCACCTATCCCCTGCAGCATTTAATATTCACAGTTTTTTACATAAAAAGAAACCAATTTTGTATTTAAGCAGCATTAAGCTTAAATCGATTCTAACACGCGTATGTCTGACATTAAATTAATTGATATTGGCAATTTAATAAGGAATAACGGAATCTTAGTTTTAGACTTAATTATTGAATGATAATTCTAATTACTATTGGAAATATTTAACAGAAAATAGTTTATTTACTATTTATTATATGATATATAACGTGAATTGAATAACTGCATTTGCACCATAAATGGAGAAACACCAACTTCGAGCAAAAACATGATTTATTTTAATAGCGCATAGGATTGCAGTTAATCTAAACCTTCTAAAACAATGCTAATTTAATGGAATTTAAAAATCAACTTTGATTCAAGTGACACTAAGACTAAAAATAAACTAACTTCAAAAGATCGACATATTTTAAAACTAATAAAGGAAACCCCTCTTGACCTCATAAATAGAAATATATTTACCATATAGCAGCGATTTCAATTTCATTTCGTTCCTACATAACTATATTTTATTTTAATTTATAACCGTCGTTCAACAGCCGACCCAATTTTATGGGTTTCCGACTAGTAATGTTCAACTCCTTAGCCTTGTCATTTTGAACCCAATCCAGAAGACAAGGGAACTCCTAGATCGAGTATTGGGAGAAATTTGCCTTCGTGGAGGACTTTGCGTAACTATATTGTTGTTGTCGTAGCCATTAAGGCAGTGGGGGAGCGACTGTTCTTGTTTTCCAGTTTCATCATCTGTGGCCACGAATTCGACTTCTGCCACACCCATACGTCACACCCGTTTATAGAGCGGACCTATTCATACATCCATTCATTCATTCATCCACATGCAGTAATTTTGACCTGATACCATAGAACGATCAATATCCAATCCAGTACCCTTGAGGCATAATTTGTTAAAGGAACTGGAAGGACTTTGTGATACGACATATTTAACGTGCATAGGTCATCAAATAACTATACAAATTCGTTGTTATACTAATCACTTAAAAATAAAAAAAATTGAATATATATTCTGAATTAATAAATAAATTTTTAATACTTAGTAATGTTTATGCATACAAAAAGTAGAATCTTTTTTTTTTTTTAATAATAATATCGGAAGTATTATGATTTTAAAAAAATTATAATAATAAACCACTTTGTTCATATTTTTAACGTTATTATGAGTCACATCTGAGCTGATTTCTTACACAATTTTGATTCATTTAATGCAGTGTTAGAAGTTTAAAAAACTTTATTTAGATGGAGATTTATCAGAAAGCGCCCAAGAAATGATAAATGATTAGTTAACTAAAAAATAAATTGACTAGCGCTGAAAAAGAAAGACAAAATTTTTTCTACTTTCACTTTTAAAACTCTTGTTTTGTTCCAAAACGTTTAGATTAAGGGAAATTTCGGGGATGTAATAGCTTACTTTGGATGTTTCTGCATTTTACATTAATGGTTTACCATAGTAGGAATAGTGTGATTTGGCTCAGATTTATCTAGTAATAAAAAAGCCATGTATTTATATATAAAAAAAAATGTGTTTTGTATTGCTCCCACTATTTAACTAGGGACTCTGAAATTTAATCGAAATTCATTCAAGCAGGAAAATTTAGAAATAATGATTTGTTCAAAAACATTTAGACTATGAGGAATTTCGGGAGTTTTCTTAATGAGTATATTTCTTAAAAAATATTACCTATTAACTTCAGAAAATAATATTTTAATTGGATTCTTAAATACTTATGTCTCTTTGTGTGACTCCGTCTTAAAAATTAATAAGAGAAATCTATTTTACGCTTTTATAAATATATATATACGTAAGTTATTTTTCTTATTAATTTATTTTAAAGTAATTAATAAATTTTGAGTTTTAAAGTATACAAATCATTTTACAAATTTACTTTATTTTAAAGTAATTTCAAATGAAAAAAAAATGGAATAAAATCGGTCGAATAGTTTCTGCAAAATCCAATCTTTAAAAATGCTTCGTTGAAATTTTTAAAATTTTGTATTTAACCATTTAAAATTAAATACTTCAAAATTATGTATAAATCAGTATACCCTGTAATTAAAACATTTTTAAACTGCTATTAAACAATATAATAAAAAATAATTAAAATTATTCTTTACATGTAATTATTTTCGGATAAATGAGTTTTATATTTATGTGCAAAAATATGCAATATGCAATAAATATTTTTTAATATCACTATGACGTATATTTTTCACTAATTTTTTTTTTTTTTTTGCTACTATCAAGGATTCTTAAGAACCCCAAAAATTAATTGTAATTCAATTGGAGTGAACACTTTCTGTTGGGAAATTTTTATACTATTAAAGTTTTTTTAAACATAAAATGGTTATAGACAAATGAAATTTTTTGAAAATGTCTGATTATTACTTTTTAGATTTATTATGATGGATTAAAGTTGCAAGTCAGTGAATAAAAAAATTAAAAAGAAAAAACAATTTTCAAAAGAAAACAAGCGTTTAGCAAATGGTTTATTCATTGATTTGGTGAATAGTGTCTATACGCACCATTTTATTTCTTAAATAAAATATAATTAAGACATCCTAATAAATGTAATGTAAGCATTCGACAGATTCCCTTAATTTTTAAACAGAAGACTTTTTCAAGCAATACGACTTACGCATTTTTAAAAAAATTCTCAGGATTCGACTGATTTCCTTAAATTTTGTATTTCGCCATTTTAAATTGCATTTTTTATAACGATGCTAAAAATGTATACCTTACAATTCATTCATTACATTTTATTCAAAAATTACAATTTTATGTCATTTTGCATTGTAAACTGGTTTATACATATGAAACATCTATACTATCTATAAGAACTTTTTTGAAATTTTTTTCACATAAAGGTTTGGTCCCTAATAGGAAATAGAAATATGTAAGATTTAGAATTTTAAGTAGGGCCTGGATAGCCTGGTAAATAATGCTTTGGGTCCATGTCCAAGAGGTCGTGAGTCCTATCACCGCCGGTCGAAGTAAATGATGAGTGGTGCACGTTAATTCTGTCGGGTCACAAAGTCTTCTATGTTCGCAAAACAAATCATACCTCTGGGGTATTGAATTAGAGATTGATTGTTCTCGGGTTCAGGTTAAAATTACGATCTGTGAATGAATAAGTGGATCTATGAATGTGTCCGCCCTGTAAATAGGCTGTGACATGTGTGTCATTGAATTCACATTTTTGGTCAGAGATGGCGTCACTGAAGCACTTCTTCCATACATTAGCTTAGTTACACTAAGCAGGCTTGCTGGTATTGGCAAGTGGCATTAGAATCATATAGCAGCCATTATTTATCATATAGTATTATTTATCATGTAGCCATTATTTATGATTATTTATCACAGAGCAGGCATTTCAATTTCGTTTTTATACATAACTATTATTTTTGATATTGTCGTAGCCATTAAGGCACTGGGGGTGTGATTGTTCTTGTTTTCCAGTTTCGCCATCTATTACCAAGAATTCGACAACTGCCACACCCACACGTCACACCCACTTATAGAGCGAACCCATTCATACATCCTTCCATTCAATCATTCATTCGTAATTTTGACCTGAACCAAAAAACGATCAATCTCCAATCCAGTACCTCAGAGGCATAATTTGTTATCGGACCACGAAGGACTTTGTCACCCAACAGATTTAGCGTGCACTAGTCACCACATAACTATACTAATTCATTGTTACACTAATTATTTAAAAGTAAATTTATTTAACGAAAAAAAAGTTTATATATTCTGATTTAATAAATGAAATTTTAATTCTTAGTAATTTTAATGCTTACAAAAGTGGAATTCGTATCTTTTTATTACAGAATAATATCGGAAGTATTATAATTATAAAAAAAATGATAATAAAGCACTTTGTTCATATATTTTTCGTTTTTCGTTATTATAGGTCGTATCTGAGCCGATTTGTGTCGGAGTTTTGATTAATTTAATCCAGTGTTAGAACTTTTAAGTCCATTATTTAAATAAAGCTGTACTCAGAAAGCGCCCAAAAAAACATACGTGATTAGTTAACTAAAATATAAAGTAACTAGTGCTGAAAAGAAAGATATAAATTATTCTACTTTCGCTTTTAAAAGGTATTTTGGAATTCATATTTGCCCAGACAAAAATTGAATTATCTTAACCCCTTGTCCGAATCCAATTCGAGCAATTACTACACGTAGTTTGTGATGCCAGGCTTCGGGCAGGAAAAAAATTAACGTTTCTATTTTGCGAAACCCGAGCTGAGCTTGTTTCTACTTTAGGATACTTAATTCACTATTTTCCCATTAGTGGTCCTAGTTTTTTACCGATTACAACTTCAGTCGAGGAAGGGAAATGTGGGTGGGGGTTTTGGGATATACCATACTGTAAAAGATTTTTAAAATTAAGGTATTGAAAATCATATTGTTGTGTTTTTATATTATATTTGGATTTAAAATTTTGTTTCATTTGTTTTAATTGATTTGTTTAATTGTTTTAACTGAATAAGACTAGTGCTAACGTCTAATTGGACGTCTACTAGTAACGAAGAATATATATATATATATACATATAAGTTATTTTTATTAGTAATTTATTTAAAAATAATTGAATTTTAAGTTGTGAAGTGCACAAATCATGTTATTTTAAAGTAATTTAAAATGGAAAAAAAATCGTGAAATCCGCGAAACAGCTTTTGAGAAATCCAATTTTTAAAAATGTTTAGTTGAATTTTATTTCGCGATAATTTCTCAACCGATTGCATTTAAATTTTGTATTTTACCATTTCAAATTTACTTTAAAATATGTAAAAATTTGCATACCCCTGCATTTCAAATATTTTTAAACTGCTATTAATTAATGTAATAAAAAATAATTAAATTTATTCTTTATGTGTATCTATTTTCGGATAAAGCAGTTTTATATTTATGTGCAATATGTTTAAAATATTTTCGAGATTTAATGAGTTATGCTAAGAAGTGAATTTATATTTATGAGTCTTAAATTTTGATCGCTCCCCCGCGAAATTATTAGGAGCAGAGTACGACTACACCATATTTTGGACGTCAAAAATTCAAATTTGTTTAAAAAAATACCTCTGCTCTACCTAAAAATACTACGTTAGGTATGAAAGTATACGTTTTCGCACCTGATTTTGTAATTTAAAATATCGGGTTCTCTATATAATCAGCTTATTTAAAGGTAGGCTTTCGAACTATTAAGATTGAATCTTTGAAGGCGAATAACCGATCATTAAATCAAGAGTTATTAAAGGAGTTCATTTTTTTGTGCACTGCTCACAGTATAGAGGTGCCTGTGATAATGATGTTATTTTAAATAACCCAGTCAGAATTATGAACGCCTCTGTAGTACTAAAGAAAAAGGTTTTAATTCATATTAAAAACCATTCATTAATATGAATCTGATCTATATGAATCCTTTGATTAATATGAATCTGATTAATATATATCCCACGATCAATACGAATCCTTTGATTAATATGAATCCCTTCATTAATATTACAACAAATCTAGATATTTTAGTTTCAATATCTTATGAAATTATTACCGATTCAAAAACAACGGTATTTTTATATTTATCATAAATTATTTATTTTTCGTGTATATCTTTAAGTGGAAATTTAATATTATATTTGATAGGGACCTATTTTATTGGTAAAAAAGTTTTAAGTACTAAAGCCAGTTCATTCCAAAGTCTAACGCAGTCCTTCTTATTTGCCTTAATTCGCTTTTCAATTTTTTTTATCACTTTTAATCGTTTTAATTTTGTTTTTACTCTTATCTAAAATTTCGTGTGGTCTACTTTCAGATTAACTTTATTTTAACCCATTTTCGGCCAAAGTTGAGCAGACGCACCATTTCAATAAATATTTTTTTATTAACATTGTGACGTATTTTTTTCACTAATTATATTTTTCTGCAATTGCTAAGGGTTCTTAAGCCACCCAAAAATTAACAGTAATTCAATTGGAGTAAGCACTTTCTGCTGAGAAAATTTTTTATGCTATTGAAGTTTTCGTTTAACTTAAAACGTTGAATGACAAATGAAATTTTTTGAAAATGTATAATTATTCCTTTTGAGATATAATTATTCCATTTGAAAATGTTTAATTATTCCATTATGCTTTTATGATGGATTAAAGCTGCAAGTCAGTAAATAAAATCAAAAAAATTCATAAAAAACAAGCATTCAGCTAAATGGTTTGTTCATTGATTTGGTGAATGGTGCCCATAAAAAAAAAATAAAAAACCATTTCATGCATGAAATTTTTTTTGTGTCTTAATGAATGTAATGTAAGCATAGTTCAATGAAAATAACACCACATTTTATAGAATTTCTATGCCCGGCCTAAAATAGGAGAATTGAATGTGGTGTTTGTGGTAGGATAAGAAGAAATGTCTCATTCAATTACAAGAAATCTTCATTTGTTAAATAATCACACAAGTAAACTCCTAATGCATACTTTTCCATTTATTTAAAAAACAAATTGTCACAATTGGGGAAACATAATTCTTTTTTGGCAATGTATTTTTTTTATTGCTGCTTAAAAACTCTTCGTAAATTTATATTATTTACTGAACGTTGAAATTATAAATATTTCAGTTTTTTTTAATTTGAAAGTATTGCCCAAACGGGGTTATGTAGTTACTTTACATACATTGTAATGGTATACCGGGCCAATGTATGCCAGGCAATGGCACTTGATTTTTAAAAATAAACATCATTGAAGGATATCTTGAGCAAATGTCTGTCCAAACCATTTAAAGAAATTTATTTTTAATTGTTTTAAGTAGAGGGGCACAACATACGACCTGTACAGTCGTAGATATAGCCTGTGGCAGCAACCTAAACATGATTTTAAAAAATAGCAATTTTAAAAAATAAATAAAAAAAAAGTTCGGAAATTTTAAATTGCGCATTCAGGCTGGGATAGCCTGGTTGGTAGGGCACTGGGCCCATGTCAAAGAGTTCTTGGGTTCGATCCCAGCCGGCCGAAGACCGTGTAGTAAATGGTTATTGATGCACGTTAAATCTGTCGAATCACAAAATGCTTCATGTTCCCTTAACAAATCATACCTCTGGGGGTATTGATCCAGGAGTTTCCTTGTCTTCTGGATTGGTTCGAAATTACGAGGCTATGGAGTTGAAGATTAGTAGTCGTAAACCCCAAAAACTGGGTCGGATGTTCTACGACGGATTAAAAATAAAATAAAATTGCGCAATCAAGTTTTTAATGTACAAAACCTCAACCAATGTAGTTTCTCAATGGTGAATGCTACGGATCTACGCATAGTTTTGTAAATCCCAACATTTTAATTCGACATTATTATTGACGCCCTTCGTGAGTGGTGATTTCGTCGAAATGACTTTTAGATAATTATTGCTACCCATTTTCACGTAGTTTCTGAAATCGCAATTTTTTTTTCAGGAAATCGAAATACGAGTATGTTCTAACGCAGTGATTCTCAACCACTGTGCCGCGGCACTTTTGTGTGCCGCCAAATAATGGAAATGATACGTATATATATATATATATATATATATATATGTAATAACAGGGCTCCAACCCTGTTATTAGTGTTGTATTTAGCTTGAAATAATTGCAGTCATAAGCCATCATACGCTCTAAACAGGTTTATTAATGTAGGCTGGTATCGATAACAGTCACGTCCCCACTCCTGCGAAGGAGGGGGGAGTGGACAAGACTCCGGACAATCCCAGAACAGCTTATTTGGATCACATCATGATGAAAGGACGCGCAAAACTATGCGCTCTTAGGTTTTATACCAACATAGATTTGGAGTAAAAAGGCACATTCGTACATTCCTTGTATCCTTACGCTTTAAGGAAAATCATTTCTGCTTCCTTATATGGTAGTGAAAAAGGGAACGATTCTAAAAATAACTCTTCCCTTGAAATATAAATCTATTTATATTTCAATGGTATGTTTTCAGCCTTGAATTCCCAAAATAAAATCTCTCTACGCTTATTCTTTAACAAAGACATTTTATAAAAACGAAAGAGATTTAATTCTTTTATTAATACAAAAGTATTTACTTATTGTATTACATCCCCCCCAAAAAAAATTTTTGGTAAGCCAAAAAAAAATTTTAGAAAACTTTTAAATTTAAAATTTTTAGGTTGGTACGATTGTTCCTTTTTCCCTACCACAAACAACATTTTTTCAATTATGTAAAGAAGAAAAAAATTATTTACAATGACAAAAATATTAAAAACATTAATGCACTTCATCTGTTTAGACAACTAAACAGAAAGAAAACTGAAACATGTTTATAAACTATTCTACTAAAATTTTCAAAAAAATTTTTCACACAAAAATATACAACTTTTTATGGAAACGAACTGGACAACAAGTGTCATTTAATCAGAATTTAAGATTCTGTGTGGTTAAAAATATTTTTTACTTGATAAAATACAACTATTCTACTAAAATTTTCAAAAAAAATTTTTCACACAAAAATATACAACATTTTATGGAAACGAACTGGTCAACAAGTGTCATTTAATCAGAATTTAAGATTCTGTGTGGTTAAATGATTATTTACTTGATGAAATATAACTATTCTACTAAAATTTTCAAAACAAAAATTTTCACACAAAAATATACAAAATTTTTATGCAAATGAACTGGACAACAAGTGTCATTTTTTCAGAATTTAATTTCAACATTTGTGGTTTTTGATATTTCCTATGCTTTGATACATGAACTTTTTCAAAATTTTGTTTACTTAAATTTCTTTTTAGTTATTTTGTTTTTGTAATCAGTTTCTTGATCATTCTTTCTTTTTCCTATTTTTCCTTTTATTTTTTGTTTTTGTTACCCTTTACATATTTTTTCGTCGATATTAACCTGATAATGAACGCATCCATTACCTAGATCTATCTTCGAATCATTTGAACTTTTTGGACATTCTTTCTTTCTATTTTTTGATGTTTACTTTTACTGAAACATCCTTAACATTCATTTTTTCGATGCTTACTTTTTTGAAACATCATTCTTTTCTTTTTTCGATGTTTACTTTTTTTGAAACATCTTTTTCATCATTTTTAACCTTAACATTTTGAGAATTCTGCTGTTTAATGTGCAAAGATAAGTTGTCACTTTTAGAATTAGCAGAGATGATCAGTCTCTTACCAAATAGAATAACAACTGGCCCGACACAATCAATAAACAAACAAAAATCCTTGCAAGTCTACAACCCTACTAAAGCATATAGTAAATCAGTATCAAGTATAAAACTTTGCTGAGTTAAAAAATTGGCCTATCGTAATAAGGGAGTCTCACAAATTTTGTTAAGTGTTAACTGTCCGTTTGTTTGGGTTTCACATTTTTTTAAATAGGAATATTTATTTTTGACCAAGTCCGAAAAATTAAAAGTATTACACTTTCTTTCATTTTATTTGAAAACTCTTCATTTTTAGGTTTAAAAGAAAGTTCTGAAAAATTTAATTTTTTATGTGGTTAAATCTAAAAAATCATTAGGAAACAAAAGTTTAAAAACTTAATTTAGTTTGCCGTCACTAGTTTAATTGACGTTTGAACCACATTTTTTTTCTTCAAAAACATTTTAAATGCACTAAAGAACTAAATTGTATCATAATTTTTGTAAAAAATAAATAAATAAATGAACAATAGAAATGCAATCTAATCCTTAATATACTATTCCATTATTCAAAATAAAATATTTAGATTACTACTCATATCTAATATTACTAAAATTTTTAATCACAACATTGAGAAAGAAAATAAAAATGAGAGAGTAAAAAAAAAATATATCTACAGTGAATCCTTTTCATTTGTCACTTTTTTTTTTTACCTTCATCCATTTTTCGTTGACGAGAGAGAAAAAAAAATATCACTTTTTTTTTTTTCGCGCACTTAAATCGTAGCAATTCATGAATATTCATGATTAAGATTCACGCACATTCACTTTTTATTTCACAACTTGAGTAGTAAGAATTGTAGGATCACTCGGTGTCGAATCACTACCATGAATGATGTTTCTTCAAACTTAGAGGCACTAAGGAATTGTAGGGTCATCTGATGGGATACTTTCACTGGTTTCAGGGGACAATTTCCAGCCATCGTCCTTCCTACATCAGCTTTTCAGGCGCGACGAGGTACAAGTAGTACGGGTGGAAAATCGCCATCCTTCCTTCAACGTTTTTTTCACTGCCGATTTTTTTCTCTTCTTTTAAGTCTAAGGGGGGAGAAGCTTTCCGGATGGGATGAGGTTTCAAAACGGATGGGATGAGGAAAATTTCAACGTAGCAGTCACAGCCGGTCCAAAGATTTCCTCAGCAAGAAACTATGCTGCCGACTTGTAATAACAGGGCTCCAACCCTGTTATCACTGTTGTATTTAGCTTGAAATAATTGCAATCATAAGGCATCATACGTTCGAAACAGGTTTATTAAAGGTAGGCTGGTATCGCTAACAGTTGACGTCCACTCTCCCTACGGGATGGGAATGGACAAGACTCCGGACAATTCCGGTACAGCTTATCAGGATCACATTATGATGAAAAGGACGCGCAAAACTATGCGCTCTTAGGTTTTATACCAACATAGATTTGGAGTAAAAAGGCACATTCGTACATTCCTTGTATCCTTACGCTTTAAGGAAAATCATTTCTGCTTCCTTATATGGTAGTGAAAAAGGGAACGATTCTAAAAATAACTCTTCCCTTGAAATATAAATCTATTTATATTTCAATGGTATGTTTTCAGCCTTGAATTCCCAAAATAGAATCTCTCTACGCTTATTCTTTAACAAAGACATTTTATAAAAACGAAAGAGATTTAATTCTTTTATTAATACAAAAGTATTTACTTATTGTATTACATATATATATATATATATATATATATATATATATACCTTTTTTTTAAATAATTTTTCCACGCTTTAACCACGTGAACATCTCTTTGCCGGTGATTGTCTTATCTCAGACAATCTCAAAATAATTTAGAATAAAAAGGAAGTGACAATTTTAAAGAAATGTTGAAATTATAGGTAGGAAATTTAATGACTATTAAAATTATTAATTAACAAAGGAGCGCAAGCTAAATATTAACTTTCAAACGGAAATAAAAGATAATCATTAAAGTAAGCTATGCAATAAATAGTTATAAAAACAAATTAACAAAGGATAACTAACAAAAAAAAATAAGCTAGCAATGAATAATTAGCAAAAACAAGTAATTTTTTTCATTTTGTGCCGTCAAATTTTGAAATCGTTAAAAGTGTGCCGCCACAAAAAAAAGGTTGAGAATCACTGTTCTAACGTCTTGAAAGTTATGAGACGCTTTATTTGCGCAAACTTCATCGTAAATCTAAATGACATTTGATCATTTTTTCGGCAGTTAATACTACGCATTTCATCGTGGTTTTTAAAATCGCGATATGTTTAGAACATTATTATGAATTGCGAGTAATGATTCGCTCATTGAGCTAACCATTTTTTGAAGTGATTTATTTGTGACGATTTTATCGCAAATCAAATAATTTATGAATCGTTATTTCGGCAATTATAACTGCGACACATTTCAACAAGGTTTCGAAAGTTCTAATATTTTTTATGCGAATACCGCGTATTTAAATACATTACTTTTTGACGCTAGTTATACCGATTTCATCGTAAATATAAATAGATTTTAATAGTTTTTTCGGTAGTTGTAGCTATTAAAATCCCTTTATATTTACGATGGGACCCTGCGTTTTTCCCCACGGTTCAAAACGTCCTAATATCTTTATTACTATATTTTCACGGCATGCGAGTTTTGATTCGCGCATTAAATTAATCACGTGTTCAGTGTCGATCTCAACGCAAATATAAGTATTTTTTGAGCGTTTATTTTTTGGCAGTCACAATTTAAAAGTCACACATCGTAATTCGTGTTCACACAATCTAAAAATCGCATTGCGTATTAACATTAACGAGATTTAAAAATCATCTATCGCGATTTGTATTCATGAGATTTAAAATCGCAAATCGTGATTCATATTTTGGCGTTTAAAAAATCATACGTTATTACTCTTCGCGCAATTTAAAAATCATACACCGCGATTCATATTCACGTGATTTAAAAACCACATATCGCTATTCATATTCACACGTTTAAAAATTATACATTGTGAGTTTTCTCGCAATTTCAAAATCACATATCTCGATTCGTATTCTTGCAATTTCAAAATCACATATCTCGATTCGTATTCTCGCAATTTGAAAATCTGGAAAGGAAGAGCTCCATATGGGACAATTCCCAAACTAATTAAGTTATGTGCCCTAAATTTAATACTAAACCACAACAGCTTCTGTATAAATGAATTTGGCATGTTCAAGGTTAAGGAGCAGTCTTTAAACAAAATCATTAAATTTTCATTTAATAACCCGAAAAAGCTATCTCATGATCAAGTAGATCAAACCATCACTATATTTTAAAATTTTGCAAATTGTGGAATATGCCAATAAGAAAATTTTTTAACCATTTTACATCATTTATAATTATATGCTGAGAAATTATTTGTATATCATTAAATTTTAACTGTAAAAAAATGTAATCAATTTAAGTATCATAAAGTAATGTAAATTTTAATTTATTGCTAATACATGTGGATTAATTGTTAATAGTGTTATGTTTAAAAAGTATGGGTCATAAAGTATTGTAAGTATCTTATAATTTTTTTTATTTATTAAGGAAATAGTTCCTTCAAAATTAATGTTTTCTTTCTTTTCCTTTCTCAGCCCTTTGCCCCTTTCTCAGCCAAAAATAAATCTTTCAAAGTTTAAGTATATTCCTTAATAAATGTTGAATCTTATTTAAGCTGCAAGGGTTTTAATTTTAATCATTTTTAACCCTATGAACTTTCTTTAAATCAAAGTATTTAATTTTCATTAATGTTAATAACTGGAATATTTATTTTCTTTAATTAATTCACTGAACAAATTTTTTATGTTAAAATTTATGATTAAATGGACTTTAGTATTATATAATGTGATTAAAACAAAGATGAATTTTCCCATTGTTTTTTATTTTAATTAATCTGAATTTTTTTCCTGATAAATTGATTCTGATTGTATTTTATTTTCTAAGCTATCAGTTTTGAAGTTTTTTATTTTAAACGTTTAAAAATATTTAATTTTATGCCAACGTATTACAAGGTTAACTGATAAGATTAATTTAGTGCCTTGAGCAATGTTTATATAGTAATCACTACTTACAATTACTAAACATGTTTATCTAAGTACTTTGGCTTGCGGCCCTTCACTCAAAAAGGTTGTGCACCCCTACTAATATAATTTGAAGATGCTCATTTGTTATAAAATAAATTGAGTGAGGATGTATTTCGGCTAATTATTTATCAAGCTTTTTTCATGCATTATTATTTAGTTTAAATTAATCTAAACGTTCCATCTTAGAATTATAACAAAGATTTTCAAGATTAAAAATTTCGCTCGCTTCAAAAGACATATTAATAGGAAATAACAGTCGACATGTTTCAAGTGCTCAAAACAGGTGCCCGTATTCAAGACAAGCCAAACGTGAATGAAAAGAAACATAAGTTTAAAATAAAACAAAAAGTTGTTCACGAAAGAGGGAAAAAATAAAGGTGAGAAGCAAAACTAGAAAAAACCACAGTACCCGAAAGAGATAAAAGATCCACAGAACAAGAAAAACCACAGTGACCATGAGAGACAAATCAAGGTAAAATGCATTTCCACTCGTTATGGAGAAGTGGTGAGGATCTAATATCGTTGAGAGGGGAATAAGCATTTATTTGAATAAAATAAGATTCCAAGGCATCAAGATGAGCTTATGTGGCAGTGTTGGAAATAATTTCGACATCGTTAAAAATTGAATTTACGCCCATAATTCCAACAGTTTGCAGCAATGAATGATGTTTTGATAGCAGACAATCATGTTTCTTTAAGTCTAAATTTTAAAGCGCGTCTAGTTTATCCGATATAGCCAATGTCTCACTGACAATGTATATAGTATATGCCACAACGATCATTAAAGCTAATAGGCTCATTAAGAGACCTAAATTTGGTTTTGTTAAAAGGCCTAAAAAGGACTTTAAAACCAAAACAGAAGAGTATATTAGCAATTTTATAACGAGCGGGAGAATAAGAAATGATCCACTCGTAAGGATTTGAAGAAGAGGGACGTTTGAGTCTAGTTAGTTTAGTCAAGATGAATCAACTATCGAAGCGATTAAATACACTGTCAACATCAAACGAGCGGAAGATGGTAAGTTCGGAGGTTAAGTAAAGTTAGAAGGTTGTAAATGTGCGCAAAACGAAGTATGGAATGTAGAAATGTTATGACAATTAGGGTGAATAAAATTAAATGAGGTGGTAAAAAGACGGCTATACGCTTATAATAAACAGGGGTGGAAAAATGGTCAGGGTATCTTTTTCTTTTTTTTCTCTTTTGGCTTCTGTGTTTTTTTTTTTTTTTTACTTATGTATCTTCCTGTTATTCATTCCATTTTTCATAAGCAGCTCTTCGTTTTATAATTCAAATCCCTTTTGTTTCTTCCGATTCACATCTGGCAAGTTTTGAAAATGGGCGCCTGTTTTTGAGCATTTGAAACATATATACTGTTATTTCTTGTTTGAATATTTTTTGAAGTGAACAAAGTTTTTAATCGGGTTATATTTTGCCGCTTTAGTTTCCTGAGATTATTTGTTTAATGTAACAAAAATGTTTATATTTTCAATAGGCAATGATAAAAATTTACGTTTAATTTTTAAAATGAAAAATAAGTACAAAATTCTGGGACTAAAAATAAAACCATGCGTGTATAATTCAACTCTAATTTATTAAATCAATCAATTTGTTGCCCAATGCAAAAATTGCATGCAAAGTATAAATATAAATATTGAATTGATGCAAATATTTGCTGACCGCCTAATTAATCAATTCATTTTAAATGTTTAGTATCCAACAGGATGTCACAATTTATTTTTAAAAAAAGATAAACTAATCAATGTAAAATGCGAATAAAAGCTATTGCAAGTAAATATTAAAACGCATGATTAAAAATTTTTTATTATATTATGTATTTAATATTCATATTATTAATATATTTTAATTGATAGAACTGGTTTGTTTACGCGAAATAACTCCGAATGATGAAAATTTTTGCTATCTTTTAAGAAGGCGCTAGAGCAAGACTGTTTCATTTATTTTATATGAATGCTGATTATGAAACAATTGTGTTTTTATAATTTTTCTTTTCGGGGGGGGGGGGAAGGAAAGTTTCATAAGATTGTAATGCTGGGAGCTAACTGTTTTATGAACTAAAACTTATTAAACTTTCTAATTAGATATTATATCTGGATAATAGTTCGTTCACCAGGAGTTGGCAGTTGACTCCGCCTTCATCACGTGGTATCCGACGATACTATTTCTCTAACTTTGGGAGAAGAAAGTGAGCAATCCTGACCAAGCTTGCTATTTGGCAATCGTGTGACAAAATATTTATTTAGCAATCTTTAATTGCATTTTTTAACATTAAATATTTCATAAATGTCATGATATTTTTCTCTTTTGAGTCTATAGTTTGTCCTTTTTGAGGCATTTTGCTGTAATATATTTCATTAGAGTAACGAACGGTAGAATTGCAGATGATGAAGCGAAGTAAGTGACTGAAAAAGAATTCACTGTTTACGTTTAGCGTGCATTAAGGGTTGTCTCAATTCCAAGCGCGGAGACTTTTCTCATCTTACTCCCGCACCAAAATGAACTCTGCGTTAAAGGAGGTGGGGCCAAGTGCCATCTACTGGTGAACGAACTATAGCTGCGCCCTCTTTTTGTGGGCCCTGGTAAAATTATCAAACTTAGACCGGACCGAAGAAGGTTGATGAACACTGTTGCATACTAGTAAATTGGTATTGAATAATCGTAGTGCTACATTACTCTTACACCAGAATGTTATTTTGGATCGAATTCTATCAATGGATATCACTGAATGATTCATTGCTGCTTTTATGAGAGGCCGGGAGCGCTGTATTAAGATAACCATATTTTGAGCGCTGCTTATGAGAGATGTTTTAACATCATGGTAGTGTGCTTGATCGCTCCTCGGTTGCTTATACCAGTGTGTGCAGCGACACGTTGTGTGTGATCGAGACTGGGTAGCAACAGCGCGAGGAAGATAATGTCGCAATCACAAAAAGAATCACAAATCACAATCGTGAAAATCGATTATTGCATGAAATATTATTCAGGATGGTCCTTTTGTTTCGCACCGTACTTTCAGCGTTTACGTTTGTGACGGTTTTCGTCCTATAATAATAATGCAGAAAGAAGTTTGAGAATTTGTTTATTTCTTTGACTAAATTATTCGACACACTATAAGATTCTGCCGCATCTTTTCTTTCTTTTCGGCCTCAATTCGTCCCCTGACTCAATTTTCTTTTTTATGCGTCGTTCGCTAACTTCAGAAACCTTCAATCTTCATGATATTTCGTGGTTTGGAAATATTTTAGCATTCACGAGGGCCTTTACTTTAACTTTTTTACATGGTGAAAGATCGCATTTTTTTTCAAGAGTGACTTTATTTTATTTTATATCCGTCGTTGAACAGCCGACCTAATGTTGGGTTTACCACTACTAACGTCTAACTCCGTAACCTTGTAATTTTGAACCCAATCCGGAAGACAAGGAAACTCCTGAATCAGAACCCCCAGAGTTATTGATTTGTTATGGGAACATGGAGGACTTTGCTACTCCACAGAGATAACGTGCATCAGTCACCATTTACAGCACGAGGAATCTTCGGCCTGCGTGGATCGAACCCACAAACTCTTGGACGTGGGCCCAGTGCCCTACCAACAGGCTATCTCGACCTTTTTTTTTCTTTATACGTGATTTTATTTTATATCCGTCGTTGAACAGCCAACCCAGAAGACAAGGAAGCTCCTGGATCATAACCCCCAGAGGTATTGATTTGTAATAGGAACATGGAGGACTTTGCGACTCGACAGATTTAAAGTGCATCAGTCACCATTTACTACACAGGGAGTGCCTTCGGCCAGCAGGGTTTGAACCCACGAACTCTTGTACGTGGGCACGAACTCTTGTACGCTTATAGCACTGCGTTTCAATAGGTAAGGCTTAATTTAGCCTATCAAGATTTATTTGAGCTCTGAGGCTCTTCTTCAAATGCCAACAAATTTTGGTTTAAATTTACTTTTGTAATCGAGTGACAATGACAAAATTTATTTCAGCAACAAATATATCAAAGCGAAGCGTTCTATTTACGTGTCGAATATGTTGCCACATTTTTAATACAAAAGTTAAACTTTTCTCCACTTTGATAAATGTAAACTAATGCGAACCTTACAATTAAATTATTAATTCCTTCGTATATTATTGGTTTAAGTTGTCGAAAATTAATATTTCAATTGTAAGGTTCGCATTAGCATACATTTATAAGAGTGAAGAAAAGTATATGCATTTTTTAATAGTTTTTTGAATATGGCTCTTTGAAGACGAAAAAGCATAGATTTTCTTACAAAATGACTGATAACTAAAATACTAATCCAAATTTTTGAAAAAGAAAAAAAAATACTTCTTCATTATGTCAAAACACAATTATGAGCCGAGTTTCGTGCCTGGGCGAGGCTTCTGGGGTGATATATTGTGATTACAGACACACGCACAGCCGCGTTTATTATTATGTATAGATAATGAATTTATTTTGAAATTTATTAAATGCGTAGTTAGAGTGTAACTCCTTGTATAAATAAAGAATAAAGACTTTTTCTACCTAGAATAATTTATATTTAAGAATGTTTTCACAACTAAATTAATTTACTTTTCATTCGACAAGTTGGTTCTCTGTCATTCTTTAACAGGGTGCGCAGCTTTTGTAAAAAGTGCTTAAAGGGGCTTATTTTAAATTTGGGTTTTTTAAAATGTGGCCTTAAATGTGCTTTTTATTCTTGGTTTGTAAAAAGGTGCTTAATTTTCTATCTTTTAAAAATATTTTGTTTTTCTCGATTGTCGTTCTAAATTACAAAAAAATGCATGATATTCACAATTTTCTCTGCAATATTTATCAGAAACTAGGTATTTTATTATGATTATGTAAAGTCTTTGAAAATGTTTTTAAATTTTATTGATTTTATGTTTATAAATTAAGAAGAACTTAAAACGATAGAAAAAGAGTCATTTTTATTCCTGCACAGATCCTAACTATGATTTTTTTTTTTTTTTTTTTTTTTTTTTTTTTTTTTGGAAAGTGATAAAAATTTTTTTCGTGTGCTTAAAAGGTGCTTGTTTTTTGGTGGAAAAACTCGCTACGCACGCAGTTTAATGTTTTGAGGAAAAAATAACTGGCTAAGTAAGCTAATTTATTCAGTAATTAGTTTGGAATGAATAAATAATAAACTTTTTTAATTATTAGTACTATTAAGAATTTTAGTTAAATAATATTAAAAATTATTTATGCATTTTGTTAGATTTTTGATTGTTAAATACGAAAACAGTTTTAAAAGGTAAAAAATAATAATTGGAATAAAAAATTCTTACGTTTAATTTATACCTTGTTAAACAAAATCTGATATTTATTAACCATGATAAAATGCCTCAATGGTTCGCCCGGAGTCGCTTAAGACCTTAAGTATGTCCCTTAGTGTCGTAATATGTTTAAAATATTTAAGTTTTTATTACCATGTGAAAATGATCAAGAGATTCTTTCTTAGATTCTTTTCGTGTTTTTAGCACGTCAGAATATGATCAGCACTCAATTTCGAAGCGTCACATCATAACATCACATCGAAATTTCTGAATTAAATAAACTTACCCATTTCTGAAAAAAATTAGTTGCTAAAGTAAATTTGAAATTGTAATGAATTCTACGATGAAGTTGGTACAATGAAAAAAAAACGATTACTTAAATGCGGTATTCTGAGTATGAAAGACCGAAAGAAAAAATTTTTCAATAAAAGGGTTGTAAAAACAAAATAAAAACGATATGGTTTTTCGATTAAAATTTCACGCAGTGAGAGTGTAATTTGATAAATATAGAGTATGTTTTATAATATCTTATATAATGTCTTAATCAAAGAATCGGAATTTGAAAAACACATAGGGGGTTACGTCTGGTCTAAATTTTTCTCAACCCTGGAAGGAGTCATTACATGTCCTGCATTTTTGATTGTACTATTTATACTGCTGTTTGTTTGTTTGTTTCTTTTCTTTTTTGAACTATGGTTTTGCTAAAGCAAATGTTTCTCTTATAGGAAAGAGTTATAATGCCAATTGAGCTAGTACAACAAAATACAGGTAACATTATAATTCTCTTGTCTTTTCAATTTTGAAATCTTCACATGTTTTGTCCAAAAATTTAAATTTTTTAATACCTGTTGCTACCTGTTTCGTTTGCTGGATTTTTCTTTCTTTCAAAAATGCAACACAAATGGAAAACTTAAATATGAATATGAATCTTGTATAAACATGAATTTATGGTAATCCATTAATATATATATATATATATATATATATATATATATATATATATATATATATATATATATATATATATATATATATATATATATATATATATATATATATATTAATGGATTACCATAAATAATTTTTGATCTAACGATTAGATCTTCACGTTCTAGGGCTCAATCTGAATGGTTCGTAGGGGTTATATCATATGTGTTTATTAATTTGTGCAAACGATATTTTAAGTTACGAAATCAGTCACAAAAGCGTACTCTTTCTCTGAATAAACATATCATTTTCTTGGCGGATTCGAATAGGAGGTAGCCGCAATCTGAGAAATAAGGTTAGAAGAGGAGAGTGGTGAATATGGACCCCTTAATATTAATTTTACTTTTTGCGTATTTCATTATAGCTTGAACTTTTAAAGCGATTTGAAATATTTTTCACACAAAGCTTCACATGTTCAAGTTTTGTTTCATATTGAATCCCACTGATTAATATAAATCTGATCAAAATGAATCCCTTGATTAATATGAATCGGATTAATATGAATCCCTTGATTGAAATGACAGCTAATCGGAATATTTTGGTTTTAATAGTTTATGAAATTATTACTGATTCGAAAAAAATGGTATTTTTTATTTTTATCATTAAATATTTACTTTTCGGGTATATCTTAGAGTAGATATTTAATATTTTTGATAGGTACCTATGTTGTAATCACATAATTTTTTCATGTGTCGAGTAACTCGTTTGGGGGGGGGGGGAGAGGAAGTAAGAGCTTAATGATATTAATTATTTATTTACAACAATATTTACAGATATCATAATTGCACAGGCTCACTTGCGCGCACCTCTACGCTTTCTTGCATTTGCAAAACAGACACAACATTTGCGGCGCTGCGCTGCGCCACCTGCCGGACGTTAAGGGGAAGATTTTAATATTCGGGCATCCTGATGATACAATTGCCCTCAATTGACACTTACTTAACAAAAGATACATACATCGATTATTACATAATAGATATAGACAATTAACATTTTTTTTTCATACTTAATACACATTTATTTATTTTTTTTGAAATATGAATGAATAAAAATTTTAAAGTTCTATTACAGTTCTTTTTTTGTCTTGCTTAATAGTTCTGTTTTTTTTTTTTTTTTTTTTAATTGTTCCAAAATGAAAAGTCTTTCAACTGTTCAATACTAAAGTTCTTTTCTTAGAAGTAAAAAAAAAACCAAAAGTTCATATTACCTGTTTCCAATTTATAAGTTACCTGAGACCTCATCATCATCATCGTGTAACGGTGGTCGCCATGGCTTTAGTTGACTCACGTGGGACGTTGTTGCATAGTACCTATTTCCCACTTTTTCTTCCAATTGGGTCACTCTGTACGTATCGTTGGGGAGGACTTCAGTCACAAGTAGAGGACCTCTGTACTTTGGCTGAGTCTTTGTTGGTTCTCCTGTTGCTTTTGCTGGACGTCGGACAACTACTATTTCTCCCGGTTCAAAAGTCATGGTTCGACACTTTTTCTTATCGTAGTATTCCTTCATTTTACGTTGTTTATTTTCAATCACACTTGTTGCTTCTTTTTGAAGTTCCTTGGGATCAGTCCACTATTCTGCACTCTCGTCGGCAAGTTTTCGAAGGATACCATCAGTGAATCTTGGAGAATATCCATGCAAGATTTCAAAAGCCGTTTTATCAGTAGTTTTATTGACGGTGTTGTTTAAATTTCTTTCAGTTTCTTTGATTCGTAAATCCCAATCTTTATGACGTGGATCACTCATCGATGTTGTTATTGTGGATAGAATTGTTCTATTAGCCCGTTCTACCATTCCATTACCCTTGGGATGTTGGGTAGAATTCAATGTGTGATTTATTCCATTGTCGTGACAGTATTGTTGAAACTGATGTGACGTATAGCATGAACCTCTGTCACTAATAATCCGATCAGGCAGTCCAAAATCCTGAACGAAATTCTCCAGAGCTTTTAAAACGTGTTGAGAAGATGTGTTTTTAACTGGAGAGAGTCTGGTAAATCTTGTAAAATTATCTATGATAACGAGCAAATCCTGATTTCCTCTAGAACTCTTCACAAATGGGCCTAAATGGTCCATGTGTATTATTGAGAATGGTCTTTTTCCTGGCTTAATTGGATGTAAATGTCCCTGTTGCTTTCCCCCGGGAATTTTATTCACTAGACATTCAAAACACATGGATATGTGTTTTCTTAAATAACGCTTCATGTAGGGAAACCAATAAAGCTCTTTGATTTTGTTGACAGTCCTGTCAAGAGAAAAATGTGCCATCAAATCATGAAATTTAACAGCGGTACTTTTTCTCATACTTTTTGGGATCACGTTGAGTAGTTTTTCCTTTCCTTTTTCTAGTATTCTTCGGTATAATCGATTTCTCTTGAAAATATAATTACTTATTTTCTGTCTTTCTTCTACAGATCTTTCTCCTTCATCTTTCTTAAAAAAGTCTATTAATGTCTTTAACTCCTTGTCAGTATGTTGGATAATTAAAATTTGCTCATCTTCGCTCAGTGTTAGACATACTTCAAATTTTTTCTCGATAAGGCTTGTCATGGCGTCTTTTGGGTCTGAGATAGGAGCTCTGCTCAAAGCATCTACGTGGGTCATTTTAATGCCTGGTTTGTGGCGAACTTCAAAATTGTACTCTTGTACTAGAATACTCCATCGTGCGATTTGGGGATTACTTGGCATTCATGTCGATTAATGCTTGACAATCTGTCACAACTGTAAAATTGATACCTAACAAAAACTGTCTGAGTCTTTCTAGTGTCCAAACTATGGCCATCAACTCCAATTTACTTGAATGGTAATTCCTTTCCGGTTCAGTAGTCTTCTTGCTGACACAGTAAACTAGGTGCCACTTATCATCGCTTCCCAACTGAAGTGACATTCCTGTGATGCCGTCTGCGCTTGCATCAGTATGAACTTCGGTTTTAGCTTCGGCATTGTAAAGTGCCAAAATTGGTTGTCGTGAGAGTTCATTTTTCAATATTTCGAAAGATTTCTTTTTCTTTTCGTTCCACTTAAATTCTTCATTCTTTTTAGTTAATTCGGTTAAGGGCTTAGCTTTTATGGCGTAATTCTGAATAAACCTTCTAAAAAAAGCTTGTTAAACCAAGAAAACGTCTAACCTCATGCACATTTTTAGGTTCGGGAAACTTGGAAATTACCTCAACCATTCTGGAGCCCGGTGTTATCCCATCCTTATTAACAATAAATCCCAGAAATTCAACTTCATTTTTTGCAAACTCACACTTGGATAATTTTAAAGTCAAATTTGCTTCCCGTAATGCCTCAAATACCTTAATTAATTTATTTAGCATTTCTTCCCACGTTTTAGCATGAACAAGAATGTCGTCAAGATAACATAAAACATCCTTGTTACATAAACATCCTAACACGCGATACATTAAACGTTGGAATTCTGCTGGAGCATTGGTAAGACCAAATATCATTCTTTCAAATTGTCCGGTTTCATCTGGAGTGATAAACGCGGTTTTTAATTTCGCTTCTTCGGTTAATTGAAGCTGCAAATAACCGTGAGCCAAATATAAAACTGAAAACAGACTACAATCGTGTAGTTGTTCCAATAAGTCATCGATTTTTGGAAGGGGAAATTTATCTTTTATCGTTTGATTATTTAATTTTCTGTAATCAATAACTAACCGATTTTCACCTGTCTTTTTACGCACTAAAAGTACAGGACTCGAATATGGTGAACGCGTTTCTGTTACAATACCGTTTTCTTTCCATTCGTTTACGATTTCCTTAATTGCTTTTCTTTCGATTGCATTCGTTTTATATGGTTTCATGCATACGGGCTTTGATCCCTCAATTTCCTTAATATCCATTTTTATTGAATTTGTACAACCTAACTCCGAAATGTTTAATGCGAAACAGTCTCTAAATTTATTCAAAAGCTTAACGATATCCTGTCGTTGCTGTTCCGTTAATTTTTCATTAAATTTTATTTCATCTAAAGTTATGGGTTTTTGTTCTACATCTACTGGATTAACACTAAAATATTCTAATGATGGATTATCCTCAAGTAAATTACAATTACTTACATTTAGCACTTCGTTCACTAAATCCGCCTTACCAATGTTTTGATTTTTCTTTAATGTTATTTCTTTATTTCCGATATTAATGATTGGTACAATCGTCTAACCCTCCCTTACTTCTAGTAAAGAATCGAAATTACTTTCATTTCCTTGAATCAAAATTAACCCATTATTTACTACTTCAGTTTTTGCGCTGTTGTTTATTATTTTCGTAGTTTCTTGCGTTTTCAACTTAACACAAGGCATACTTTGATACAATTTAATTTAATGAATGGGTAATCTTTTTCATAACCGATATGCAAGGTATCGCCGACTCTAGCATATGCGAAATCTAAAAATGTCCTCCCGATAATTAGATCAACGTGTTGCGCTACGTCCGGGACGATCAAAACAGAAATATCTTTTTCCCAATACATCCTCAATTTTAATATCTAACATCACTGCTCCCATGCTCTGCGAAGCAGAGTTTGTTTTGTTTCCGAAGCCATAAAGATCCTTTTTACACGGCGTTATTCGCTCCCACACCCGCACTTGCTTAGCCGCAGATTCTTTCAATAAACAAGAAGAGGCGCCGGATTACGCGTAAATGTGGTTGGAGAACGAAATTACATTAACTTAAGCAGTGTAATTCGATATTTTCTTCTTCTCCTCGACTAGCCATTATGAATAAAAATAACTCATTAATTCCTTTTAGCAGAGAAAATAAAAAAGAAAATAACACATTTTTATTGTCAGGTTCACTTTACAAATACACTGTATTCATATTTTATTAAGCGCTATAATTTATATTTTATAAAACGATCTAGTTTTTTGATAAAACAGATTCAATTTTTTAATTTTTTTTACAAGAATTGTGTTTGCGAAGAAATAAAAATAATTTATTAATGAACCAATCACAAAAAATAACGTAACATTTTAAAACTATGTTTTATTGAAACGCTATTTTGAAGAATTAATTCTATTTAACTTTTATTGTAAGAAAACATAACCTGTTTTATTTTAGTGATATTTTCTATGAAATCAATATTCTCTATAAAAGAATAATGTAAGCTTTTTTATAAAGATTATTTTTTTAGAAATAAACAAAGACATATTATTTACTAGAAAAAAAATAGAGTATTCAAAAATGTTATCACGCTTTAAAGTAATAGTTTCTTGTAAACGAAATAATCAATATTTTTAAAATAAAGTTTGAAAGCGTTTGTTTCATTACTAGAAGCATTCATTATAAAAAAAATATATATTAAATTACTTTTTTGCATAATTTTATGAAATAACTTTTTTTTGGAATGAGATGAGATTTTAAACTTGGTGAAAAATTGATTCAATTCCTTAATATATATAAAAGTCGGTAAATACTTCATTCATTATGGAGGTCATAGATAACTTGATACCTTTTCAATATAAGAATAATAAATGCAATTAATAGAAAATGCACAATTTTAAAAATATATTTTATTTACACGCATTGCGTACAGGTCATAATGCAACTATCATACGTAACATAAATTTATAGATTCCTAAATACTGTTATATGAGTTTGGTAATTAAAAATATAATTAAAAAATAACATAATTAAAAAATAACATAATTAAAAAAAATTTCAACCTTTAATTAAATACTTCCTGTTGTCATATATTAATAATAATTATAATTTTTAGCAACTTTTTTGGGCACAAATTTTTAATTCTCGAACTTAATACTATCTTTTATATGAAAATATCAGAAAATTTATAAAAGAAAAACCATATTTTAAAATTGAGACATTGGCGACAGCAGAGGTTAGATGTATGTGCTGAGTTTAAATAAATTACATGTTATAAAACTCACATTTAAGATTTAGATCAATTTTTTATCAGGTCATAAGAGTGTTTTTTAATAAATAAATGTAGTGATTGTTTGATTTACAATTGTAAGGTCCTGGGTGTTTAATGTTAAGTTATACATTTCTTTAGAAATAATATTTGAAATATGCAAAGCAGGGCGGCATTCATTTCAACTTAAAAATCATCAACTTAACTTTCAATAACTATAGATAAATAAAAAACAAAAGTTTGATAAAAACTTTAAAAGAAATACTTTTAGAAAAATTCTTTCTAGATAATATTTAAAAAAAACACAATCGCTTCGTCTAATGCCCTTACTTCAACCTCCTTCGAGTTATGCTTACTTTATAAATTTAATCTCAACTTTATTTTTCTTTTCACTTTTAAACTGTAAAAGACTTTTTCTCCATTTGTAAATTATGAAAAAAGTTATTAATCTGATTGCGTAAACAGTTAATTTATTAAAATTGAACATTCTCAATTAATTCCTTTTAATAGTCATTTATATTATTAATAATAATTATTTGCACAAAATTATAATAGAGGAAAGTTTGATTAGAAATTTAAAAGTTCTTGCAACAATAATTAGGGAATTTCTATTGACAAATTCAAGTAATTTTTTTTCCGGAACAAAATACATTTTTATTTAAAATGGAACGGTACTGACTTAACATTTATACGATAAAACACTCTCTAATCGCTAACACCGATGACAGGAAAAAAATTTCGTTTTTTTTTTCTTTTCCACAAAAAGTTTAGAACTTAAAATGTTGTTCTTTCATTATAAAGCAATAGCATAATATTCTCGTATTATGTAAAACTTGATAACGAAGTTACTTATCTACCGTTTTACAGTTATAAAATGAAATGATTATTGAATTCTACTTGCATTTTAAAATGTCAATGTATCCATCGTTCAATGAATTTTACGATTATTTTTATAAAACTGTGTATAATGAACATTTCAACAAAAAAAATTAGTACAAAATAGCTGCTAATAATTCTCTTAAACATTTATAAATATTATACATTTATAAATTTCAGCTTTTCGCATTATTGCTAAA